>NC_092134.1:1845519-2158019 GCF_043159975.1 Macaca nemestrina
ATACGCTGGCCTCCTGTCTCGCCCCTCTGCAGTCAGCAGCAGGATGGATAAAGGATGAACCCGATCATCTCACTCCCTGGTCACATCCCTCCCATGGCTTCTGTACCACCTGGTACTTTGCTGTAACCACAGAAGCCCACCCTCCAGCTGCATTAAGCAGGAGGAGCTCGTTACAGATCACACTTCTCCAACTCCCATTACACACAAATCCCCAGGGGTCTTGATAAAATGCAGGCCCCGACTCAGAAGGTCTGGGTTGGGGTATGAGATGGTGCATTTCCAACAAGACCCAGGGGAAGCAGATTCCTTGGGGCCAGTGTGGACATCAGGAAGGTCCCAACCCTTTGTGGGGGCAGAGACTCAGTGGCTACAAGTGTCCAGCCCACACCAGGGGCTGCTCTGAAAAATGCCATTCAACCAGACCCCACAGCTTGCCCTGATGGCCCCAGGAGGGGACATGAACTTCCTTCCCACTCCCCCTGAATCCACGAGGCCCTTCCAGCCCCAGCGCCCACACAGGGATCCGCCCAGTGCCATCTTCTTTACACCCTCTTCCTGAGCAGAGGCTCAAAGGAGACTTCTGATTGGTTGAGCCTGGGTCACATGATGGGACTCAAGTCACATGAAGGGCCTGACTGCAAGGGATGCTAGGAAATGGAGTCTGGTTTCCACCTTGGAACTGTGCAAGGCAGCATGAGGGACGTGTGCATGTAGGAAGGGCACTCACAGGGATCATCAGAGGCCACAAAATGCCCATGGCAGCTTCTCCCAGAGCCTGAACTCTGACAGGACCCCAGGCCCCTTCCTGTGCATCTCAGCACACGCCTCCTTCATACCAACCAGGCCCATCCCCAACTCACGTCTGGAATATTCTCCTCACACATCTCCATCCAGGCCTCAGCCAGAATGTCACCTCCTCAGAGAGCTTTCCTGACCATCCCAGTCATTTCAGAACATGATACCCAAATCTAAGGCAGCAGACTGAGAAAACTGCCCAGAAGGTTCCACAATGCCCTCCCCCTTTCAACATGAGACTCTAAAATGTCTTTCCAAGGCCATCCCAGCCAGACACCATGACCCCAGTAGATCTGATCCATGGATGCCCCTAGGCATCTCCCAAACAGAGGCAGGGCTCCTCCCAGAAGGTATATTCTGGAGATGAATCTGAGTCTGCGCTGCTACCTGTGTCTGTGCACGTGGCCTCTTCAAACGTCTGGATTCTTTGCCAGTGCCCTTCTCTGCCAGCGTGATCAGAGTTCTTGGCCCCAGCATTTAACAAGAATCCACTGTGCATGCTCCCACACTGGACTTCTCCATGCGTGGCACTTTTAAAGGGTCTACCCCTCAGCAAACACGGATGCTGGAGGTGATGCAGGTGCCCAGGGTGGGGAGAAGCCTCAGGATTGGGATCTGTCTGTCTGCCTTCCTGAAGCAGGATGAAGGACATGTTCCGTGATTAAATGGCAAATAATTTCCCTACGCTCAAAAAATGAGCCCAGTAATTCAGGGAAGGAAGGAAGATAGAGGCCAGTGGTGCTGGGCACGCTGGGGCTCTCAGCTGCTGCCTGTTGTGGGAGGGGCTGTGGTGATCGCAGTGAGCCCATCCCCACAGCCACTCTGAGGAACAGCTGAACAACCATCTGACATCTCCTGCACGAACTGGAGACCTCTAGCCAGTGTGTCTCCAGGAAGGGCACTGGCTCTGGCAGGATGTATCCAGGGGCCTGGAGCCCCTCTGTGTGCGCAGAATGGATCACACTTGAAGAGCATGCACAGTGGGTAGAAGAGATGCCTGCTGGGGCTGAGCCACAGGGACATCTGGGGTGGTGCTGGATGCTAAGGGACTCCTGGAGGGTCCCCTCATCTGTCCATGCTCTCCCTCCCTCACTGGGTTTGGGTAAAGTGAGTCATGTCTCAGGAACATGGAGGACGGGATGGGCAGGGTTTGGGGGAAAGAGAAGGGAGTGGATAGACGGGGAAGTCACAGCATCACCCAGGTGTATTGAAAGTAAGTTTAGAAGCAGGTGAGAGCCATGAAGATGGAAGCCAGGAATAGGGAGGGGGGAAGGTGAGGGCAGAGCTGTTGGGATGATAGAGAAGTCAAAGTTCTTAATCCCAGCTCATTCAAACACATGTGATCCCACTCCCCAGGAAGCTGGGGGCAGTAGTAGTGAGGGTGTCCCCAGGGTAGGCAAGAGATCAGAGGAGTGAACGGGAAGATGCTGGATCCCTCAGCTCTGTGGCTGAAATGAGGAAATTCTTCCTAACAGGCAAGCCTGGACATCAAAGCATGAAAGAGAAAAATCTTGGTCCGCAAAGTAAGGCTCTGTTTCCTTTCATGCCTAGGATCTTCCCATTAGAGTAGGCCGACCAACTCGAATAAAGTGGAGAATCATGAAGAAACACCTATAATTCTTGAAAATTATATTTTACCATAAAACATATAAATGTACACTTTCTTTGCTAGTATTTTTAGTGTGGGTTTGATAGCTGGAGATCTGCCCCCTATCTCTTACATCTCTTGCACCCATAATATGTCCAAGAATAAGAGTTTTATTTTACCTTTTTAAAATTTTATATTTTATTGATATATAATAGATGTACATATTTCCAGGGTACCTGTGGTAACGTAATACATTCATGTAATTTGTAAGTATAATTAGGATACCCACTACCAATTACATGACGGATATTTGAGTACAAAATTTACAATTTGGATACAAAATCCTTCAGACTTCTGTCAAATACTTCATAGTTCTTTGATCCCAATGTACTCTAATGGTTTAATTTTTAATGACTCTCTTTATTAAATAATTCTAAAACTAGCAATTCAAGTTTTACAGAAATAACCCATTTTGTCCTTTTATCTCAGTGGGTTATGATGGTTTGTAAAAGTACCTAAATTCAATAACACATATGACTGGCACAAGCAGATTTCAGATCAGTCAGCATTTCTCCCAGCAGGAGCACACATGTCTGGGGACTGGAGAGGGGCTCAGCCTACACGTGGTCCGCACCCTCAGGCTGTGGTCAGTGTGTGTAGAGGGAAGAGTAAGTCAATATGGGGGGTTCACCATGTGGATATAGACCAAAACACCTTCTACTAAGTTATTATATGGCATAAAATGGGACTCTGGTGCCCACTCATCTAGCTTTTAAAATGTAAATATATAGAGTCAACAGAGAGAGAGCAAGAGCAATTTAAAGCCATTTAGGTAATTCCAGTCAAGGAGCTAAACCTTGACTGCAAGGGAGTTGTGGGTTGGAGTCTGCTGTCCCCTCATCAGCCTCTCTTGTAGGTGAACAGCTCACCATCCTCAGGGTGATCCCAGTGTTTAAAACTACATTATTCATTCGAGAATCCTACAAACAAGGCATTCATTTCATCTGCTGCTCAACAGAAAAGAAAAACAAAAAACCAGTTATCTCTTACAATGCTGAACAGTTCCAGTGATGTCTAAAGGAACTGAGCTTAAACTGTACACCCTACACCACGTAGTTATTATTTTTCATACTGTTTATTGTGCTTCACCACACCATGCTGGGTCCTGGGTGTGAAGGGCCCAGCTTACACTGGAAGAGACTTGTGTGGGAATCCTGGATCCACCCCTTGCTGGATGTGTGGCCAACTCTGTAATCTCTCTGTGGCCTCAGTTTCTATACTGGTAAAAAGCACATGACGGTGGTACCAGCTTCACTGGGTAAGCATTAAATAAAATACTCCATTAAGAGCCCTTAGCACAAGGACTGTCACACAGTAGGGGCTCAGTAAATGCTATTGTTATCAACATCACATGCACAAGATGGACTTTACATTAAAGGATGCAGAGGAATATAAACATCCATCAAGCTGTGTTTCAGGGCACTGGCAAATGAAGCACTAGATTAGAAGACTTTTTATCAAATACACCCTCATCTCTCTCATAAACAGGTCCCTGGACTCAAATAATTCTTTATGTTAAATGTACATATTTGTTTCTAAACCCATATTTCTTATTGCCTCAGTCTTAATCCTTAAGCCTACATTTTAGAAGAATAACAGGAATTGGAACCACTATTATTTTTCGAGATTAAAATTGATTTTCAGATTTTATGCAATATTGCCTTTTTCACACTGCCTATGGGTTATTAACATTTAGTCAGAGCTTCCATTTCACATTCTTCATATCTCATTTCTCCTGCTTGCCATCCAGAAGAAAAGAGTCTCCCTGAGTTTTTAGGCAACTCGCTTTAGATTATTTTTAATTTACTCCTGACAGAAAACTGAAATTGCTCACACTTCAACTTTCCCATTTTCCCTCAGGCTCCTGTGTCAGCAAATATGATTTCTTCTTCTCCATTTTTTTTTTTAGCTAAAATTTACGTAACATAAAATTAACCATTTCAAAGTGAACAATTCAATGACATTTAGTACATTCACAATGTTGTGCAACCACCACCTTTATCTAGCTCCTCATCAGAGTTGTCCCTCAGTATCCACAAGGGATTGGTTCCAGGACCCTCTGCAAATACCCAGATCTATGAAGGCTCAAGCAGTTTATATAAAATGGCCTGGCATTTTGGTTATTGTGCTGCTATTGTCATAGGATCTTTGGGGTATCATTTTTCCAGACTGAAACCTCTGTGGCTGGTGGTGCCTTTGTGTGAGTTTTGCTTAGGCCTGCTGGGCTCACTGTGCCCACTCAGCCCAGCAGGTTGCACTTGGGAGTGCTACCAGCTCAGATCTCATGCCTGCCAAGGGTGCACCAAATGCAGAGCAGTGAGGGGTGTATGAGTGAGCATGGGACCCCCCCACTGTGCACAGCCAGGCATGCCAGCTGTGGCAGAGTGGGAAGCTCCAGGTGCCAGCACAAGCAGCAGCTTCATGCAAAGCTGAAGCTGGGCCAGGCATATTGCAAGCAGCTTCCACTGTGGGCACCAGGGAACATGGTGGCATCCAGAGGCTTGGAGATGCCAGGAACTGCAGAGCCCCAAAAAGGGTGTCACAGCCCTGGCTTGGGGAGCCCCTAGGTCTGAGCTCTGTGCTGAGAGTGCAGCCTGCTGGTTGAGTGGGCAGAATGAGCCCAGTGGGCCTGAGCAATACTTGGGCAAAAATGCCACCAGCAACAGCTCTTCTATCCTTCTTGTTGCCTGCAACATGGTGATCAGGGAGCATGTTTCAGCCCTGATGGTGTTACAACTCTTTTGATTATGCCATTCAGCAGGTCCCAAGGTCTTGTCCCATGTCTTGTCCCATGTCCAGGAAGAATGAGTAATTTGGCTGTGGTTTGGCTGTGTCCCCATTCAAATCTCAACTTGAATTGTATCTCTCAGAATTCCCAAGTGTTGTGGGAGGGACCCAGGGGGAGGTACTTGAATCATGGGAGCCAGTCTTTCCTGTGCTATTCTCATGATAGTGAGTAAGTCTCATGAGATACGATGGGTTTATCAGGGGTTTCCGCTTTTGCTTTCTCCTCATTTTTCTCTTACTGCCGCCATGTAAGAAGTGCATTTTGCCTACCTCCATGATTCTGAGGCCTCCCCAGCCATGTGGAACTGTAAGTCCAATTAAACTTCCTTTCCTTCCCAGTCTCAGGTAGGTATTTATCAGCAGCGTGAAAACAGACTAATACAATGAGGTACGCAGACAACAGGAAGGTGAGCAAGGTGGAAAAGAGCTTCAATGAGCTACAGAACAGCTTTCAGGAGACCCAGGGGAGTCTCTGGGTCTCTTCTTTCTGCAGGCAGGTCGCCCTGATGAGTGTCTAGCTTTCAGCAGAGAGGAGACCCACAGTGGGCAGCTTCTTTCTATAGGCAGGTCAACTCTCAGTGGTGTCCAGCTACCATGGAGAGGAGACCTGGAGTTGATAACTCCTTTCTGCAGGCAGGTTGTCCTGATGATTTGAGGAGAACCAAAGTGGGTACGTCCTTCCCACAGCTGGTAGTCATGATGTCTCTGTGAGTCTGACTGAGTCTGGGGTTTTTGTGGGCCTCAGAAGGGAGGAAGTGCATACTGATTGGTCCAGGGATGGCCATGGCCAGGCCCACAAAAAGCATCATAAGTTCTTACTCCAGGCTGCAGACTCCTCCTGGAACTGACTACACCTGGAATTGGTGGGCCCCCATGCTTCCAGTCGTCCCTGACTTGAAGGTGGGGCTTCACTGGAAACCCACCCCTTTCAGCCCGCCCAGGAGCCTGTCTGCCTCCTGCTGCCATCAATCATATTGTCCACAGTGCCCAGGTTGTTTGTGTCAGGGGGCAGCTGTAGGCTCATGCCAAGCCATCCTCAGTGCTCCCCTCAGCCTCCCTCCCATGCTCTTCAGCACCCAAAGTCTGAAGGGGGCCAAGGTGGCAGGGTCATGGCATCTTAGTGCCATCCTGAGCACATGCACACCCAGCCAGGTTGAGACAGCATGCAGGCTTGGCCTCGACTTTGCTCCAAAATCAGAGCAGGCACCAGGAGCAGGGAGAGGTCAGGCAGCAGGAGAAGGCACTTCTGAGCCTGTGGGGGAAGGCAGATTCCCAGGCCCCTGAGGGTGAAGAAAAGCCTGGGTCTGCAGCCATGGCTGAGCAGCTGCAGCTGTGCCTGGGACCATGGGGATCCAGCCCCAACAACTTGGAATGGGGCGGGGTTCCCACCTGCTCCTGGCTCCCGCTGGCTCCATAGAGCATGCAACCCTGGCTGCACCTCCCCAGCTGCAGCTGGCGTCTTCACAGTGGCTGCTCCAGATAGGCCACTGCTGCCATCACTGTCATGTGTACACAAGTATTTCTTAGAATACCTGTGTTCAGTATTTTGGGGTATATACCTGTGAATGGAATTGCTGGGTCATATGTTCTATAGTTGAAATTTGATCCCAAGTGTTGGAGGTGGGGCTTAGTGGAAGGTGTTTTGGCCATGGGAGCAAATTTCTCATGCATATATTAATGCCCTCCCTCAGGAGTGAGTTCTCACTCTGTTAGTTCCCATGAGAGCTGATTATTAAAAAGAGCCTCAGACCTCCCCTTCTCTCTCTTGCTTCCTCTATTGTCAGTGATCTCTGCATCCCCTTCACCTGGCTCCCCTTCACTTTCTACCACAAGTAGAAGCAGCTTGAGGCCCTCACCAGAAGCCATGCAGCTGCTGGTGCCACGCTTCTTATACAGCCTGCAGAACCGTGAGCCAAAGAAACCTCTTTTCTTCATAAACTCCCCAGCCTCAGGCATTCCATTATAACAACACTACATGGACTAAGATATATGGACATATATATATAATTCTATGTTTAACTTTTTGAGGGACCTCCAACATTTTTATAGGGACTACATCATTCTACATTCCCACCAGCAAGGTACAAGGGTTCCAATTTCTCCACATTCTGGGCAGCAGTTTTTATTTTCAGTTTCTTGTTTGTTTTGGTTTTTTGGCTTATAGCTATCCTTGCAGGTGTGGAACTGGTATCTCATTGTGGTTTCAATATGCATTTTCTTACTGACTAATGATATTGATCATCTTTTCTTCTGCTTGTTGATTTACATATCTTCTTAGGAAAAACATCTTTTTGAGTCTTTTGCAATTTTCAATATTATGTTGTTTGTCTTTTGTTGTCAAGTTATGAGTTTTTATATATTCTGTATATTAGACATTTGTGAGATAAATGATTCACAAATGTATTCTGTCATTCTGTGGATTGTCTTTTCACTTTCTTGTTAATGTTCATGATGGATGAAATATTTTAACTTCTTATTATTTTACTTATTTTTTAATTGGTAGATTACAACTATACATACTTACTGGATACAGTGTGATGTTTTGATACATGTATATATTTTGAAATAGCCAAATCAGGGCATATAGTATTCCCATCACCTTATACATTTATAATTTCTTTGTGGTAACAACATTCAAGATCCTCTCTTCCAGCTATGTTGAAATATACAATGTAATGTTTTTAACTATAAGCAACTTATTGTGTAGTAGAACACTGAAACTTAATCCTTTTGCCTCATTGTAACTTTGTGCCTATTGACTTATTTCTCCCCCTATCCTTCCCAGCTTCTGGCAAGCACTATTCTGTTCTGTATGTCTATGAGATCAACTTTTTTTTTTTTTTGTTAGATGGAGTCTCGCTCTGTAGCCCAGGCTGGAGTGCAGTGGCGCGATCTCAGCTCACTGCAAGCTCCACCTCCTGGGTTCACGCCATTCTCCTGCCTCAGCTGCCTGAGTATCTGGGACTATAGGTGCCTGCCACCACGCCTGGCTAATTTTTTTGTATTTTTAGTAGAGACGGGGTTTCACCATGTTAGCCAGGATGGTCTCGATCTCATGACCTTGTGATCTGCCTGCCTCAGCCTCCCAAAGTGCTGGGATTACCGGTGTGAGCCACTGTGCCCAGCCGAGATCAACTTCTTTGGATTCCACATATGTGTGAGATCATGTGGCATTTGTCTTTCTGGGTCTGGCTTATTTCAATTAACATAATGTCCTCCAGGTTCACTCAAATTGCTGCAAATGACAGGATTTCATTCTTTTTATGACTGAAGAGTATTCCGTTGTGTATCTACATCACATTTTATTTATCTGTTCAATCTGTTGATGGACACTTAGGTTGATGCCATAGCTTGACATTTGTGACTAGGTTTGCAATAAACATAGGAGCACATATATATCTCTTTGACATAATTATTTTCTTTTGCATATATAGCCAAGTGTAAAATTGCTGGATCATATGGTAGTCCTATTTTTATTTCAGGAACTATGATATGGTTTTTCATAATGGCTGTACAAATTTACAGTCCCACCAACAGTGTATAAGGGTTCCCTTTTTTCCACATTCACACCAGAATTTGTTGGGGTGAGGAGATATTGCATTGTGGTTTTGATTTGTGTTTCTTTGATGATTAGTGATGTTAAGCATATTTTCATATATCTGTTTTTCCATTTATATGTATTTTTTTCAGAAATGTCTATTCAGGTATTTTACCCATGTTTTAATCAGATTATTATTTTGCTGTTGAACTATGTGATTCCTTATATATTCTGGATATTAACCCCTTATCAGATGCATAGTTTCATTCACTTTATTTATTTATTTATTTACTTTTGAGACAGAGTCTTGCTCTGCCACCCAGGCTGGAGTGCAGTGGCTGGATCTCAGCTCACTGCAAGCTCTGCCTCCCAGGTTTATGCCATTCTCCTGCCTCAGCCTCCCGAGTAGCTGGGACTACAGGCGCCCACCACCTCGCCCAGCTAGTTTTTTTTTGTATTTTTTAGTAGAGACGGGGTTTCACCGTGTTAGCCAGGATGGTCTCGATCTCCTGACCTCGTGATCCACCCGTCTCAGCCTCCCAAAGTGCTGGGATTACAGGCTTGAGCCACCGCGCCCGGCCTGTCATTCACTTTAAGTCTATTTGTGTCCTTACAGGTGAAATGAGTCTCTTGTAGACAACATATAGTTGGGTCTTGGTTTTTAATCGATTCAGCCACTCTGTGTCTTCTAATTGGAGAATATAATCCATTTATATTCAAGTTAATTATTGATAGGTAAGAACTTACCATTACCATTTAGATAATTATTTTCTAGTTGTTTTGTAGATTATTTCTTCCATTCTTCCTCTCTTACTGTCCTCTTCTGTGGTTGATTTTCTGTAGTAGTATGTTTTGACTCCTTGCTTTTTATTTTTAATGTCTCTATTATAGATTTTTGCATTGTGAGGCTCACAATGTCTCTATTATAGATTTTTGCCATGAGGCTCACAAATAACATCCTATAGTGGTAGCAGATTATTTTAACTGATGGCAATTTAAATTTGATGACAAAAAAGAAAAAAACTCTACTATTTACCTTATTTATCCTCCCCCCATATTTTGAGTTGTTTTTGTTTGATTGTTTGGTATTGGGTTATTTTTACTTCAGTAGTTGTAAGGGTATAAGTAGTTTTAGTTTACATGGATGAATTGTACAGTGATGAAGTCTGAAATTTTAATGTATCCATGATATGGTTTGGCTGTGTCCCCACCCAAATCTCATCTCGAATTGTAGCTCCCATGATCCCCACATGTCATGAGAGGGACCCAATATGAGGCAATTGAATCATGGGGGTAATCACCCCCATGCTGCTGTTCTCATGATAGTGAGTGAGTTCTTACAAGATCTGATGGTTTTATAAGGGGATTTTTTTCCCTCTCTGCTCATCTGTGAAGAGGTGTCTTCTCTCTCCTCCTACCCTGTGAAGAGGTGTCTTCCACCATGATTATAAGTCTCCTGAGGCTTCCCCAGCCAGGCAGAACTGTGAGTCAACTAAACCTCTTTTCTTTATAAATTACCCAGTCTCTGGTGTTTCTTCATAGCAGTGTGAGAACAAACTAACACAGTAAATTGGTACCACAGAGAGTAGGGTGCTGCTGTAAAGATACCCAAAAATGTGGCAATGACTTTGGAACTGGGTAAGAGGCAGAGGCTGAAACAGTTTGGAGGACTCAGAAGAAGAGAGAAAGGTGTGGGAAAGTTTGGAACTTCCTAGAAACTTGTTGAATTGCTTTAACTGAAATGCTGATAGTGATATGGACAATGAAGTCCAGGCTGAGGTGGTCTCAGATGGAGATGAGAAACTTGTTGGAAACTGGAGTAAAGGTTACTCTTGCTATGCAGAGAGACTGGCAGCATTTTGTTCCTGCCCTAGAGGTCTGTGAAACTTTGAACTTGAGAGAGATGAATTTAGGGTATCTGGTGGAAGAAATTTCTAAGCAGCAAAGCATTCAAGAGGTGATACAGCATAAAAGCTTTAAAAATGTGCAGCCTGATGATGCCATAGAAAAGAAAAACCCATTTTCTGGAGGGGAAATTCAAGCCCACTGCAGAAATGTGCATAAGTAATAAGGAGCCAAATGCTAATCACCAAGACAGTGTAGACATTTTGTCCAGGGTATGTCAGAGACTTTTGTGACAGCCCCTCTCATCACAGGCCCTGAGGCCTAGGATAGAGAAATGGATTCCTGGGCCAGGTCCAGCGCCCCCCTTTTGTATACAGTGTTGGGACTTGGTGCCCTATGTCTCAGACACTCCAGCTGTGGCTAAAAGGGGCCAAGGTACAGCTCATACCATTGCTTCAGAGGGTGCAAGCCCCAAATCTTGGCAGCTTCCACATGGTGTTGGGCCTGCAGGTGCACAGAAGACAAGAATTGAGGCTTGGGAACCTCTGCCTAGATTTCAGAGGGTGTATGGAATGCCTGGATGTCCAGGCAGACATCTGCTGCAAGGGCAGAGCCCTCATGGAGAACCTCTGCTAGGAGAGTGCAGAAGGGAAATGTGGGATTAGAGTGCCCACACTGGGGCACTGCCTAGTGAAACTGTGAGAAGAGGGCCCCATTGTCCTCCAGACCTCAGAATGGTAGATCCACTGACAGCTTGCACTGTGTACCTGGAAAAGCTGCAGACAATCAACACCAGCCCATGAAGGCAGCCAGTAGGGGGGCTGTACCCTGCAAAGCCACAGGAGCAGAGCTGCCCAAGGCCATAAAAGTGCACCTCTTGCATCAGCATGTCTTGGATGTGAGACATGGAATCAAAGGAGATAATTTTGGAATTTTAAGGTTTAATGACTGCCCTATTGGATTTTGGACTTGAACGGGGCCTGTGGCCCCTTTGTTACGGCCAGTTCCTCCCATTTGGAGTGGGTGTATTTGCCCAATGCCTGTATCCCCATTGTATCCAGGAAGTAACTAACTTGGTTTTGATTTTGCAGGTTCATAGGCAGAAGAGACTTGCCTCATGTCAGATGAGAACTTGGAGTTGGACTTCTGGGTTAATGCTGCAATGAGTTAAGACTTTGGGCCGGGCGTGGTGGCTCAAGCCTGTAATCCCAGCACTTTGGGAGGCCGAGACGGGCGGATCACAAGGTCAGGAGATCGAGACCATCCTGGCCGACATGGTGAAACCCCGTCTCTACTAAAAAATACAGAAAACTAGCCAGGCGAGGTGGCGGGCGCCTGTAGTCCCAGCTACTCGGGAGGCTGAGGCAGGAGAATGGCGTGAACCCGGGAGGCGGAGCTTGCAGTGAGCTGAGATCCGGCCACTGCACTCCAGCCTGGGTGGCAGAGCGAGACTCTGTCTCAAAAAAAAAAAAAAAAAAAAAGACTTTGGGGGACTGTCGGAAGGACATCACTGTGTTTTAAAATATGAGGACATGAGATTTGGGAGGGGCCAGGAGCAGAATAATATGGTTTGGCTATGTCCCCATCCAAATCTCATTTTGAATTGTAGTTCCCATAATCCTCACATGTCATGGGAGGGACCCAGTGGGAGGTAATTGAATCATGAAGATGGTTACCTCATGCTGCTGTTCTCATGACAGTGATTGAGTTCTCATGAAATCTGATGGTTTTATAGGGGAGCTTTTCCCTCTTTGCTCATTCTTCTCTCTCCTGCTTCCCTGTGAAGAGGTGCCTTCCACCATGATTGTAAGTTTCCTGAGGACTCCTCAGTCATGCAGAACTGAGTCAATTAAACCTCTTTTCTTTATAAATTAACTAGTCTCAGGTGTTTCTTCATAGCAGCATGAGAATGGACTAATACAACCCATCACCTAAGTAGTATACAATGTACTCAATATGTAGCTTTTTATCACTCACCATCTTCCACACTTTTTCCTTCTGAGTTTCCAATGTCTATTATAACACTCTGTAGGCCTTTGTGTACTCATAGCTTAGCTCCCACTTATAAGTGAGAACATGCTGTATTTGGGTTTTCATTTCTAAGTTGTTTCACTTAGAAAAATGGCATCCGGCTTCATCCAAGTTGCTGCAAAAGCCATTATTTCATTTTTTAATGGCTGAGTAGTATTCAATGGTGTACCTATACCACATTTTCTTTATTCATTCATCAGTTAATGGGCACATAGGTTGATTCCATACATTTGCAATTGTGAATTGCACTGTGATGAATGTACATATACAGGTGATGTTTTTATATAATGACTTCTTTTCCTTTGGGTAGATACCCAGTAGTGAGAAAAGAAAGTAGTGAGCTTGCTGAATCAAATGCTAAGTCAACTTTTAGTTCTTTGAGAAATCTCCATATTGTTTTCCATAGAGGTTTTACTAATTTACATTCCCACCAGCAGTGTAAGCAGTGTATAAGTATTACCTTTTCCCCACATCCACATTAATATCTATTATTTTTTGACTTTTTAATAATGACCGTTCTGGCTGGGGTAACGTGGTATCTCATTGTGGTTTTAATTTGCATTTCCCTGATGATTGAGTGATGTTGAGCATTTTTGCATGTTTGTTGGCCATTTGTAGGTCTTCTTTTGAGAGATATCTATTCATGTCCTTTGCCTACTTTTTGATGGGATTTTTTTTTTCTTGCTAATTTAAGGTACTTGTAGGTTTCGAATATTAGTCCTTTGTCAGATGCACTGTTTTCAAATATTTTGTCCCATTCTATGGGTTGTCTGTTTACTCTGATGATTATTTATTTTGCTGAGCAGAAGCTTTTTAGTTTAATTAGGTCCCTTTTTGTTATTACATTTGGTTTTGATACATTACTTATAAATTCTTTGCCTAAGCCAATGTCCAGAAGAGTTTTTCCTAGGTTTTCCTCTAGATTTTTTTTTTTTATAATTTGGGGTCTTAGGTTTAAGTCTTTAATCAATCTCAAGTTGGTTTTTGTGTATGGTCAGAGATAGGGATCCAGTTTTATTCTGCTACATGTGGCTTTTCAGTTTTCCCAGCACCATTTGTTGAATCAGGTATTCTTAATTTATGTTTTTGTATGCTTTGTTAAGGATCAGTTGGTTGTAAGTATTTGGCTTTATTTCTGAGATTTTATTCTTTTCCATTAGTGTATGTATCTACTTTTATACCAGCATCATGCTGTTGTGCTTACTGTAGCCTTGTAGTATAATTTGAAGTCAGGTAATGTAATGCCTCTAGATTTTTTTGTTTTCTTAGGATTTCTTTGGTTATTCAGGCTCTTTTTTGGTTCTATATGAATTTTAGAATTTTTTTTCTATTTCAATGAAAAAATAATGTTGACATTTTAATAGGAGTTTGAATCTGCAGATTTCTTTGGGCAGTATGGTTATTTTCATGGTATTGATTCTTCCAATCCATAACCATAGGATATATTTCCATTTGTTTGTGTCATCTTTGATTTCTTTCAGCAGTGTTTTGTAGTTCTCCCTGTGGAGATATTTCATCTCTTTTGTTAAGTATATTCCTAGGCATTTTACTATTTTTCACAGCTATTGTAAAAGAGATAGAGTTCTTGTTTTGATTCTCGGCTTGGTCATGGTTAGTGTATAACAGTGCTACTGATTTGTACATTGATTTTGAATAAAAGTAATAAATAAATACTGAATTCATTTATCAAATCTAGGAGTCTTTTGGAGGAGTTTTTAGAGCATTTTCCAGGTATACAATCATATCATCAGCAAACAGAGATAGCTTGACATCCTCTTTTCCAATTTGGATACCCTTTATTTTTCTTTCCTGCTTGCTCTGGCTAGGACTTCCATTACTATATAAAATAGAAGTGGTAGAAGTGCACATCCTTGTCTTGTTCCAATTCTTAGGTGGAATGCTTTCTACTTTTTTGCATTCACTATGACGTTGACTGTGGGTTTGTAATATATAGCTTTTATTATTTTGAAGCATCTTCCGTCTATGCCTAGTTTGTTGATGGCTTTTATCATAAAGGGATGCTGGATTTTATTAAATGTTTTTTCACATCCATTAAGATGATCATATGACATTTGTTTTAATTTTGTTTATGTGATGAATAACATTTATTCACTTGACTATGTTGAACCATCCCTGCATCCCTGGGATGAAACCCAGTTGATCATGGTGAATTATCTTTTTCATGTGCTGTCAGATTAAGTTTGCTAGTATTTTATTGAAAAATTTTACACCTATGTTCATCAGAGATATTCATCTGTAGTTTTCTTTTTTTGTTATATAATTTCATGGCTTTGGTATCAGGATAATACTGGCTTCATGGAATGAATTAGGGAAGATTTCTTCTCTCAATCTTTTGGAATAGTTTCAGTAGGATTGGTACTAATGCTCCTTTGAATGTACCATAGAATTCAGCTGTGAAGCTGTCAGATCCTGGGCTTTTTCTTGTTGGCATTTTTTTATTATTATTATTACTGATTTAATCTTACTGCTTGTTACTGGTTTGTTCAGGATTTCTACTTCTTTCTGATTCAAGATAGGAGAGTTGTTATGTTTCTGAAATGTATCCATTTCCTCTAGGTAGTCTAGTTTTATGCATCGAGGTGTTCATATTATTCTTAAATGATCTTTTGTATTTTTGTGGTGTCAGTTGTAATGTCTCTATTTTCATTTCTAACAGATTATTTGAACCTTCTCTCTTTTTTACTTGGTTAGGATTGTTAATGGTCTATCAATTTTGCTTATCTTTTAAAAGAACTGACTTTTTGTTTCATTGATCTTTTGTATTTGTTGTTTCCATTTCATTTAGTTCTGCTCTGGTCTTTGTTATTTCTTTTTCTTTGCTAGCTTTGGGTTTGGTTTGTTCTTGTTTCTCTGGTTCCTTGAGGTGTGATGGTAGGTTGCCAATTTGTGATCTTTCAGACTTTTTGATGTGGCTTTTAACACTACAACCTTTCCTCTTAGCCCTGCTTTTCTATATCCCAGAGGTTTTGATAACTTGTGTCACTGTTATGCATTTCAAAGAACTTTCTAATTTCCATTTTGATTTCATTGTTAACCCAAAAATCATTCAGAAGCAGATTGTTTAATTTTCATGTATTTGTATAGTTTTGAGAGTTCCTTTTGGAATTGATTTATAGTTTTATTCCATTGTGGTCTGAGAAGATACTTAATATGATTTTGAATTTTTAAAATTTATTGAGACTTGTTTTGTGGCCTGTCATGTGGTCTGTCTTGGACATTGTTCCGTGTGCTGATGAGAAGAATGTCTGTTCTGCAGCTCTTGGAGAGAATGTTCTGTCACATTCTACTCAAGAATATTCTGTAAATATTGTTCACTCCATTTGTTCTAGAGTACAGTTTAAGTCCAGTGGGTTTTTTTTCCTTTCTGCTTTAGTTATCTGTCTAGTCCTATCAATGGCATATTAAAATCCCCTATTATTATTGTGTTGCTGTCTATCTCTTTTTTTAAATCTAGCAGTAATTGTTTTATGAGTCTCGGAGCTCTAGAGTTAGGTATATATACTTAGAATTGTGATATATTCTTGTTGGATTCTTTCATTATTATATAATGATCTTCTTTGTTTTTTTTTGTTTGTTTTACTCTTGTTGCTTTAAAGTCTATTTTATCTGATATAAGAATAACTACTACTGCTAGCTCTTGGTTTCCATTGTTTGGAATATCTTTTTCCCCTTTACCATGAGTCTATAAGAATCCTTATGTGTTAAATGTGTCTCTTTTTTTATTATTATTATTATACTTTAAGTTCTGGGATACTTGTGCTGAAGGTACAGGTTGGTTACATAGGTATACACATGCCATGGTGGTTTGCTGCACCCATCAACCTGCCATCTACATTAGCTATTTCTCCTAATTCTATCCCTCCCCTACCCCTCCCCACCCAACAGGCCCCAGTATGTGATGTTCCCCTCCCTGTGTCCATGTGTTCTCACTGTGCAACTCCCACTTATGAGAAGAACATGCAGTATTTGGTTTTCTGTTCTTGTGTTACTTTGCTGAGAATGATGGTTTCCAGCTTCATCATGTCCCTGCAAAGGACATGAACTCATCCTTTTTCATGGCTGCATGGTATTCCATGGTGTATATGTGCCACATTTTCTTTATCCAGTCTATCATTGATGGGCATTGGGATTGGTTCCAAGTCTTTGCTATTGTGAACACTTAAGTGTGTCTCTTGAGGACAGCAGATATTTGGCTTGTAAATTTTTATCCATTCTGCCAATCTGTATCTTTTAAGTGGAGCATTTAGACCATTTACTTTCATGTTAATAGTGACATGTGAGGTACTGTTCCAGTCATCATGTTGATTGTTACCTAGTTACTTTTTTCTTCACTGTTATTGTTTTCTTTTCCTTGTGAATTTTATGCTTTCAAGAGGTTCTATTTGTGTTGCATATTGACCCATTATTTCAAGATTTAGAACTCCTTTTAGCATTTATTTTAGGGCTGGTCTGGAAGTGACAAATTCACTCAGCATTTGCTTGTATGAAAAAGACTTTATTTCTGCTTCATTTAAGAAATTTAGTTTTGCTAGATACAAGATTCTTGTTGGACAGCTATTCTGTTTAAGGAGGCTAAAGATAGGACCCCAATCCCTTATGGCTTGTAAGGTTTCTAATGAGAATTCTGATGTTAGTTTGATAGGTTTTTCTTTATAGATTACCTGATGCTTTTGTCTCACTGCTCTAAAAATTCTTTTCTTCACATTGACTTTAGATGGCATGATGACAATATTCCTTGGTGATGTTCTTTTTGCAATGAATCTCCCAGGAGTTCTTTGAGCTTCTTGTATTTGGATGTCTAAATCTCTAGAAAGTCTAGGTAAGTTTTTCTCAATAATTCCCTTGAATAAGTTTTCCAAACATTTTGCTTTTTCTTCTCCCTCAGGGACACCAGTGATTCTTAGGTGTGGCCTTTTGACATAACCCCATATTTCTTGGAGACCTTGTTTAATTCTTTTTTTCTTTATTTTTGTCTGATTGAGTTATTTCAAAAGTATTGTCTTAGAGCTCTGAAATTCTTTCTTCTACTTTGGTCTAGTCTATTGTTAAAACTTTCCACTGTATTTTGTAATTTTCTAAATGTGTCTTTCATTTCCAGAAATTCTGATTGGTTTTTCTTTAAAATATCTATCACTTTAGAAAGTTTTTCATTCATATCCTGAATTAATTTTTAAAAATTTCTTTATGTTGGTTTTCACTTTTCTGTTGTATTTCCTTGAGCAACCTAATAATCAAGCTCTTGAATCCTTTCCTGGTATTT
Source organism: Macaca nemestrina (assembly GCF_043159975.1). Taxonomy (NCBI): domain Eukaryota; kingdom Metazoa; phylum Chordata; class Mammalia; order Primates; family Cercopithecidae; genus Macaca; species Macaca nemestrina. The sequence goes on from NC_092134.1 coordinate 1,863,445, forward strand.
CAAAAACTTCATCTTGGTTTGGATCCATTGCTGGATAGCTAGTATAATCTTTTCAGGGGTGTTATAGAATCCTGCTTTTTCACATTGCCAGAATTATTTTTCTGGTTTCTTATCATTTGGGTAGATTACTTCTTGTAATTATTTTAATATTTTGATTCAACTGTGTTATTTTATTTCCCCCCCCCTTAAAAGATGTGACTTTAACAGTTATAGTTTATTATAACCTAATTTGGCTTTGGGTGCTTTCAGGGATGAAGACTTTGCATAAGTTCCTTGCTTACAGAGAGTCTTTGTATGATGGCTTTCTCAGATGCTGGTTGTAGTAGCAATCTGCTCAGTGTGTGAGCAGGTTGGGAATGGCAAAGGTCTCATGAAGCTTATCTCATTCTCCATAAGTGTGCACTTTTAAATTTATTTATAATTTCCCCAGTGTTTTTTCACTGGGTTGAACAGTTCAGGCTTCAGGCCAGTAGGAGGTGTCCACAAGTGACAAACAGCTGTGGCTAAAGCAGGTGGTTAAATGCAATACCCAATAGTAGGCAGAAGTCCCAGCCTTTACAGAGGAGGCTGGGGGAGCTTCTCCAAAGGAGGCTGGAAGGGAATCCTGCTTCTCCTCTGGGTCTAGCCACTTAGTGAGGTTGCCACACTCCAGGGTGGTGCTGGGGAATGTCTGCAAGGGATCCAATGATGTGACCTGTTGTCAAGTCTCCCAGCAGGGGGTACCAGCACCAGCTCAGTGAGACACATTGGGGTCTTTACAGGGGGAAGGAAAGGAGCCACCTCAGCTCCTCTATCAGGCCAACAGGAAAGTGATTTACCTCCCAGTCATATTCCTGACACAGTGTTCTAGCTATTTGGATCAGACAGGCACTTCTCTTCATCTGCAGGAATACTGATATCCTATGTAGAGAGGGATCGTGATTCTACCCCTCGTGCAAGCCTGAACCTGGAGGACACTTCTCCTGTGGGGATGCAGTCACCCTGAAGTGTTCCAGAAAGGCTGTCTACAGGTGCGGTGCACTCACGCCAAACTGCCTTGGGAGAAGCACAGTTGTGACTGCAGTGATGGGGATGTGGGAGGAGAAGAAATTTTCTTCTCCAAGACCCTTCACAAGCACCAGGGCTGCCTGACTCTTGAGGCAGAGCTGCAGACTTTCCCCACTGAGCCCAGCACTACACCTGTAGCTCTGCTGAAAGAAACATCCCATAAGCAGAAAATTCTGGGACTCAAGGCCTGCCACCTGGATTCTTCTGTCCCGTGGAATGTTCCTTTGATGTGGTGCACTCCCCGTTCCCCTAGGAGTAGGAGTCCCTGAGTCCCCGCCAGATACTGTGAATCCTGCTTCTCTGGGTATAGCTACCCCAGACCAGTGCTGGGGAATGCCTGCAAGGGATCCAGTGATGTGACCTGTCCTCAAGCCTCCCAGCAGTGGGTACCAGCACCAGCTCTGATGAGGGTGGCTGAGAAGTGATATAGAGTCTGTGAGATTTCCTTGGTTACTAATAGCCGTAGTATGCTGGCTTTCTCAAATGCCAGTTGTAGTCATAATGAACAGGTCACGTGGACACTCAGGACCTCCTGTAGCCAGGGTAATACAGGCAATGGTAACAGCTGAAGTCACACATAAGTTTTCTTTCCTGGGCATGTGTTATTCTACCTGCAGACGTTATAATAGACTGTTGGCTGGCCTCCAGAGGTGATGCTTGCGAAAGAGTGCCAACTGCAGTGGTAGCCAGCAGTGGGATTTGTGCTTGCCTTGTTACCCAGGGGAGGCACTCTGATATCTCACCGAACGGGCAAGGACATAGAACTCCCAAAAGTTTCTGTCCTTTGTGTTAAGCTACCAGAGGGGCTGGAGGAGCAAAGCCAGGTAGGGTCTGGGTCAGGAAAGTCCACATTCTGGCTCCTCACATGCAGGCACAAGCAGCAGCCCCAGTGGGGAGTTGAGGGCAGTTTTCGGGCTACTGGGGTAGTGTTCCAGGGAGGAGCACAGCTGTCTCTGCTGCACAGTAAAGTCCACAGGGAGTGAGGAGTAGCAGGTGGCAGTAAACCGCTTCTAGTTCCCATGCACTTGGCAAGGCAGGTCTCACACCGGCAGTGTCCCACTAGCAGCAGCTAGCTAGGGTCCAGGCAGTCTGTGCTCAGAACTCAAAACTGCCACGGGCCACAAGCCTTCCCCACTGAGGCAGAAACCATGGCTTTCAGGCCACACCACTACCAGTCTTCCCATGAAGCAGGGATATCCAGTTCCTGCCTCTGTGACTACAGCACACATCCCACTCTCCGGAGTTCTGGACCAGAGGGGTTATCCCCACTTGAGATTATATCATGAATCTCAGTTGGGAGCTTCTCTCAATCTGTGACTGCTGCCTGAGTTAGCTGGCAGATTTCTGTGAGATCCCCTGTGAGTTAGGATCAGAAATGGCATCGCTCTGTCTTCACTGTAGTCTGGGAGTGCATACAAATCACATCCTGATGCCATTCCTTCTTATATACTCCCCATCACTCACCAAATTAGTTCCAACACTGGGTAGGATTAAGGCCTTCCCCCATTGCCTAGACAGACAGATTTCCCAGTGGGAGTACATATGCTGGAGGCTGTTCCTCCTCCCTCTCACTCTGAGGACTCAGTTTTCCACCTGGCTCATGGTGTAGGCTTCAGCCCACCACTTCTTCCATAGGGTCTACGATTTCTTTCAGTTTTCTTTTTCTTTCTTTCTTTCTTTTTTTCTTTTTGAGATGGAGTCTCACTCTGTCACCAAGGCTGGAGTGCAGTGGCGCCATCTCAGCTCACTGCAAGCTCCACCTCCCGGGTTGACGCCATTCTCCTGCCTCAGCCTCCCAAGTAGCTGGGACTACAGGCACTCAGTTTTCTTAAGTTCCTGTAATGCTTCTTGGAAAAAAGTTTATGGCATGAGTGAACTCACTATTTTGTCTTTACAGTGGGAGATGCATACAATGTCTCCAATCTGCCATCTTAGAAATTTTTTTGTTATGTATGATGTCATAATTTACATGTTTTATATTGCCTATCTCTTAATAAATTATTGTACTTATTATTTTAATAGCTTTGTCTTTTAAAGTTCATACTAAAACCATAAATGATTTACACACCACAATTACATTTAGAGTATTCAAAATTTAACTCCCTACTTGTTTTCTCAGTGACTTACATACTTTCAGATGTTTTCATATTACTCATTAGCAGTCTTTTCTTTCATCTTGCAGTAATCCCTTTAGCATTTCTTGTAATACAAGTCTGGTGGTGATTAATTTCCTCAGTTTTTTGTGTTTGTTTGTTTTGTCTGGAAAAGTCTTTATCTCTCCTTCATTTCTTTACTGGATACAGTATTTTTGATTGGCAGAGGTTTTTTGTTTTTTGTTTTTCCCCGCCCCACTGCCAGCACTTTGACTATATCATCTCACAGTCTCCTGGCCTGTAAGGTTTCCACTGAGAAGTATGCTGTTAAACATATTGAGACTTCCTGATATGTTATCTGCTTCTTTTTTCTTGCTGCTTTCAGGATCCTCTGTCTTTGATCTTTGATAGTTTGGTGCTAACATGTCATGAAGTAGTCTTATTTGGATTGAATCTGACTGAAGACCTTTGACTTTCCTGTACTTGGGTATTTATATACTTCTCCGTATTTGCAAAGTTTTCTGGTTTTCTGTTATTTCTTTAAATAAACTTTCTACCTCTTTCTCATTGCCTACTCTCTCTTATACAATGATGACCCATATATTTGTTCTTTTGTTGTTATCCCATATATCCCATAAGGTTTCTTCATTCTTTTTCACTATTTTTTCTCCTTGAGTGTATTTTTTTATTAACCTGTCTTTGAGCTCATGTATTTTGTTCTCCTGCTTGATCAGTTCTGTTGTTACGCTCTCTATTGCATTTTAAAATTTCATTGTATTTTTCAACTCTGGGATTTCTGTTTGATATTTAAAACTATTTCAATCTCTGCTAAATGTCTCTGATACATTTCTGAATTACTTCTCTGTATTTGGTTGATATTTTTTGAGCTTCCTCAACCCTTTCCCATTTAGGAAAAAAAAAGTGCAGCTCATTGCCCAGCACTCATTAAATTTTATGTAAATACACTCTTTGAGGTTGAGGCAAATCTGATTTTCAATGTGAAAATAAAATATAAAAATTGTTCTTACAGTTATTTCTAAACAGAACTAACATCAGAATCATCTGAATCATCAAATCGTCTATTTTGAAAAAATCAGATTCATCAAATGAATCTTCAGCCAACAACTGTTTGAGAGCGATGTTAACATCATGCATAAGAAAGTTACATTTTCTAGGACTTGACATTTTCAGTGATCAAGAATTACTATATCTTGTAAATGGAAATGCCACTACTAAAAACAGAATGCTATAAATAGAATAATGTCTTTTGTTTACAAAGTCGATATACTAGAGCAATTCAAAAATAATAATAAAAGTGAGCAATTTTGTGGCAAAGTTATCTTGGGGTAAACACTACAGCACAAGCACCACTGGTGAGTATTCTCAGGGAAAACGGGGAAACGGTTACAACAGCTCCTTTGAATTCTTTGTATTCTCCCATCTCTGCTTTCTTAGGGTCAGTAACTGGCACCTTATTCTGTGTTTGATAATGTCATGTTTCTCTCATTAATCTTGATTCTTGTGGCCATATATTGATGTCTGTGCATTGATGTTGGTACCTAATCCAGTCTTTATGGTCTGGCTTTTGGAGTTTCCTTCAGCAGGAAGCCTGTCCAGAAATTCCAGGCAGGTTGACCTGGAGAACCTTAAGCCCATGACTGCTTCAAGCATTAAAGCCCTAGTGGTCACCCAGGACCAGGATTACTACTGCAGCTGGAATCCTTTAGACACCAAGGCTGAAACAGCACTGGGTCACACTCAAAGCCCATGGCCATGGAGACTTGCATAGCACTGAGGCATGCCCAAGGCCTGTGACTTTTGCATTCTGTCGACCACTGACGTTTATTCAGTGCCCAAGGCTGCTATGGTCAACAGGTAGTGATGTGGGCCAGATCTCACATCCATCTTCCCAGGGGCATGGGTTTCCCTCTGGCACCAATGCAGTTAACAGAATCTGCCCATTGGTATCAACCTGGTATCAGGGGCCATGAGGTTCTGCCCGGTGCTGAGTTTTATTGTGGCAGTCCCAGTACTGAGTTCCAAGACAAAGCCCCATACTTTTCCCAAAAGTGAGTACTCTCTCTGCACTACACTGCAGTGCCTGGAAAAGGGGTGACATGAGCAATTCCATGGCCACTGAGGCTGACAAAAGTAGGGTTACATCCAAAGCCCACAGCTGCCAAGATCAGCACAGCACTGACACATGTCTAAGGCCAATAGGTGCTATAGTCTGCCTGCCACTGAGATTTACTCAGAGCCCAAGGCCATTGTAGTCAACTAGCAGTGATGTGGACTAGAACATGAGTACATCTCACTGGGACCAGAGGCTCCTGTTTGGCCTCAGATGGTACCAGAATAGGTCACGAGGTTCCCTCTGTGGGTACCAGCCTGGTGTCAGAGACCAAAGGGTTGTGCCCAGTGCTGGGTTTTACTGTGGCAGGCACATTACTGTGTTGCAAGGTAAAGTCCTATGCTTACTTCCTTCTCCTTGTCCCAAGTGGACCATGTCTCTTTCTATGCTGTTCTCCCTGGGGTTGCAGAAGGGGTACTGTGGGTAATGTAAAACTGTCCCTCCTACCCACTTTACTATATGTTTTCTTATTATTATGCTAAAACAATGACCTCTCACCTGTTTCCTGAGCTCTTGTGAAGGTTTTCTTTGTGTGTGAACAGTTCTTCAAACTGATGTTTCTGTGGAGGAATTATCCCTGGAGAGTTCCACCCACCATCTTGTTTCACCGCTTCTCAAGATTTTAATTTTTACAAAATTCAATTTATTCTTTTCTTTCTTTTGCTGCTTATGCTTTTGGTATCATATTTAAAAATCCATTGCCAAATCCAAGGTTAGGAAGATTTGCCACTATGTTTTCTTCTAAAAGCTTCATGGTTTTTCGTCCTTATGTTCAGGCTGCTGGTCCATTTTGAGTTCATTATTGCACATGGTGTGAAACAAGGGTACAAGTTTATTTTTCACATGTGATAATTCAGTTTTCTCAGAACCATTTGTTGCAGAGACTGTGCTTTCTCCATTGAATGGTCTTGGCACATTTGTGAAAACTCATCTTACCTTATACGTGAGGGTTTATTTGGGGTTCTTTATTCTATTCCATTAGTCTGTATGTCTTTATGCTAGTATCACCTTGTTTTGATTTCTGCAACTTTGTAGTAATTTTTGAAATCAGGAAGTGCAAAATCTTCAACTTTGTTCTTCTTTTTCAAGGTGGTTTTGGCTATTTAGGGCCCCTTGAGATTCCATAAAAATTTTAGAATGAATTCTCCTATTTCTATAAAAAGAAATTGAGATTTTGGTAGAAATTACATTAAGTCTGTGGATTGTGTTGGTAGTATTGTCATTTTGACAATATTAAGACTTCCAATCTATGAACACAGTATGCCATCCCATTTATTCTGGTCTTCTTTAACTTTTTCAGGAAAGTTTTGTGGATTTCAATGTGTAAGTCTTTCACCTCTTTGATTAAATTTATTCCTACGTATTTTATTCCTTTAGATGCTATTATGAATGGAACTGTTTTATTAATTTTTTTATTGTTCTTTACTGGTGTCTACCATCACAACTGTTTTTTGTATGTTGATGTTGTATCTTGCAACTTTGCTGAATTCATTTGCTAGCCCTAGTTGTATGTGTGTATTTTTTGAGATTTTAAAAATATATAGGATCATGTCATCTGTGAATAGAGATAGTCTGACTTCTTCCATTCCAATCTGAATGCCACTTGTCTCTTTCTTCTTGCCTAATTGCTCTGATCATAACCTCCAGTATAATGTTAAACAGCAGTGATGAAAATGAGCTTACCTGTTTTGTTCCTGATCTTAGAAGAAAGTTTTTAGTCTTTTGCTATTATGTATATTGTTTGTTATGGATTTGTCATAAATATGCTTTATTATGTTGAGGATATTCCCTTCTATTCCTAGTTTACTGAGTGTTTTTATGATGAAGGGGTGTAGGATTTTGTCAGATACTTTTCCTGATCATGAGTTTTCATAAACTATCACGTGGTTTTTCTCCCCCGCATTCTATTAACGTGACATATTACATTGATTGATTTTCTCACATTGATTCACTCTTGCAATCTTGGGATAAGTCACACTTGGTCATATTATGCTATGCTTTTACTATGCTTTTGAATTTGTTTTGCTCATATTTTGTTAAACATTTTTGCCTCTATATTCTAAGGGATATTTGTCTGCAGTTTTCCTCCTTCTGGTATGTTTGTCTAGATTTGGTATCAGATAATATTGGCCTCATAAAATAAATTTGGAAGTGTTGCCCTCTTGTTTTTTGGAAGAGTTTGAGAAGAGAGTTCGTGTTAATTCTTCTTTAAATATTTGGTAGGATTTAGTAAAGCTATTTGGTTGTGGGCTCTTCATTATTGGAAGGTTTTTGTTTACTGATTCAATCTCTCTCCTAGTTAAAGATCTGTTCAGATTTTCTACTTCTTCTTCAGTCAGTGTTGGTAATTTGTGTGTTTCTAAGAAATTATCCATTTTGTCTTGGCTATCTAAATTTTTTGGCATACAATTCTTTAGAGTATTCTCTCATAATCATTTTTGTTTCTGTAACAGCAGTAATGGCCCCACATTTATGATTTATTTATGACTATCTTTTACTATTTATGATTTTGGACTTTTTTTAGTCTAGCTAATTTTTTTTTTTTTTTAGATGGAGTGTCTCACTCTGTTGCCCAGCCTGGAGTGCAGTGGCATGATCTCAGCTTGCTACAACCTCTGCCTCCTGGGTTCAAGCAATTCTCCTGCCACAGCCTCCCGAGTAGCTGGGACGCCAGGTGTGTGCCACCATGCCTGGCTAATTTTTGTATTTTTAGTAGAGATGGGGTTTCATCATGTTGACCAGGCTGGTCTTGAACTCCTGATCTCAAGTGATCCACTTGCCTTAGTCTCCCAAAATGCTGGGATTATAGGCATGAGTCACCGTGCCTGGCTTGATATTTTTAAAGAACCAACTTTTGGGCTGGGTACAGTGGCTCAAGAGCAAGACTCCGTCTCAAAAAAAAAAAGAACCAACTTTTGATGTCATTAATTCTATTTTTTTTTCTATTCTCTATTTTTCTCTGCTGTAATTTTTATTAATTACTTCCTTCTACTTTGAGGTTTTAGGTTTACATTGCTTTTCTTTTTCTAGTTCCTTAAGGTGTAAAGTTAATTACTGGTTTGAGATCTTTCTTTTGTAATGTTGATGTTTACTGCTATAGATCTGTGTGTAAGAAGTGCTTTTACCGCATTCTATAAGTTTTGGTATGTTGTCTTTTTATTTTTATTTGTCTCAAAATATTTGCTAAATTATCTTGTGATTTCTTATTTGGTCCACTGGTTGTTTAAGAGCATTAATTTCCATGTATTTTTGAAATACCAGGCTGGGTGCAGTAGCTCACGCCTGTAATCCCAGCACTTTGGGAGGCCAAGGCAGGTAGGTCACTTGAGGTCAGGAGTTCAAGACTAGCCGGGCCAACATAGTGAAACCCTGTCTCCACTAAAAATACAAAATTAGCAGGGTGTGGTGGCCTGCACCTGTAATCCCAGCTACTCAGGAGGCTGAGGCAGGAGAAGTGCTTTAACCCAGGAGGCAGAGTTTACGGTGAGCCAAAATTGTGCCACTGCACTCCAGCTTGGGTGAAAGAGTGAAAATCTGTGAAGAAGAAGGAGGAGAAGGAGGAGGAGGAGAAGGAGGAGGAGGAGAAGGAGGAGGAGGAGGAGGAAAGAAGAAGAAAAGAAGAAGGAGAAGAAGGACAAGGAGGAGGAAGAGGAGGAGGAGAAGAAGAGAAGAAGAGAAGAAGAAGAAAAGGAGAAGGAGAAGGAGAAGGAGGAGGAGGAGGAGAAGAAGAAGAAGAAGGAGGAGGAGGAGGAGGAGGAGGAGGAGGAGAGGAAACAATTTCAGTTTTTATTCTAATATTGATTTCTAGCTTCATTCCATAGTGGTCAGAGAAGAGACTTCATATAATGTCAATCTTTTTAAACTTAGTGAGACTTGTTTCGTGACTTAGTATATAGACTATCCTGGAGAATGTTCCACGTGCACTTGTTAGGAATGTGCATTTGGTTGTTGTTCGTCTTCTACTTCTTATTCATCTCTGTCTGTAAGTCATACCCATTATTGAAAGTGGTCCCTCTTTCTTCTTTTTCTAATACTCACTCATATAAAGCATATTTAAATGATCCCCAAAACAATGGAACATCCCTCAAGAAAATCTTTCAGCATTCTTACAGCTGGAGGTATCCCCTTCACCCATTTCCAGGCATATTTCACACTTCCTCTCCTGCCACTTGCCATCCAGCCCCTCCTGCTCTCTACAACCCCAGATCTCTCAGGATGGATGATACTCTCCAGCCTGCAGGTGAGGGCTGCAGCTTCACCTGACTAACGCTTCTTAGACTCAGGGAGATAGCAGGGGTAGATCCTACAACAACAGGACACAGCTGAAGTTCCTCACATTGGTGAAAAAGCCTAAGTTTTCTGGAAATCTAGAATGCTTAAAATATTAGGAGTGAAGTCAAAATAACCCCCTTCGTGGTACACAGATAATGCAGATTTCATCCTGCTGCCATCCCACTGTCTCTGCTCCACAAATCTCTGACACGTGAGTTGGTTTACAGGACTTGATCTTCCCACTGATGCTCACACCCAGCATCTGAGGGAGGGCTTGGCCCACAGTCCACACTCAGTAAAGATCAGGTCAAAGAGTGAATGTCAGGGAAGTGTGGAAGGGGGGCCAGGCACCCAGGGCCATTCACCTAGGTCCTTGTCATGGACATAGGCTCATACTCAGGCTCAACACCATCATAAGAATTCAATGTGTGCTTTTTCCAGGAAGTCACCACTGCCACAGGTCATAGACAACATTCTAGGATCCATGCCAGAGCTGGTACAGCTGGTGATCAGAAAAGCTGAGAGAAATTGCCCAACTACTCTATAAATAACGGTGTGTGATTCAGACCTGTCAGTGAAAGAAAAAAAAAAATGACCCCTTCCCTGAGAACCTTTCAAAAATATCAGATCATAGCAACCAAAGAGCAGTTACTTAACAAAATCAATCTTTCAATGTATCATTTCACAGTCAGGACACAAAAAGCACAAACACAACATTCTCAATAGAAAATAAAAACACTTCAGCAGATCACACACTTTCCAACCTGTTCCTTTGCCCCAGCATTTCTAGGAAGTCGTTCTGCTGATCCTCCGCCAAGTCTGCTAAGCAAATGGCAGCATCAGTACTCTGCTAAGTGGGTAATTAGCTCTCAGGATTCCACTTCACGGTGCTGGTTATTTGGGGCTGACTCACCCTGTTCTACCTTTCAGGATACTGGTGAACACTTCCGACGTTCTCTCCTGGGCAGCTGGATACATCCTTCTCACCACATTTGTTTCTATTCTCCATCCTAAGGTGAACTCTCCCTACCCAATACCTTGCACATACACCCCTGGCCTCAGGTGGAGCAGCCTTCCAGTCTCTGCAAGCTGAAGGTTAGTTTTTCTTTACTTCCAGAACCATAACTGTCTATCTTAGATTCCCACTATGGCCCTAACAAATCACCACAAACTTAGTGGCTTAGACAACACAAATATATTTTCTTGCAGTTCTGTAAGTCAGAAGTCTGATGTGGACCTCACTGGACTAACATCAAGATGTCCACAGGCTGTGTTCCTTTTTGGAGACCCTAGGGGAGGATAATTTGCTGACACATTCAGGTTGTTGACAGAATTCAGTTCTTTGTAGTTATCAGACTGAGACCCCTGTTTTCTGCCTGTGGGCTCAGGGCCTTCCCAACTTTTAGGGGCCATGTGCATGTCTTGGCAGCTTTCTCTACCTTCCAAGCCAGCAATAGGGTGAGGCTCTCTCAAGCTTTGAATCTCTCCTCTGACTCATCTCTGACGCAGCTGGGAAAGTTATCCTATTTTAGGGACTCACATGATGACACAGGGCTCACCTGGACAACCCAGGATGCTCTCCCTATCTCAAGGCCCACACCTTTAGTCACATCTGCAAAGCCCTTTTTCCCATGTGAAGTAACATATTTATACATCCCACAGATTTAGGTATGGACATACGGTTGGCGGGGCGGGTGGCGGAGGGGGGACGATGATTCTGCCAACCACACCATTCAGGTTCTCCCCACTGTTTCCATACACAGATGTTGTCCTGTGATATGTTGAACTGCTTGTCTGTCCATCTTATGTAACATGAAAGTCAAACTTTTTCAAGGTCAAAAACAGTATCACAATTTCCAAAGATCCACTCAGTGAATATGAGTTGATGCAAAGTTGGAATCTTCAGAACACCCTCAGGCACATGGCTACAGGATAAAAATGGAGCAGGTGGGCTGGATGAGCTGGTGAGAGTGTGCCCTCAGGAGGGGACAGCCATGACTGCCATATGAGAATGGGGCCTGAGGTAACCAGAGTCCTGACTGTTCAGGAAAACCAGAAATCTGGATTACAAACAAAACCTCTCAATTTTAAGCATCAGCCACTAATTCAAATGTTAACACTGATCATATTAAGCAAACACACGAGGATCTTGCCCAACCCATGGTCCTTCAGTGTGAACTCTCTGCCCTGGGAAATTTCTTATTTACCAGAAGCCCAGTGCCTCCTTCACAGGCCTGCAGATTAAATCTGATCTTGGTGACCATCATTTTACCCCCTCCCTCAGAGAGTCCGTTCCTGGGGCAGAAGGTTTTCCCCTGCCTCCTCTCCAGCCTCACCTGCTGCCCTACCCTCCTCCATCTCCCATTTCCCCCACTCCCAGCAGTTCCCTTTCACCCCACTGTGTGCACCCCTTAAGCCTTGGCCCCGCTGGTTTCCACCCCTGGAATGTCCTCTCCCCATTGTCAGCCTGGTGAATCTGCCTTCATGGAGAGCCCCCTCCTCTGTGAAGCCTTCCTCTACTTCTCCAGGGGACTCTGGGCATCCTCCTCTGAGCCAGTATCTTCCCCATAATGGGCTGTCATGCGTGATACATGTTCACGGATTCAACCAAATGTTTACTTGCCACCTATTGTGTACTAACAGCCTTTCAATCCTGAAGACATGGCAGTGAGCAAGACACACACGGGCTGAGCCCTCATCAAGACAGTGATGCCAGCTATAAAGCGAACCAAATTGGGTGAAACGGTGGAGAGTTGGGTAGGCTTGAAAAAGGGGGCCCCAGAGGGGGTTTCTGGAGAGGTAACTCTCTCACTAGAATGATGGGAAAGAGTTGACACCCAACTGGCTGTGGGAAGAGCTTTCCAAGCAGAAGGAAAAGAAGTGCAAAGGCCCTGAAGTAGAGAAAAAGGAAGATCATCACAGAAGCAGAGCAGGTTGCGGGTGGAGAAAGTCAAGGATATGACGCTGAGGAAATGGAGACAGAGGAGCATGTAGGGCTTCATAGACCAAAGAAAGGGGGTTAACTGCTGATGTGGATTTCCCCCCACAACCCCCACCTGCTGGGGGACTCACGAGTGCTGAAAGAGAGCAGGCCCAAGTGACTTGAAGGGTGGACTGGAGGGCCGTGGGTTCTGAGCGCTTTCTCCACCGTGGGACAGACTTACCAGCACGGGCGAGTGCTTCCTGCATCTGGACACAGCTGTGGGGCTGTTGTCGCCCCATCTTAGGCCTTGTTTCTAGGAGACGTTCCCACCAGAGAGTGTCTCTCGTCATTTTCCCCAGGTGATTCAGGAGCTCCGGGTGTCATTAGATCGCATTTCTCATTCCCAGATCGAGCAGAAATCCCAGCCTGGAGACTCCCACCAGCGCTCACGTGCATATCTGCAGCTCTCTGATACTTTGGGACGTCTGGGCGTGATGTCAGTTTCCGAGTTCACGAATCAGACAATTAGATTAAAAATTCAAATTCCACTTGGAACTCCCAGACCTCCGAAGCTCGGCGTGTTCTGCACTCAGTGGCCACGGAGCCCGGGTCCTGGCGCGGATGCACTGGGGCTGAACACCTACTGACAGCGCCGTCCAGAGAGGTGCGGCCCGCGGCGGGGCTGGGGTAGCCGGGGACCCGCGGGCCGGGAGGAGGCGCAGGACGAGGAGTGCCGAGCCCCACAAGGACCGTCCAGGCGGCCTGAACAAGGTGTCTGGTGGGCCTGAGGAGGCCAAGACCCGGGCCGCATCCCCGTCTCCTCGTCCCCAGTTCCCAGTGTGGAGCCTGGGGGTACAGACTCCAGATCTGCGGAGGGCCTCGCCCCCTCCTTCCAGGACTGAGTTTCACTCAGGCGCCCGCCCACCCACAGCTAAGACCCTGGGACCGCTACAGAGGCTCTTGATCTATGGAGTGGCCTGTGGCCCGGGTGTGGTTGGAAGCCGCTGTACGCTGGCTCTGTGATTGGTGCAGGGCTGGTCACGTGGCCTGAGCAAGTCCAATCGGAGTGAGCATCAGGGTTTCTTCTCTGGCCAATGAGAAAGACTGTTACATTTCCACTGGCTGCGCCCTGGCTTTGTGATTGGTGCAGAGCTGGCTACATGGCCTGAGCAAGTCCAATCGGAGTGTCAGGTGGCTGTGCCCTGGGTCTATGATTGGGACAGACCTGGTCACATGGCTCTGCCAGTCCAATCAGAGTGCATGCCAGGACTTGCCCCAGGGGCGGGAGAGCTACGGGGCTGAGAGGAAGCCGGGAAGCAGCTGCTGCCGCCATCTTATCCTTTTGTAGGGGGAGCCTCACAGGTAGGGGTCCCTGATTGGGGCATTAGCGGGGCCAAAGCCGCTGAAGGCCCAGATTTGAGATAGAAAAAAAGATCATTGGAGCCCTGGATCCGGTCGAGCCTGCAGCCAGGCCGGTGCTGCAGCGTTTCCAGGGCCAGGTCCCCTCCCCGCTTTTATATCCTTGAGCTCATTTGAGCGTGTATTGGCTTCTGGGCTTCCTAGCCCAAGGAGTCCTCATCCACACGGAGCCGGATCAGAATCCGGAACTCGGGAACCTGGATCACTCCCCTTCCTCGCTGCGCAGTTCTGGCCTGAGCCTGTGGCCTGTTTCCCTGCTGTGAAAAGAACCCGGAGAGCGCGGGCATTGGGAGCATGAGGGGCCTCAGGGCAGCATGGCGGGGCACCGGGCCGACCCCACCTCGACGTCAGCTCCAAGCCCTCAGAGCCCGCTGTCCCCGCGTCTGCCCGTGTGGGACAGAGAGACAGGGTCAGACCGGAGAGGGGCCGCCCCAGCCCGGCAGGAGCCCACAGAGGGGCCGCAGCACTTGCCACCCAGGCAGCAGCGGGGCCGCCCCAGCCAGGCCTCTGGACGACCCCTGGTCGGAGGGGGAGTGGCTCGGGCTCGCTTCTGAGGGTCCTGGCCAGCGGAAGGAGGGGTCAGAGACGGGCAGGGAGATGCGGTCACGGTCCCGGTCCTGGTGAGGACAGCGGCCGGCTCTTCCCGTGACCTGGAGGGCCCTGTCGGAAGCAGCTTGAGGACCCGGAGTTCCCCAGAGTCTCCTACCGGACTTGGTCTCTACCCGCCCCTCACGCCACAGTAGAGGGAATGGTGCGTTCCGCAGGCGGCAGCATGTGAGTATCCATGAGGCCTCACGCCTAGGTGACACTGGCAGTGTCCACTTGTAGCACATAGGTAATAATCATGTCAGCAGTCTGCGTGTGTAACACCTGTCAGTACAGGTGCGGGTGGCACAAACATGGGTGATGCAGATACACCCAGGCAGCGCCACACACAGCACCATGCAGGTCATACGGGAAGGAATCCGCAGACTCCTCCCACGAGCAGCGCACATACGGGAGCATGCGGGAATGTTTTAATACACAGAGCAGCAGGTGCAGGTAACAGGAGGTGGTACACACAGGCTGTTTACAGGCAAACGCACAGAAGTAGCCTACAGCAGAACGCACACACACGACATACCAGGTAAAATACAAGACTCACGTGGCAACACAAATGACCACCAGCAAACAGGTGACAGGCACAAGTGACACAAGATGGTGACACACTCAGGTAACATGAAGGCACCATGGACACAGGAAATACAGACAGTGCACTCCAGCAGCCTGCACGGTCATAATAACACACCTGAGCAGCCTGCATGGTTATAATAACACACGCGAGCAACCCATTCACTCCGCGGGTGAGTGAATGTGTAGGTTGCGTGTAGATGGCATGCAGTTAATACACACATAATTCATGGAACAGCCCTTAAAGAAATGCAGCCAGCTGGTACACACATAGAGATAACACGCACACAAGACCCACACTCAGCATCAAGGGAGCATATGATCAGGAAACATGCAGGTAACATACTGGAGCATAAGTGTAGCACACAGGTCACATACGCAGAGATAACCTCCAGATAGCAGCACATGAGAAACACAGATAACACACTCACTGGGAACACAGTAGCACGTAGATCACTGGGAAGGAGCACATGTGTCACACGCAGGTGACACGCAGAAGCTTACACATGTAGGACCTACATAGGCAATAGGCATTGGCAGCCCATAACTCACAACCCTGGACAATTCATATGGGGACCAGACAGGTAAGGCACAGGTTACTCACACAAGTAACAGATACCACCCATAGGATGCACATCCATAGATACACGGGCAGCACACAAGTAACACACACATGGCTGATTCCGACCCCAGGCTCAGAGGTAAGATTGGAGAAGGTCCAGATATGGACCCAGTATTACTTCTATCCTGAATGCCAGATGCTCTGGGAAATGCAACCTGTTTGGAAACTAGGGCGGGGTAGAGAAGGATAGTTGGCCTGACCTCCTTGCTTGGTCCTAAGAAAGAGATGGCTGTGTTAGTGCATTAGGCTGACCCCTCCTTGCTACAGCACATCACAATTCTAACTCATTATCTTAAGATCATCCACAGAAAAGAACATCATGATATTTAAATAAGGTAACTCACAGGAGTTCATTTCCTTTTTCAGCATCACTGGTGCAGTAAATACTTTGCAGTGAAGCCTTCATTTTTAGGTTTTAAAAAAAGACCTTATGCAGACACTACTTTTTGACTTGCTTCATAAATCTTCCCGGTTGTGTCCTACTGCCAAGGCCTGTCTAAGCACCCCTCCCCTTATTGGAAGTGGGTTTTTACTGGGATGTTAAAACCGCTGGGCTGAGACTGGAGAGACCCCCTCAGATCCTAGGAGGCCTCCAGCAACTCTGGGAATCACAGTGGAGCTGGTGTTAGGTGACACTTGAGTTTACTGCACCCATTGCTAATACCTCAGAGAAAGGGGAGGCCAAGGACCTTTGGGAATTTTATAATAAAACAGTGGAAAGTGGTGCTGCACCTGGACATTCCATCCTGAGAGCAGTTTCAAATCCCACCCTTCAAGAGACTTGGGCATACTCTGTTTCAGCACTTGCCAAGGTGGGTCGAGGGAGGAAGCTGTACCTGGGAGGTGGTGTTACCCACCAGGTCCCCTAGGGGAAGCCCTACCAGGATGGGGTGAGGATGCAGTTTCACAGATGTTTGCCTGTGAGGCAGCTGTGATCTAAGCTCACTTTCGTCTCTTCTTCCTATGGCATGCATAAGGCGTCAGAACAGGGCAAAAGTCTCAAGCTCAGGTGGAAATACATTAAATTTCAAAATGTTTCTGTCTTTTCACATTTGGCCTGATGGAGATACATAACGGAGGTTTTGGCATGTGTATGTAGGCATTTACTAGTTATGTAACCCTGACCAAGTTCTTTATCTATAAAATAGGGATAATTAGACTTACCTCCTCACATAACTGTAAGGATAAATGAGTAAATATAGGATCCTCATCCTTTCATTGAACCCATTCTAACTGAATTGGCCAGAGTCCAGGTCTGCTGCAAAAGCTGGTCCTGCAGGAACTATGACTTGTCCCTGGCAGAGATTGTGTCCTTTGGGCGCAGCACAGCCTTGGACTCAGGCTACTTGGGAAATTAAAGGCCCTTCTGCAAACTCCCTGTCACAACTCAGCTGTGAGAGGACTGGCACCCCTCACCCTTTGCACCCAGACTCCAGATGCTCCCACTGATGTCCACCATGGGATGGACTTGGGAGCTGGACATTTTTATTATAGCATCTCTGCCCAAGCTTACCCCAAGCTCCCCTCCCAGTATGTCACCTGTCCCCAGTGCACGCAGTGGAGCATAGAGAAGGGAGGCTCTGTGTGAATTAAAAATGCATCAAGGCTCTCAAAAGACATCAAACTCAAATTCAGTTTTCAAGAACAAAATGCATTTCATGGTACAGCATTGCAATTACTTTGCATTATAAACACCCAGACCCTTTCAGAGCTGTCTCCATCTCCTCATTTCTTATGCATGATCTTAACGCAGCGTGATACCCACCTTAGTTGTATTTAAAAGCTCATAATGCACAAATGTATTTAAAAGGAAAAAGGACACAGATTCTCTGAGGATAATTATGTGATTGATAATAGCTCATTTTCTAAGTCTCATGTTATGTAAAACTCACCCCATATGTCCACCAGAGACCTTGATGGAGCTTTGCCACATGTCATTCAGCATGCATTTTCTGATTTTCTACCATGAGCCAGTCTCTGTGTGTTACTGATGGCATAAAACTTTGCAAGACAGAGAGAGCCCCTGCCTTCAAGGAGGTTTCAGTCTAGAGAGGAACACAAAGAAGGACTGAGAAATCCTACCAACAAAGTTAAACTAATAGTCATTAAAAGGAAAAATACAGGAGTATGAGAACATAAAGCAGAGAGATTCAGGAGAGAAGTCCTGAGGAAGCAACATTTGAGCTGAGATTTTTGAACCAGGCAGCTGAGTGAGATTACAAAGCCTGGCGTTTCCCTGAAGGTCACACAGATTGTCAGTGGTGAAAACAGTGCCCGTGGATATTCAGATCTGACAGTCTGTCTCCCAGGACTGTGCCCAACCACCTTACTGGCATAGCTTACAGCCTCCCTCGCCTTTGGGAAAGGGAGACGGTAGACTTCTTATCCTTAGTGCCACCTATCGGCCCTTAAGAGCTGTGATCAAATCCCTCATGATGCCCCAGTTAAGAGCTCTGCAGGGGACATAGACATGTTTGGAAAAGTTACCACCTGAGAAAGACCATGGCTCATCAGGAAACCAGAAGTTTCCCCAGAAACGCTATCCTGATGCTTTTGTCTCAGTGAGTTTGGAGACACAAACCTAAGGACCATTACATTGCCCCAAATTATTTTCTGCCTCTTCCGAATAGAATCCCTTTCTCACCTGCTACCCACTCTACTCCTGCATGAGGAACCTTGAGAGGAATAAGGGCTCAGTCCCAGTCATGTGCATTCTGCTGCTGTGGGGATCACACTGACTTTGACAATGTTGTCGGAAAGAATGTGACAAATAGTGGTGATCAATAACCCAACCTCCAGGGAAGGGGAACACATAGCCCTGAGATCATACCCCACATGGGCAATAGGCCTATATGTTTATGTGGCCACTGGGTGGTCACCCAGCTCTCCAGGTTCACCCTCTCTCGTGCATGTAGGAGCTTGTCTTAGTCCATCCATTTTGTACTGCTAAAACAGAATACCACAGACTGGGTAATTTATAAAGAACAGAAATTTACTTCTGATAGTTCTAAAGGCTGGAAAGTCCAAGATCAAGGTACTGGCATCTGGCAAGGTCCTTCTTGCTGCATCATAACTTGGCAGAAGGCATCACATGGTGGAAGGACAAAGAGAGGGTGAGAGAGAGCAAAAGGGGACCGAACTCCCCCTTTTATAATGAACCCATTCCTGCAATAATGGCATTATCACTCACTGTCCCCTCAGGGCCTAATCACCTCTCACTACACCCCACCTTTCAGCACTGTTGCTTTTGGGATTAAGTTTCCAACATGCTTTTTGGGGGACACATTCAAACCACAGCAGAGCCATTGACTCTTGTCCCCTTTGTAGGACCATCCAAGAACTTAGGTTGAATATATCAGGAATCCTACCCCCAGCTGGAAAGCATCTGTGGAGAATATTTTTACGTATTTAACCTTTGACAATCATAGTGCCCATCAAGTATGTCCCCTACAGGGGAGGGCACAAGACCCCAAGATCCCCCATTAGAATTTCTGACCAGGGGTTTCATACCAGAGCCATGGGCCTCTCTGCAATGGTGTTGGCTGGGTAGTCCAGGAAATGCCAAGTTCTGTAGGTTGATCTCACAGAAAAAACAAAAAACAACAACAAAAAAAAACGGGTCTGAGAGTCACACTGACATAGAGAAGAGGAAGGAAGAAGGCTTGGTGAGTATGTAGGTCCCTCCCCATTGAGGCCCCGTGGCTTAAAGGCACCCCTGCCTCCAACAAGTTTTGGTGAAGTGTGCAGTAAAGTTCGTGTGTTGGGAATCCCCAAGACCACCCTCAGGTTTAATAATTCATTAGAAGGACTCATAGGACTCAGAAAAGATGTTATACTCTGAGTTATGATGTATTTTCATGAAAGGATACAGATAAAATCAGCAAAAAGGAAAAGTGCATAGGTCAGAGTCCAGGAGAAGCCAGGTTCAAACTTCCAGGTGTCTTGTACCAGTGAAGTCAGATGGAGAGCACTTAATTCTCCCAGCAACAGTGTGTGACAACACACATGAAGTACTGCCACCCTGGGAAACTCCCCCAAGCCTTGGTGTGTAGAGCTTTTGCTGACAAGGCCCAGTGCAAAATGAAAATGCAGGGCCCCTCATTCAAAAATGAATGAAAAAAAATGCATTTTCTTCAAAAATGAATAATTGTTAGTAACAACAGAGCATTAAACCAAGCATGGATCTCTCCAAAATGCAGGGCCCTGAGTGTATGCCCATGAAGCTGGCCCTGCCCTCATGAACAGAGCAGTTTACGAGTGGATGTTGTTGGAAAGAGCATGTGCAAAGGCCCCGAGGCAGGAGCCTGCCTGGAGGGTGGGGAACTCTGCATTCAAACAGTGTGTGCAGAGCAGAATAAATGCAGAGAGAAAGAGAGAGCTGAGGCGAAGAGAAAATGGGAACCTCACCACATGGCCCTGTAGGCCATTCCCAGGAGGCAGGCTCCACCATGAGAGGCAGGCCAGCTGCTGGAGTATTGGGAGGAGAGGGGTACCATGGGCCTAGCTAGCAGGACCCCACTTTACCAAGGCATGATTTATTTTCAGTAAAATTCACCTATTTGAATGTACCTTTCATGAACTGCAGGCACTGTAGACAGTCCCCATTCCCATGTGCTCTCCCACCTGCAGACCAGTTGCTCCCTCACACACTCTCCCTCTCCAGAGTGCAGTGAGTGTCAACTCCTTAGGGAAGCCCATGCTGACCTCCTCTGATCAGGTCAAATTGCACCACAGGTTCCCACAGCACCACGAATCTCTCCTCATAGCTGCCTCAGCTTCCTTCACATGAGTGTTTGTGGCTATTGAATTCAAGTCCATCTCTCACTAAACTGTGAGCAGCACAAGAGCAGGGGCTATGTCTGTCTTGAGTCACCATAGAGGCCCCATCACTTGAATGAACATGGCCCAGAGTGGTTGTGCAAAATAGAATTACTGAATGAGTGAATCAATGACAACCTATAAAACTGGAAGATAGTAAAACCATTTGACACCCAATGCTGGCTAAGCTGTGGGAAGACGGGCATTGCCACTCCCTACTGTGCAGTGCTCACTGGTCTCTTCTTTCTGGAGTGTCAGTGACAGTTTGCATTAGATATGATAAAGTTTCTTTGGCCCACTGATCCAGTTTCCAGAATGTATCCACAATACCTGATGTATAAAAAGATATATCTCTGAGTATGTTATGTACTTATAAAGGCAGTTATACTCCATAGATACCTATAAAGGTGAAAATACCCATTTCCAATTACATGGCCATGGTTAAAGAGGGACTCAGGCATCCATAAGATGAGATGCTATTCATTACCACATCAACATGACTCAGTCAGCCTCCTGGGAGAGCCCAGGGTCTGGGTGTGCCCTTCAAGGCTCCCCAGGTGACTCTAAAGTTCAACCAGAGGACAAATCATGCTAGAGAAGAAACATCAATGCCATTAAAAATAAAGTTAGACTGTATTGTTACATTGTATTGTTAAGAAAAAAGCCCAATATTTTCTAACCTTTAACCCCATCTCCCCATTTCCCCCACCCCCAGCACCTGGTAACTACCATTATACTCTCAGCTTCTATGGGTTTGACTTTTTTTGATTCCACATGTAAGTGAGATCATGTGGTATTTGTCTTTCTGTGTTTGGCTTATTTCACTTAACATAATGTTCTCCAGGTTCATCCATGTTGTCACAAATGGCAGGACTTCCTTCTTTTTAAGGCTGTATAATATTCTAATGTGTGTGTGTCCAGATAGAGAGACAGAGGTAGAGATATTTTGTATTTATCCACTCATCCTTTGAAGGACATTCATGTTGTTTCCGTATCTTGGCTATCGTGACCAATGCTGCAATGAACATGGGAGTGCAGATCTCTCTCTTCAAGATCCAGATTTCATTTCCCTTGGATATATATACTCAGAAGTGGGATTGCTGGAGCATATGGTAGTTGTGTTTTTAATTTTGGAGGGAACTTCTCTGGCGACTTCAGTTAACAATTTCTGTATTGTATATTTGAAATTTGCTAAGAGGTAGATCTTAAGTATTCTCACCAAATGAAGGGATGGAGGGAGGAAGGGAAGGGAGGAGGGAAGGAAAGAGAAAGGGGAAGAAGAGAAAGGAAAGAAAGAAAGAGGAGGGAGAAAGAAGGGAAGACATATTAACTATGTGAGGTGATGGATATGTTAACTACCTTCATTGTGGTGATCATTTCACAAGGTAGACAAAACATCAAGTTGCATACCTTAAATATACATAATTCCTGTTTCTCAATTATACTTCATTAAATCTGAAGAAGACAGTTATAGTATGAATTCATTTTCATGAAGACAATGCACAAATGTGTAAGTGTATACACAAGCTCTCACATGCACAGAACCTGAAAAGCTATGAAATATTTGCCACAGTTTTCTCAGTGGCATAATTATAGATGGTTCTTTTCCTTCCTTTTGGTTATCAATAATTGATAAATTTTCCATAATAAAATTGCTTCTAAGCTTCCAAACATAGTTGTTGGCACATGGATACTGCAGAATGGATATGTAAGATATTTTTAGTACTAATAATACTATCACAAGAGGAAAAATCCCAAAACTCATGATTTTATAGACTGATATAAATGATTGAGAGTTGGAAATGAATAGAAGTAAATATGTATACCCAGAGTCTTAAACCACTAAATTTTTTTCTAGTAGTTGCTCAAGAAAATGCTCTTTAAAAATTAATGAATGCATACCAATAAATAGATGATTTCCTGGGATAAGCCCAAAACTTGATTCACTGTTCAAAAAAAAAGTGATGAGTGGAAGTGTTTCACTCAGGAAGCAGCAGAAATCTCTAAGCAATCAGGGGAGACGTCACGAGAACAAGTGGAAGGTCTGAGGGTTCATCATGAGAACCAGCTGATTTCCAGGCTGGTTCCTTGCAGGGCTGTCCTAAGAGAGGACACTGAGAATTATTGGGCCAAAGAGAAACCAAGTTGACAGTTCCTCCAAGCCTGGCCCTCCAGCCCAGCACTGCAGCTTCCCTATCTGCGTTCGAGAGTCTGTGCAGGAGCCAAAGAGAGGACGGGAGGAGGTGTGGGAGAGTGATCCCTTCTGATTGTGGACAGACATGCTGTCTTGAAGAGTGCTTAGCATCCTCAGGTATAATCAGGGTTCCTGCACCGCAGCCTCCAATTTCTAATCAACCTTCAGAAGACAGAAGGAAAGCCAATCTCAAAACCCAGCAAAATGACTGATAAAGCCTACTTCACAGACTCAGAAGAGCATGAATGGAAACTATTAACTCACCCTCTGGATCTTCCCCAGGCCTCTGATATCACAGTGGTGCTACAGTCTCCTGCTAAGGAATGAAACTCACAGGGGCAGCCAGGTGAGGAAAAGTAATACATTAACTGTCACTTGCAGCTGAAGAGTAATGGGGCAGCCTCCAGGACTCACCACATTGCAGAGCCCTCGCTTTCTGCCAGGAACATCCACGTTAGATTCTTCTTTGCTGATTGCTTTTCTCTGAAGGCTGTTGTTGCAGGTGGGGCTGGACAGAAAGTGTCCTAGGTGGGGAATGTGAGACGCCTGGGCTGGGACCCCAGAAGGCAGGTGAGTTCTAAGCCCCTGCTACTCCAGGTGTAGCAGTAGGACCTACAGCACAGAATCTTCTGGGAGCCTGTAAGAAATGCAGAATCCCAGGCCCCTGCCCAGACCTAGGAATCAGGAACTGCCATTTAACTAGTGCTCTAAGGAATGTGGGGCTGAGCCATAGCCAGGAGGGAAGCTACTTTCTCCAGTAGCAGCACCACACAGAGGGTCAGGAAATGCACGTGCTATGGCCATGTTGGTTAAGGTGAAATCAGCTGTGAGCCACTGAAAACCACCAACACAGGAGCTTAAACAAGACAGGAGTATACTTCTCTCTCACAAAACACTATAGAGAAGTATAGTCCAGACCTGGTGTCATCATTCATCTCCATAAGGGAGGGGGAATCCTCCATCTTGCTTCCCACACGTCCTCAATATTTGACCCTCCTCACGTTCCTTGATGGCTGCTTGAGTTCCAGCCTCCGCACTGCACTCCATCAGTCTGGGACAGGGAGACCACCATCCTTATCTGACTCTACTCTCCCACCTTCTCCAGTCACCTCCACACTTGGGCGCAGCTTCACACAAAGCCCGGCAGCCGTGGCCTGCATCCTGGGACGAGCCCTGGGAAACCCTAAGTAATTATCCCGTGGAGAACGGCAGGAGGATCTTTGTGTCCTGTGTCCCCCACCCCACATGGAAAGAGCCTGAGCGGCATCCATCTACAGGACCCACCAGGGAGGAAAGAGAAAGTCACTTCACTTAGGAAACATCTCTCAAAACCCAGGAGATCTGCAGGACAGGGAGTAGAATGGAGGGAAGGTGCTGTTTGCAATCTCACTGACAATCACAGCTTGTTAACCTAATAGAAGCAGAGGCGTCTCCAGAATATGTGAGCAGGCTGGGCAGCAGGCATCAGTCTGGCCATTATCTCACTCATCTAGACAGACTCCATTAGACCATTGCTCGTTCTTTCTTTTTTTTTGAGAGGAAGTCTTGCTCTGTCGCCGAGGCTGAAGTGCAGTGTCGCTATCTTGGCTCACTGAAACCTCTGCCTTCTGGGTTCAAGCAGTTTTCCTACCTCAGCCTCCCAAGTAGCTGGGATTAAAGGTGCGCACCACCGCATTGAGCTAATTTTTTTTTATTTTCAGTAGAGATGGGGTTTCACCATGTTGACCAGGCTGGTCTCAAACTCCTCACCTTGTGATCCGCCCACCTCGGCCTCCCAAAATGCTGGGATTACAGGCATGAACCACAATACCCGGCCTCCATTGCTCTTCCTTGATTAAATCTTCTCTAATGATGTCTGTCCAGGGAGGGAGAGAATAACCATATCTGCTGGAGGAGATGTGAGGGTGGCAGGTGGTGCCCCTTCCAGACCTGCCCACACAGCCCCTCATTCTCCCTCAGCCCTAAGTCAGGAGCAACCAGTGCATGGGCCTTCCTGCCGTGGGGGGACATCCAGGAGGCCCCCGGATGTGAACAAGAAACACTGCCCTGCTGGCTGAAGGGAATGAAGGAATTGTTCTTGTCCAGTAGTGGCCCTAAGGAGGTTTCCAGGGCCGATCCATAAAGAATCAGGAACCTCAGCTCACTCCAACTCTGGAGCCATTCTTAGAAGTTAGCCATAGCCTGACTAGATCTCCTATATCACATGATAGTTCTTGACTTCCTGGGTGGACACCACAGCATCTGGGGGAGAGACAGGGAAGAGGCCCTTATACTGTCATGGGATCCTCGGAGTGTCACTTCACCAGCCAGAAACCTCTGTGGCTGGCAGCACCTTCTGCCTGAGTATTGTTCGCGCCCACTGGGCTCATTATGTCCACTCAGCCCAGCAGGCTGCGCTCAGCTCACACTACTGGCCCAGATCCCACACCTGCCAAGGGCGAGCCAACGTAGAGCAGCAAGGGGTGTGTGAGCGAGCAAGTGTGGGGTCTGGCCACTGTGTACAACCAGGCACACAAGCTGCTGCGGTGGGGTGGGCAGCTCCAGGTGCCAGTACAGGTGCCAGCTCCATGTGAGGCAGCAGCTGGACCAGATGTACCACATGTGGCTTCCATTGCAGGCACCTGTGTCTGGACAAGGAATGTGGTGGTGTCCAGAAACTTGGAGACACCAGGAACTTCAGGGCCCCAAAGAGGGTGTCACAGCCTTGGCTTGGGGAGCTCCTAGGTCTGGGCTCTCCGAAGGGCTACAGCTCTTCTCTCCTCATCCCGTACAAC
Organism: Macaca nemestrina; assembly: GCF_043159975.1. Lineage (NCBI taxonomy): Eukaryota > Metazoa > Chordata > Mammalia > Primates > Cercopithecidae > Macaca > Macaca nemestrina. The sequence continues at coordinate 1,888,908 of NC_092134.1, forward strand.
ATGGCAAGTGGGGGAGGGGGCATGTTTCAGCCCTGTTTGTGTTACAGCTCTTTCAGTTCCACCAATCAGCAGAACTGAGTTCTTGTCCTGCGTCCAGGAAGCATGAGGTACTCAGACAACTGGAGGGTCAGCAAGGCAGAGATGAGCTTCATTGAATAACAGAACAGCTCTCAGGAGACCTGAAACGGGTAGCTGCTTTCTGCAGGCAGGTCATCCCAAGTGTCCAGCTCTCAGTAAACAGGAGAGCCACAGTAGGTAGCTCCTTTCTGCAGGCAGGTCGTCCCAATGACTGTACAGCTCTCAGTGGAGAGGAGACCCACAATTGGTAGATCCTCTCTGAAGCTGGTAGTCCCAACATCTGTGTGAGTCTGACTGAGTAGGGGGTTTTTATGGGTTCAGAAGGGAGGAAGTGTGTGCTGCCATGGGCAGGCCCAGAAAAAGCACCATAAGCTCTCACTCCAGGCCATGGACTCCACCCAGAACTGGCAGCCTGGACCTCATGCTTCAGGCCACTTCCATCGTTTTTCCAGAGTTGAGTCCAAGTTCCAGGGAGCTTCTGTAGCACCAAAGTATCAAGAAATGGAATCAGATCCCCACTTCTGTAGCTGAGAGCCTGCACACTGCTCATTCGTCTCAGTATTCTCCAAGTCCCCAGAAAGACAATAAAGAGGGAAGAGGATGGGGAAAGAGAACATTTCGAATGTAGTTAAAGTGCACCATGGTGACATGCCAGGAGAGAGCTGGCAGCCAGAGGATGGGAACTGTAGCTTGTTCCTGCCATGGTGCCAGCAGGCAGCCTGTCTTCCAGGGTGAAGTATTCACCAAAGCCTCACCCCACCTCAGGGAGGGTGGTCCCTCCTCCCAGCTCCCTCAGGTCTTTTTATCTACACTAAGGGGGAAATGCTATCACTGGAGTAACACTTGTGAGGGTTACTACCCTAGACACAAACCCACTAAAAGGCTGAGATTTATTGTAAGATGATAGAACATTTCTTCTACCACACATATTACCCCCATGACAACAAGAATATAGAACAACAGGAACTAACTACAACTGGAAGAGATGCAAGATGCAGACTCTATGAGGATGAGTGTACAGGAAAAGTCCAAAGTCAAGAATAAAGACAAAAGGAAGGACACGAGGAATTTGAAGCCTCTGGCACCTACAGCTACAGCAAACATTAAATAGCCCAACTCCTAACCAGGTAACATAAGTCTTCATATTAAAGTCCTTGTTACCTCAGTTCCTAATACCCAGTACAAAACATTTAGCTTTTAACAACAATAACAACAAAAATTGCAAGACTACAAATGACAAGAAAAAAACCAAGCATTAGAACTAGGTTCACATATGACTAAATATTGAAATTATCAGACAGGGAATTTAAAATAACTATGATTAATATGTTAAGAGCTATAATAGAAAACGTATACAATGTGCAAGAACAGATGGCTAATGTAAGCAGAGCTGTAAAGACTAAGAAAAAAATCAAAATGAAATACTAGTAATAAAAAGCCCTTTAACAGAAACAAAGAATGCCTTTGATAGGCTCATCAGTAGACTAAATGCCATTGAGAAAACAATCAGTGAGCTTGAAGACAGGGTCATAGAAATTTCCCAGACATAAATGCAAAGAGAAAAAAGATTGGAACAAATAACACCCAAGTCTGTGAGGCAACTGTAAAAAAAAAAAGTAACAAATGTGTAATTGGAGCATCAGAAAAAGAAATTAGAGGAAAGGGTCAAAAGAAACATCTGAAATAATAGTAACTGAGAACTTTCCAAAATTAACAACAGATACTAAACCACAGAGCCGGAAAGCTCAGAGAATACAAAGCAGGATAAATACAAAGAAAATCTTGATGTTTCATATTAAAATTGTGGAAAGCAAAGACATAAAATCTTGGTCAGAGGAAAAAACGCCTTATTTATAGATGAGCAAGAATAAGAATTACAGCAGATTTCTTGTCATGAACCATACAGGCAAAAAAGACAGTAGAGTGAAATACTCAAGTTATTGAAAGAAAAAAATCACCAATGTAAAATTAACATAATACCCAGCAAAATGATTCTATAAAGGTGAGTGAGGCTGGATGTGGTGGCTCATGCCTGTAATCCCACACTTTGGAAGGCCGAGGCAGGTGGATAACTTGAGCTTAGGAGTTAGAGACCAGCCTGGGCAACATAGTGAGACCCCATCTCATAAAATTAAATTAAATTAGTGAAGGAGAATAAGCACTATTTCAGACAAAACTTGAGGGAATAGCCAGCAGAACTTCCCTGTAAAAAAATGTATGAAGAATTTCTGTAGAGAGAAGGAAAATGATACAATCAGGATGTAAACTTAGATCTACATAAAGAATGGAAGAGCATCAGAGAAAAGTAAATGGAGGTGAAAGAAAATATATATATATATATATTTTGCTCTTGATTGATCTAAAAATAGCTGTTTAAACTTGTTATAGCATCGATGTATTAGATAATTATACCACATAGACAAGTGAGCTGGATGATCACAGGGCATGGGGCCAGAGGGAATTGAGATACAATGTTATAAGATACCTGTATACCTGTGGTATACTCTTATTTGAAGATGGATTTAGATTAAAATCTATATTTCAATCTCTAGGGCAATCACTAAAAATAAAATAAAAACTAGTTAAAAATAGACATTGGGCATGGTACCTTATGCCTGTAATCCCAGCACTTTGGGATGCTGAGGTAGGAGAATCACTTGAGTCCAGGAGTTTGAGACCAGCCTGGTCAACAGAGCGAGACCTCATCCCACACAAAAAAAAGAGTTAAAACTTGCCAGGTGCAGTGGTGCATACCTGTAGTCCCAGCTACTTGAGATGCTGAGGTGGGAGGACTGCTTGATCCCAGGAGGTTGAGACTGCAGTGAGCTGTGATCATGCCATTGCACTCCATCCTAGGTGACAGATTGAGACCCTGTCTCTAAAAATTAATTAATTAAAAGTATATACATTGAAATCAAAAAGCAAGTCTAAATTCTACCAAACATTTAAATAAGAAATTATTCCAATTCTAAAAGTCAAAATAGATGGAGACATATTCCATATTCATGGATGGGAAGACTCAATATTGTTAAGAAATGAATTGTTCAAGATTGACTTATGGATTAATTGAAATCCCAATCAGCATCTCAGCAAGGTATTTTGTAGATGTTGACAAACTGATTCTAAAATTTATGTGGAAAGACAAAAGGCCTAGAATAGCCAATATAATTCTGAGGAAGAACACAGTATGGTGACTCATACTTCTTGATTTGAACAATTACCATAAAGCTAAATAATCAAGACAATGTGGTACTGGAAGGGAAACAAATAGACACGTATGCCAATGGAATAGAATGGAGAACCCAGAACTATAACCATACAAGTACAGTCCACTGATCTTTGATGAAGGAGCAAAGGCAAGTCAATAGTGAGAGGAGAGACCTTCGAACAAATGAGGCTAGTACAACTGAATGTCCATTAAGATATCCATAGGCAGAAAGAACGTGTCTTGACTTCAGCTTTATACCTTATGCAAAAGTTATTTTTTAAAGGATTCTATATTTAAATTTAAAACTGAAACTGTAGCCCTTTTAGAAGAAAATCGTTTGGATCTAGGTTTTGCTGAAGAGTTCCTAGACATGATACCAAAAGTACAACTGACAAAAGACAAAACTGATAAATTGAACTTTATTAAAATAAAACTTCTCTTTGGCAATTTCTCAAAGATGTCAAAGCAAAATTACCATTTGAACCAAGCAATCCCTTATTGGGTATATACTCAAAGGAATATAAATTGTTCTGCCATAAAGACGTGCACATGTATGTTCATCACAGGACTGTTAGCAATAGCAAAGACATGGAATCAACCTAAATGCTCATCAATGGTAGACTGGATAAAGAAAATGTGATAGATATACAACACAGAATCTTACACAGCCATAAAAAAAGAGTGAGATCATGTCCTCTGCAGCAACATGGATGGAGCTGGAGGCTGTCATCCCAAGTGAACTAACAGGAACAGAAAGCCAAATACCATATGTTCCCACTTATAAGTGGGAGTTAGACATTGAGCACACATGGACACAAAGAAGAGAACAACAGACACTGGGGGGCCTACTTGAGAGTGGAGGGAGGGAGATGGATGAAGATTGAAAAATTACCTTACTGGGTACTATGCTTAATACTCTGTACATCAAACCCCTGTGACATGCAATTTACCTGTAACAAACCTGCACATGTATCCCTGAACCTAAAATAAAAGTTAAAAACATAAATAAATAAAACTTTTGCTCTGTGAAACACTCTGTTAAGAGAATGAGAAGGCAAGCCACGGACTAGAGGAAAATAATTGCAAAACACATATCTAATAGAGGAAGTGCTCTCTCTCTCTCTCTCTCTCTCTCTCTCTCTCTCTCTCACACACACACACACACACACACACACACACACACACACACACACACACACACACAATGGTATGTCAGAGGGGCACAAGATCCAAGATCCAACTGAGAAAGCTCTCAATGGCCAAAGCTGGAATAATTTGAGCAATAAAATCTTTAAAGTAGTATTGGATAATAATCCATCAAGTAAGTATCCATGAGTCTATACTGATATCAGTGGCTGAATTAATAAATGGGGAAGAATAGACATCTCCCATGCAGAAGAATTCAAAATAATTTCTGCAAAGCCTCCTTCCTTGAGGAGGTAGAACATAATTCCACATTCCTTTAGTGTGGGCTATGCACAGTGGCTTCCTTCCAAACAGAATGGAATGGGGAGACAGGGAGGGAATAATTTCCCATCGGAGAAACCGGACAAACATTACCTCAGCTCAGTGATTAAGGTCATCATCAACATGTAAGTCATATGTCAACATACAAGTCAACTTATAAGTCATGTTGATAGCATGTACATACCCTTGACATGATGCGATGAGAATGACACTTTACCTCTATGGTCTTCCTCCCCAAAACCCGTAACCCAAGTCAGGCATGAGAAAAACATCAGATCCATCCCAACTGAAGCACATTCTACAACATACCTGATCATTAATCCTTAAAACTGTCAAGGTCATAAAAAAAAAAGAGAGACTTAGAAACTGTCATGGCCAGGAAGAACCTAAGGAGACGTGCCTACTAAGTGTAATGTGGCATCTGAAATAATATCCTACAAGGGAGAAAGAATACAAGGGAACACCTGGAGAAATTGGAATAAAGTACTACTTTAGGTGATACAGCATTAATACTGGTTCATTATCTGTAACAAATGTGCCATATTAACATAAGATGTTAATAATAGAGAAAACTAGGTGTGGGTTACATGGAGACCTTCTGTATTATTTTCACAATTTTTCTATAAACCTAAAATGTTCTAAAATGTTTATGTTTTTAAATAAGACAAGGAAAACGGAACACAGGAATTCAATCTGTGGACAGTAGGAATTCTTTATGAAGACAAAACCATCAGGTCAATAATGGGATCGATATGCAGCCAAGTCTCACCTTTTGATTTACACAGCGCTGATTTTAATTGCTTATGCTGGAGGGCCCTGACTTTCGCTAATAAAAATGACTGGTTGAACTCTCTCTCCTTCCCATGAGAGGAACTGCATGATAAATATTCACCAGTTAAAAAATACACAAGGTCAATCTACAGTTATGACTGCAATGAAGCTTTTAACTGAACTTCTTATTAATTATAGTATGGTCTACATTTGGAAAGACAGGCACCTAGATGCAGGAGACACATTGTTTATTCAAACTGTAGACAATGCTTAGGGCAGATATTGATGAGCAGATAACTTTTTTAAAAAAACAGCTCTGCATGGCCCACCACAGGCTGGGAACCACGGATCAATACCCTGGAGGTCTGCCATAGAGTTCTTTCCACTCAACCCACAATCTAGTCCCATCCTTATATTCCAGAAAGTCTAATTAATAGCCACCCTAGCCATGGGAAAATCCATTGAGATTCAGGAAAACAATCCTGATCTCCAGAGTAAACTCATGAATAAGAAAAAAATATAATGACGCTGCAAAAGATTTGCAACGCAAACACATCATAAAAAGAAGAAAATGTTCTTCTTGGAAAAGATTTTCAAGTGAAGCAAGTAAAATTCACAGCATGGCTGTTTTCTTTTATCAATGAGATAACACACCGCATCACATCAAGAAGAAGCCATCTGGATAAAATGTGCTGTGCAGCAGAATGAAAACCACAGTAGACTAAATAAAACCTTTGTTGAAAGCAGGAAATGGAGAACTGACCCCGAAAAAAATACAAGTTTGGTAAGTAACTATTATTTTATAAAATATATCCAAAATATCAAGAAAATGTAAAAGTAAAATAAAAAGAGATGATGATAAACACAAAGGACGCAGCACAGATTCCCAACTCGTGAACAACGGGAGTCCCTAACAGAGATGAATGCACATCTCAAATATGCCATCAGAGCTGCAACTTAGAAAGGATAGCATAAAAGGCCTGGGATTTGAAAGAGTGGCATGTCTATGTTCTACTAAAAACTGAAGAATGAAAACAATATCAATACATAATCTGGTTAAAAATTAAATTGTAAGGGAAAGAATCTTGAAATTTTCCAAAGAGATCAGATGAGGGTAAGTTGACTTTCACATAAAATTATATTATTAACTTCTGAATTTCTCTTCTTCATTAAAGAATCATACCTAGGCCGGGCACAGTGGCTCACGCCTGTAATCTCAACACTTTGGGAGGCCAAGGTGGGTGATCACAAGGTCAGGAGATCGAGATCATCCTGGCTAACACGGTGAAACCCCATCTCTACTAAAAATACAAAAAAATTAGCCAGGTGTGGTGGCGTGTGCCTGTAGTCCCAGCTACTCGGAAGGCTGAGGCAGGAGGATGGTGTGAACCCGGGAGGCAGAGCTTGCAGTGAGCTGAGATGCGCCACTGCACTCCAGCCTGGGTGACAGAGCGAGACTCCATCTCAAAAAAAAAAAAAAAAAAAAAAAAAGAAAATCATACCTATAGATGTTTCTGGGGAAAAGGATGTGACATCAGAATTGTGTATCTTGATACTTACAAAGAAAAAAAAAAAAGATACTCTCCTTTTTTATCAACTTAAAATGTTCACATGGCAAGTGTTCACTCAGCAAAGTACTTCAGAACAAATTCCATAATCATCAGAGAACCAGTGAACAAAGAGGGTGCAGAGATAAGGAGAGGCAATAGATGATAAAGCAATCAGTTCTCCAAGGAGACATAGCAGTCCTCACTGTGTATGCACCAAACAACAGAACACCCCAATACATGAGGCAAACTGATGAACTGCAAGGAGAAATGGCCAATTCAGATACTGACTGGGTTAGAACAAACACCCAAAACTTGGAGAGTAGTGCTTAATATCATATGCCATTAGGGAACTGAAAATTCAGACAATCAGATGTCACTACACACCTATTAGTATGGCTAACATTCAACACACTGACAACACAAAATCCTGGTGAGGATGTGGAACAACAGAAGCTCATTCACTGCTGGCAGGAATGCAAAATGGTGTGGCTACTTGGCAGTCTCTTATAAAACTAAAGTCTCTTATAAAACTTACCATACAGTCCAGCAATCATGCTCCTTAGTATTTATCCAAATGGGATGAAAACTTACTTCCACACAAAAACCTGCACAAAAATGCTTATATTAGCTTTACTCATCACTGCCAAAATGTGGAAGCAACGAAGCTGTCCTTCATAGGTGAATGGATACAACAGTGTGGCACCTCCACACAATGGAATATTATACAGCAATAAAAAGAAATGATCTGTCAAGCCATAAAAATATATAGAGGAACCTTAAATGCATATTGCTATGCAAAAGAACCCCATCTGAAAAACATACATACTGTATGATTCCAACTATACGACATTCTGGGAAAGGCAAAGTATAGAAACAGTTTAAAAAAAAAAAAGTGGTTGTCAGGGTTAGTTGGGAGAGAGAAGAGATGAACAGGTGAACCCCAGAGGGTGTTTTAGGGCAGTGAAGCTACATGGTGCTGTAAGTCAATACCTTTGTCAAAGCCCATAGAACAGTATAACACAGAGTGAGCCCTGGTGTAAACTACAGACTCTTGTTAACAACAATGCATCAACATTCATTCGCCAATTGTGACAGATGCACCGCACTGATGCAAGGCGTTGATGATCAGGGAAACTGCAGGAGTGGGATGGGGGAAGGGGGAGGTATGAGGGAGCTCAGTTTTTCTATAGACTTAAAAGTGCTCTAAAAATAAAGCCTATTAATTTTTAAAAAGTAGATTAACAATTTAAATTTGCTTAATTTATAAATAAGATTTAAATAGCAGGAATGTGTATAACTTTTAAGAGTAAAAACACTAATATAAAAATCCTTTTATTTTTTATTTTTTGAGACAGAGTCTTGCTCTGTCACCCAGGTTGGAGCGCAGTGGTGCAATCATGGCTCACTGCAGCCTCAACTTTCCAGGCTCAAGCGATTCTCCTGCCTCAGCCCCACAAGTAATTGGGACTACAGGTACAGGTAACCACACCTGGCTAATTTTTGTATTTTTAATACAGACATGGTTTTGCCATGTTGCCTAGGCTGGTCTCAAACTCCTGAGTTCAAGTGATCTGCCTGCCTTGATCTCCCGAAGTGCTGGGATTACAGGCATGAGCCATTGTGCCCGGCCTGAAAATCCTTTCTTTAAATACCAAACAGAAACAAAGTTGCCAATAGTAAGTGCACACGAAATACTAAGTTATGTGGGACTGTACTATGGCACTAGTGCAGATGTAGTCAGGGAAAAGCCAAGATAGCTCTGAAGCAAATTATTGTAAAAGATTGCAACCCAGACATCAAAAACCAAAACAAAAAGAAAGAACAGAACAACACTTCCCGCAACCCCTCCACTGCGACCCCCCACCACAAAAAACCCCAGGAAGCATGTATAAAATGACAGATGCCAAATGTTACAAACAGATCACATAAATATCAAGATGTCAATTCGCCAATTAAATGCAGAGATCCTCAGACTGGCTTGGAAAGCACAGCCAATAATACAGCCTTTAGAAGGAATCATCCTAGCACAAACTGGCGTAAAGGCTAAAAATAGAGGCTGGGCAAAGAGGAACCAAATAGCATTTAGAAGCAAGCAGGGAATTGTACAATGATGCACACTGCCCATATCTTCTTTGCTCACTTCCCAACTCCCTGAATTTAGCTGAAAAAAAAGTATTTTTAAAGGCCTGTTGGAGCATGAAAATAATGATTCCATTTGTGGACTGTAATTTCTGATGCCTCTGAAGGAAGTCTGAGGGCGGCAGGAGCAGCTCGCTGTGGAGGAGGGGCTGGGATGCAGGAGGGCACTCAGGGGACCCTCCTTCCAGGGTGACCCCTCTGCCCCATGCTTGCAGCTCCACCAACCTGACTCGTCCCCTCATCCCCGGAAGCTAAAGGGAGGGGCCTGGCCAAGGCTGGGCGTCAAGTGGCTTGTGGGAGAGGGAGGGCCCTGCACCAACGGGGATGGGTGGCACCAGCTGAGGCATTTCTCCTGGCCACAGCTGCTGGATCCTGTCACCATGTGTGCAGCTCCCGTGGGACCTGGTCCCACTGTCACCACAGGAGAGCGCAATTGGGATGGGTGCAGGACAATGAGTGATACCGTAAATAAATGAAACATCTCCCTTCTATATTCAGAATTGTAGCCACCTTCCTAAGAAAGTAAAAAGACATATGAAAGACTGTTCAAACTCAGTAGTAATCAAGAAAATACAAACGATAAGTTTCACACATACTAAGCTGGTGATAAGAACACTGCTCACCTTTCCTGTAAAAGTTTTGAGAAATAAGAGTATCAGTAAGTTCTCACTGAGAATACTAGTAAGTTATCACCAGCAGCGAAAACTGACCCGATGACTCTTTTGGTAAAGAATTTGGCAGAATGTTTCAAGAGTCATGGAATTCTTTACTTTTTGATGCAAAACTCTTTTTTTTTCCCCAAATTTTTAACCTAAAAGATAATCAACATAAAAAATAATATAAGGAAGAAAGCCATAAGCACAAAGACACTATATCTATCTCTCTATTATATATTATAGATATAAAAAACATTCGAATGTTACATAAATATATGATAAATATGTAAATGTTGATATATGACACAGAATCATAGAATCCAGTTATAAACGAGTGCAAGATTTTTGGTAAAATATAATATGTAACAGAACACTTTATATTACAATCATAATTATGAACAATAGAGTAATATGGAAAGTGGTTTATGAGTGCATATTAAAAGCAGATGGCGGGCCTGGTGTGGTGGCTCACACTTGTAATCCCAGCACTTTGGGAGTCTGAGGCAGGCGGATCACCTGAGGTCAGGAGTTCAAGACCAGCCTGGCCAACATGGTGAAACCCCGTCTCTACTAAAAATACAAAAATTAGCTGGTTGTGGTGGTGAATGCCTGTAGTCCCAGTTACTTGGGATGTTGAGGAGGGAGAATGGCTTGATCCTGGGCGGCGGAGGTTGCAGTGAACCAAGATGGCACCACTGTACTCCAGGGTGGGCGACAGAGGCACTCCGCCTCAAAAGAAAAGAAATAAAATAAAATAAAATAAAATAAAAGCAGACGGCTGCACAACAGAGGCAATGTAGGACCATGTAAATTACATCTCTGTAAATTCTGTAAAAAGCAGAAAAGCAACATGGGGAAGGAATGAATGAGTGTATTTGGGGGTGTGACATGTGGCTGAACTCCGCCTCCTTTGAAGCAGCAGCAGTATATTTTGCATAAATTACCCTGGGCAGACAAAGGCCTGTGCATGTCCCTCCAGGCCTCCTTCCCATGCTTCCTTCCCAGGCCCGCTGCTTGCCCCTGGTTTTTGTTCATACCCCATCCCTGGGACAGAGGCTCCTGGGGCATCCCCAGAGCAAGAGTGTGTGGAGCTCACAGTAGGTGCTGAGTGAATGTCTACTGAGCAGACCCCAGCCTGGGATGTGACTGATGTGTGTTTAGAGACTCACTGTCCTGTTCACATTCCACTAGCAACAGATTTTAAGGAGCACACTTTCTTTTAAGGACATGAAGATTTTATTTCATAAAAATCACAACATATTTTCACAACTTAGTGTCATCATCTTCTACTATAAACTAAACATGTAATTCTTTCCAATTTCTTATTTTTGGCCAAATTATGTGTAGATAATAAAAGTACTGCAGAAGCCAAAACATAGAGCCTATAAATAAAGTGCACAACTTTCATTCATTGGAAATAAAAGGTTTAGACAGGTTTTGTTCTTTACTTATCTTGAAATATTAGCTATATAGATGAATATGGCAACAGTTAAAAAAACAAATAATTCCATCTAAAGATAGTTCCTTACTTGATTTCTTTCACTAGAAACTAAATAAGGAGAAATATCCAAGTGTAAATTGTAGGAATACAGTGTTCTCACTTCTAGGTGCTCACGGGCGTGATGAGGGTCTGCCACCGTGGTCCACGTGACCTGGTTTCTGGGGTCACAGGAGCCTGGGGCAGTGGCTAAACATGGGACTTTAGTCCACACTAAACATGGGACTCTTCGCTGAACAGCAGCCTTGGCCTGCAGCAGCCAGGTGTGCCTGCCACAGCACGGGTGCAGGGGCCACACGCAGGGCCCGTAGCACTGTCACCATGTGTCAGGTGGCTGGTGCAGCACGGGCCTTGCCTGACAGAAGAGCAAAGGTTCACCCCTGCAGACATCCTGCTCCCTGCCCACCCTCCCCATGCAGGAGAGGCCTGCAGATGACTGGTCCACTCCAGGTGACCAGGGGAGAGTTACATTAAGAAGCCACCAGGCGGGATGCAAAAGGGCACAAGCTCCATGGAAAACTCACTCTGAAACAAGGCAGACAGGGCTGTGGAGGCGCTGAATGGAATCATGGTCACAGTTTTAAAGGAAGACTTTCCAGTATGAAAACCAGGTTTGAATGTCTCACCCACATTTCACAGACACCACGGGTACTCTCGGCACAGTATGAACCTCATAGCCCGTATCTCAGTGGTGTCTTAATTCACATCTGTGATCCCAAACCTGTGTTCCACAGGATCATGTCCACACACAGGTCCATAACGATTATCCCATCTCCTCTGGGGCTGAGTCTGAGTCCATAAATTTCCCTCAACACAGACGACATGGCTGTCGCCAGCCCTCCCTCTCCAGGTCAGTGGGGACTCAGCGTGGGTCACCGTCGTGGTGACCAGATGGAGCGCAGGGTGCTACCTGCCACGTGGTCTGCCCAGTAGAAACTGAGTAGAGTGCCTGTGAGTCATGAGAAAGGCTCCGGGGAAAGTGGTGTCTTGGAAAATGCCCTCCATTTTCCACCTGGACACCAGGCACTGCAGGGACACGACCAGCTCCTGTGGCCCAAGAACCACCAAGGAGGCTCGCACACAAGGAAAGAAGGAGGGCATCTTAAGACTGAATTGGGGTCCAAAGAGGCAAAACTCACAGAGGATGGCCAAGAAGCTCCCCCAAGCACTGGCACCATCAGGCGGTCTCAAGGCCCAGAGTGGCTCTTGACGTGCACAGAGGGGACCCCCCAAGGACAGGGCAGAGAGGTCACCCTCACCTGGAGAGTCAATGACTCCCGCCCACGGCTTGAGCTCGGCTTGGGCAGGGCCCAAACTGATGACAGCACAGGTTGGCCCACGCTGGCACCACCTATGGAGACACCACGGCTGGCGCCAACTGTGGGGAACTCACCAGTGAATTCAGACCCTGGGGACTCCTCATGCTCTTCCCCACACACCCCCAGCTGCCTGCACCTGACTGTCTGGGGGTGCATGGGGACCTGAACCACCTCTTTGGCCCTGAGTCCCCAAGTCCCACCAAGGCACAGAGGCTGAACGTCCCTTCCTGGGGCTGCGGGACCTGAGTGTCCTGGCCTCGCTGGGTCTGGTGCTCAGTGACGAAGGGAGGCTCAAGGGCACCATCACCGTCAGGCCACTGTGTCCTGGGAGTCCCCAGAGGGAGTCACTCAGCCCACAGGTGGACATGAGGCAGGAGGGCCCACGCTGGCCTGGGTATCAGGCTGCTGGACTCAGCAGTGTGCTCTGACAGCCAGAGTCACGGGAGGACGGCTATCTCAGGGCCATAACACCCAAGTCCAGACAGCGGCAAGGAGAGCGTCCCACGGGCAAAGATGCGGAGTTTCATTCCGTTTGGGGGGGCGGTGTTCTGAGCGCAGCCTGGCCTGGTTGGCAGCCTCCCGGCTCACACGGCTGACAGGTCTATGCGGTGGGCAGAGTGGCTGCTCTTGTCCCAGGGGCTGAGCTTGGTGGAGGCCGTGCCTGGCCGGGCCCCATTCATCTGCAAAGCATAAACGGATGAGCAGTGAAGGGCCTGCTCCCGGGGGAGAACCATAAGCCCAGTGAGCACGGGGAGCACTGGGCCCACAGCTGCCTGAGGATTCTCCCTGCGGTGGGGCAAGGTGCATCCCCTGGGGGAGATGAAGATGTGTACACTGTGGCATCTCCACCTGCAGAGTTCTCCACACTGACCTCCCTTCCGGCACCACAAGCATGCTGTGCTGAGTGCTCACTCCCTCCTCTGCTCACCCATCCGCCCGGCACCCACGCTTTCACCCCCGTGCATCTGTCCATGCTGGTGTCATTCCATGGTGAGTCATGGAGCGTGCCACGCACCTGGCACAGTTGCAGCTGTGGGGCTAGAGCAGTGCATGAGCCAGCCAGCTCCCGTGGAGCAGGGCAGACATGGTCCCTAAGCAAATGGAAAACCACACAGCTGTGGGTGGAGGCGGAGTGCAAAATTGGGTGGGAGTGCCTTGATTGAGCACCATGTGCGGGGAAGGACTTCTGAGGATGGGACACTGGAGCAGGCTCCAGCAGGTGGGAAGCAGTGGCGCAGTGAGAACCCTAACAGGGCCGGCTCCAGACTGCCTGGGGGCCTGCCTGGGCTCTGGAGGGCAGCAGGGATGGGCCACCTCATGGTCAGTTGATCTCTTAAGTCCTTCCATCCCTAAGTGAACACAAGAAGCCCTGACCCTTCAGGGTCAAAGGGGAGGGCTGTGGTGACTTCATCATGACACAGGGCACTGTGTGGGGGACACGAGCCCAGAGCACGTGCAGCCTGCGGGCTGGAGTCAGGCAGGAGAGGGGGACAAAGACTGCTGGGCACCCGAAGCCACCTCTGCTGCCTGCACACCCCATCCTGCTGCCTGCACACCCCATCCTGCTGATGCACACCCCATCCTGCTGCCTGCACACCCCATCCTGCTGCCTGCACACCCCATCCTGCTGCCTGCACATCCCATCCTGCTGCCTGCACACGCCATCCTGCTGACGACCGAGCCTGGGGATGGAGGATGGGCTGGGACCCTCGGTTTAAGGAGGCTGCACTCACGATGTCCGAGTGGAAGGGCTTCGCGTTGGCTGTGCGGCTGGAGCTGCTCGTGAGGGACCAGACCTTGGTTTTGTGCTTGAAGGCGGCTCTCACCTTAAAAGCAGGGAAGGGATCACAAGAAGCAATTTCAGAGGCTGCAACAGCCGTAACCAGAGGAGTCTGTGCCAGTGCAACCCCGGAAGCAGATGTGCGGGGAAGGTTGGGATTTGGAAATAACAGAGTCGGAGCTAGTGGCTCCACAGCTGAGCTGTGCATCGCTGCTCTGTGTGGCAGACCCAGGTTGTGCCGCAGGCCAGGGAAGCTGGGTCTGGAGTGGACTCTGCTGGGCTCCTCACACACAGCAGTGAATGTCCCGGGGTGAGTGTGAGAGAGAAGCAAATAAATAAAAATGCGTGGCGGGCGGGTGGGTAGACTTCCATGGCTGCACGGCCTTCCTGCCACCCGGATCCACCTCAGGCCTTGCAAGGGGTCACTGGGTGTTGTGATCATGCAGCCCTTCTGCCCGGTCACCATCCTGCTCAGCGACTCTGCTCTGCCCTCCTCGGCCCACTTGGCCTGTCCTTGCAAATGGACACCGCCACTGAGAGAGACCGGGCAGGGTGACCCCTCTGCCCTGGCCCATTCCCCACCCCAAGGCAGCTCCCACAACCTCAGCCTGGCAGGGGCTCAAAGCTGACTTGGGAAAAGTTCTCCCACAGGAACAGAAGTCCTTGGGGCAGCCCCTGCTTTCCCCCAGCCAAGTACATGGCAGGTGCCAGGCTCAGAGCAGCACCGAGAAGAATAAGCCTGTGCTGGCTGCCCCAGTCCAAGGAAGCCACATCACAAAAGTCCCCTTCCCAGCTCCCATGGACAGCAGTCCTCCCTCTCACAGCCAGGCCAGCTTCCCCAAGGCCTTGAGGAGGACTTTGGGGAACACGCCTGCATTTCCCCAGGATGCAGTCGCCATTTCTCCAGGGAGAGAAGATGCTTGTCCATCGCTTAGCAACGAGGCAGGGAGAGAAGAGTTGCTGAGCAGCAGGCCCAGGGCACACAACTTGTCATCAGGAACACAGCTGGCTCAGGATTTGAGTCCCAGACACCACCCTGATAGGGCAACGCTATTCCCACTCCTGTGACCTTTCAGAAAGGAAAAGCCAGCTTCATACTGCTAGGAAGTAGAGTGGACGTACCTCTGAATTCAGGAGACAATGGAAGAGGAAGATGAACAGTCCCTGGGAAGGGAGGGAAGAAACGGAGATTAGAGCCCTTTGCATGTAGTTCGGAACACTGTCTGGAGGTTCCTCCCATGCAGCCTGAGAGTGACACTGGCACCGCACGCTGTGACACCAGGTCCCATGACCTGGGGCCTGTGAGGACGGAGGGGCGTCCTGGGTCCCACCCTGTGATCCAACCTAGATTTGGGCAGCTGCTTGGACCGAGTTCAGAGCGGGGGGGGCTGCGTGGGCAAAGGTGCAACGGCAGGTGGGTTCCCAGGCAGGCTCAGTGCGGGGCAAGGGCAGGCACTTCCAGAAGACGTGCCACCGGCCTGCAGACACAGACACAACTCGAGTAGCCTGGGGAGGGCCGGGAGGGCCATGGATGGTGAAGGGGACCCATGCCTGCCCTCCCTTGCGGGCCCATGGGTCTGAGGGCCCTGACCCTTGGCATCCCAAGTCTTTGGTTCCCAGGCCCTTCACACAGAGGGCAGCACCTGAGGACTGCCCTGGCCACCTCTTTGCCTGACTCTCTTTCCAGAGCTGCCACAGGCTGACTGTCTTACTGTCCCTCCATTCCCAGCCAGGACGTGCCAACTACAGATGCCGGCCAGAAGCACAGGCAGCCCCACCCTGAAGGGGTCAGGATTCTGCAGGCCCCGCTTTCTGAGAGTCCTCGGGCTCTGGGGATGCCCTGCATTACAGGCTCCTGAGGTATGGCGGGGAAGGCAGGCCCCGCTTTCTGAGAGTCCTCGGGGTTTGGGGATGCCCTGCATTACCGGCTCCTGAGGTACGGCGGGGAGGGCAGGCCTCCCTCCAGCCCTAGCTCCCTGCACGCCTGCTCCTGACAGCTGGTGGCCCCACCTCCCTGCCACCCCCCGTGGGCTCTCACCTGCAGGGAGTTGAGTGTGGCAAACATGTACTGGAAAACCACAGCACAGCCGTTGACAGCAAGCACGCCAAAGACCCATGAGGTGCCCAGGATGGGCAGCAGCACGGCCACTGCCTTGGCTGTCAACCTTGAGAGAAACAGTGACGGTCATCCTGAGCAGCAGGAGGACAGGTGCAGGCTGTGAGGACTGCCCTCAAGACGCCAGGCTTCCAGATGGGTGTAGGCACCGCCCCGCTGGGAGCAAGACCTGGGGTCCTCCCTGCAGGTGGCCTTGGGTGAGGCGTTTACCTGGAAGGAGCTTCGGAGTTTCCACACCTCCATCCCCTTACAGCTGGGGGGTGCGAGAGAGCTCCGGAAAAGTTCAGATCGCACCCCGGGCTCACCCAGGCCACAGGGAGACTCTGCCCAGGCCCAGGGCTTGCATTTGAGCTGTTTGCAAAGATGAGGAGGAGGAGCCAGGCCGGAGGGGAGAGATTCGGGGGACTGAAGCAGCAGAGGGTCCCTGAAGCATCCAGAACCCAGGCCTCCTGTGAGATGCTTGGAAGGGGGCAATGAGGCCTGGGCCTGAAATGAGGCCATGGCCAGGAAGAATTCTCCAGGCCTCTCTGGGCTGCAGCCCACGTGTCCCCCGCTGATCACCCAAACCCTCCTGTGACACTGACAGTGAGTTCTCAGAGGGCAGGACCGACTGACCGTCTTCATGGCCCTGGTCATGCTCAAAGGACGTGCTGAACAAAGGCTTGCTGAACTGTGCTGTGAACTGACAGAGCCCCATCCCCGAACACACCCCCTACCAGCGTGCGTTTTTATCTCCTTAGAGCCCCACGGGCCCTCGACACAGGAGAGGCAGGTTATATATTGACCCCATTCATTTTCTAATAAGAAAACTGAGGCCCCACAGTCCCTGGTAATAGCTAAGGTGATAGAGGGTTTCATCAGGGGCAGAACCAGAGGGTATGCAGACGTCCCCACCTGGGCCAGAGTTAGCACCCACTCTGACTGGGCCCACCAGCTGTCTGCCTCAAAGCCATTCCTGATGTGCTGTGTCAGTCATGGCCAGCTAACTCCAGTCCAGTCCATCCTGACTTCTGAAACAGCTGGGCCTTCCACAGCAAGGACCTTCTGCCTTTGAACTTTAGAGAAAAGTCTAGAGACTAGTCTAGAGTTCCTGCTGCCCAGGTCAGCCACTGTTACATGCCTCAGTTTACCCCTCATCACTCCGCCCAGTGACTGAGACTGTCACCCTCACAGACTGTGGATTCCGTAAAGGCTGGAACTTGGTCTTTTGTCTCTGTAACCCCTAAGTACATCCCAGCGCCAGGACTCAGAGGCTCTCAGGAGATAAACACTGAATGAAATGAATGGTGAACAAATGGACAGCCATGCAGCAGTGCTGCACACGGATCTGGCACCTCCCTGGAGGAGGTGAGACGCGGCCATAATGAGCTCCCTTGTCAAGAGCCCAAGAACCTGGCACTGACAGCTCCTGGCAATGGGTGCCTATAAAACCCAGAAGTGTTCCAGCACTTCAGATCTCAGAGAAGCTGCAGCCAGCTTGTTCTCATAACACTAACGCAGTAAAAATAAAACACCTGTCTCTGAGAAACAAAGATACCATGCATTATTCAGCTACAATCTTTACATCCCGGGAAACCATATTTGAAAGGAAAGGTCACCGAGAAATAGGTACCAAAATGTGCTACTTTTAAACTGATGGTTTGACTTTTCTTAAAATGAACAATAAAATAAGATATTGGGGGAAGACACCAAGCTGAAGCTCTGAGGAGTCTCAACACAGCCAGAGCTGTCAGTGTCCCTGGTCAAAAGCAGGAAGGGGTCCCTGGATCTGGAGGAGGCTCTGGGCAGGGGGTGTGATTTCCTCTCTGATCTATGACCCCCTTCTGCTCCCCCAAGGTCAGCCCTGGCCTGGGGGGCTCAGGCCGAGTCTCCGGCCCCCACAGCCACCTGCTCACAGGTGCACCTCCGTGGGGGTCTCACCCTCACGCCCCTGCCCCCAGGGTCCCTCTTGTAAAACCTGACCATTCCCTGCTTCTTTTTCAGGAGTCTGAAATCACAGTCAATAAACAGACTTTTTTAAAAAGTGAAACCAGATTTCTCCTCCTTCTCAGACCTCACCCGTTCTATTCTCCACTTTTCTTGTGTGTGGCGGGGTTTGGGGGGGATGGGGGGGAGTGTAAGCCAACCCTGTGAAGAGCCCTGAGGAAGAATCTCATCTCGTTATTCACTGAGTACTGGGCTGCTTGGCACGAAGAAAATCACTAGAGTAAAACCAGAGGATGAGGAATAGGAAGGTGCTGAGGAAACTTCCTCACGATGTCCTGCCTGGCGCTGCGGCTCTCTGGCTCTGCTTCCTCAGCCCTGGGAGTCCAGTGTTACACAATCCACACTAAGACTGTGAGGAAGCATCCCCCGGGGGCAGACCTGGCTGCCCAAAGGAGAGGAGCTGAAGGCATTGGGGAATGTGCTGGGTTGCACAATGGAGAGGGACCCAGAGAGGTCTGTCCCCAGAGACGCCTGCCTGCACCTCCCTGGGAGGGACGCATCCCTGGGCTGCCAGGTGCAGAGTCAGGTGGGAACGGTGGGCAGTGCCTTCAGCTGTGCCCTGCAAAGACCTGGGCATGCTCTCCCGGGGCACGCTACCTCGAGCCTTCACAAGAGCTGCAGACACAGTGCCAGCCTGTCGCTTGGAGGACATTTCCATGGAGAAGCAAAGGCAGTGGACAGAAGCTGCTTCCTGGATGGGCACTGCTGGGAGGCTGGGGGCAGTGGGGTAGAGATGGAAGTTGGTGCACAGGTGTGAGGCAGGTACACGGGAGTGTGCTGCTGACAGTGGGTGTAGTGAGTAGTGGTCTCATCGGGCTCAGACAGGGGAGCGTGAGCTTTTGCTTGAGACAAGCTGGCAAAAGACTGGCCGACCCTGAACGCTGAGGTGAGGGCCCGGGGAGCTCAGGGCTGGGGTGAGGAAGGGACGCGTCCCTCCCCGGCCAGGCCACGAGGGGTCCAGGAGACCAGCCTGGTCTCAGCAATGGAAGAGGAAAGGACATGATCTCTGACCCCACAAGCTTCTCTTCTCGCACGGGGCACAGCCCTTGAAGGTTTGCAGGAGCTGAACAGCCCAAGGAGGCTGCAGCCTCTTGTCAGGTTAATTTATGGTGTTTGGAATTCATTACGGACTAATTCTCTCATAGATTCACTGCTGACATATTTACCACTTTTGCTTTCACATCAGAAAAGATATACGGTGGCTGAAGTAACATTACGGAACGTCAGCTGCCTGGTACCCATGCCCTATTCTTCACCAAGCCCCCAAATTCCCTGTGAGGGACCGCCTCCCCAGCTTTCTGGCCCTGTGGTTTGGGGGTGCTGACTGAACAGTCACACAGTCACATGAGTGAATCCCCTCTACAGGGTCTGGCTCAGGGAGGGCACAGGCCCAGCCTGAGTCCCCCTCCTCCTCCAGGCGCAGGCCTCTGTCTGAGCAGGTGGGACAGGGACTCCCCCGTGGGCCTGAACCCCTGCCACAGCCATTCTGCCACCAGGGGACAGAGTTGACCTCAGCCTGAAGCTAACACGGAGGATGCGAATTACCAAACAATTCCTGCCATGCCTAGACTTCTGAGCTCTGGACTTTACAGTCACCTGCATCAGTCCCCCTTCTGTAAGGCCAGCGCATGCTGGGATTTCCGTCACCTGCAACTGGCTGGGCCCTAACAGATGCTGTCAGGACACCCCGATGGTAGTGAGTTGTGTGGCTGGAATCCCTCCCAGGGACCCCTGCCCCTTCTCCAGGTGGGCAGCCCAGAGCACGCCAGGACGCTACTCTCCCTTGGACTTTCCCTGATGTGCCAGCCGAGGCGGAACCTGTTATCCCGTTCTGCACATGAGGAAGGTGAGGTGCTGAGAGGCTAAAGAACTCGCTGAGTCCAGCGGATGGCCAGGGCAGAGGCAGGATTGGCAGGGGCTCTCTGGCTCTAGAATCTTCCCCGTTGCTGCCCCCACCCCTGCCCCAGCTGCTCATCACCCTGGGGTGAAGAAATCCCTAGGAGAACATCCGTAGACCCTGTTCTTCTACACATGGGAGCTCTGGGGCTGGGTAAAGGCCTTGTCCTGGGTCACGAGAGCCACGCAAGGGCACGAAGCCAGAGCTGCCCCAAGATCGCAGGGACACCGAGCAAGTGGAGGGCTTTGGTGCCGGCCACAGGAGGCAGGAGTGGCTATCTGTCCTGTAACCTCAAAGCAGTCCTCGGGGGGCGGAAGGGCCGTGGCACTGCTGGCAGCCTGAGGTCAACTTACTTGAAGGCACTGGGGTCTCCATGGATCTTGTAGTTGTCGGCGCTGATCTGTGAGATGACTCTGGTCACAGCGATGAGGATGCCAATGTTGACCTGCACAAGAAGCCAGGGAGGAAGCTGAGGAGGGACCGGGCTGCACCTGCAGGAGAGCGGCATCCGCGTGGCCACTGCCCTCACCACAGGCTACCCCTGCCCGGCCAGGGCTCCCGGGACACAGGGCCATCGCTGGGACAAATCTCACTCTGTTCCGTGGGCCTTTACCGACACACACAACGTGCAAGCTCGCCTCTGAGAGCTCCTGTGCTGTGAAGACGGCAGAGCCAAGTTCTAGTCCCAGGAACACATCCAGGCATGAGGGGATGAGCCTGGGCCAGACCTCATCTTAGCATCTGCTCAGTTAGCGTGACCCTGGGCAACTCACCCAGGTCCTCGGAGCCTCCGTGCCCCAGGTGATGAGAATGACGGTGCCTATTGTGCAAATGACTGCTCAAGTGCCAGGCCCCAGCCCAGCAGCTGGCTCTCATCTCCCACCCGGCCCGGGCCTGTGGCTGTGTGAGCCACAGAAGCTGCGGCTGAGCGTCATCATCTCCTGCCAGTGCCCCTCCTTGCTGGGAAACTGCTGGAAGGCTCCCGTTGGGACCTATGGCTGGGCGGGGCACTGAGGGGCCCCCGATAGAGGCTTCAGCACAACCTGCCCCTCACCTGGGCAGCTCCCTCAGTAGGAGGCTGGCGAGGCAGGCACAGCAGGGAGAAGAGTCCCCTAACATCCTCTGGCTGCAGGGTTAGGGTGAGGGTTAGCCTTCTCTCTTGTGTCTGAAACATTCTGAGGCCGTGTACAGAGGCAGCAAGGAGCAGCTCCAGCGGCAAGTCCTCTGGGCTCTCAGGCACGAACTTTCAGGCAATGAACAGGACTCTACCCGGCCGGCCTCACAGGGCAGCTGCTGTCCCTACGCCAGCCTGGGTGCAGCCAGAGCCTGGCAGTCTCTGAAGGGAGCTGCAGTCAGAGAGTAAGCCGCTGGGCCCCACACGGGATGGGCCAACCTCGTGGTTGCACACATCTGCACCCCTGGACTAGGCGCCCGCGCCAGGCCTTTCGGAAGCACCAGCTGAGGCCGCCTCACCCTAGGGGCCTTGAAGGCACCTTCTGTGCCCAGGACTTTTCCACTGTGAGCCCTTCCCCTTCCTCCTCGCACAGCTCCCAAGCCCAGGAATCAGCAGAAGCCATCCGCTCAGGGCTCTCTCAGCAGGAGATGGTCCTGTCTGCACGGAGGCTTCAGACCCTCCTGGTGCTGTTCTCTGGGGGAGAACAGTGCATGGTGGGACTGCTCCCTCCTGCCTAGCCCTTTAGGACACTATTGTGGCAGTGAGCACCCCAACTGTTCCCTCCTCAGCTCCTGCTTTCACTGACCACCTCAACACCTGGCAGCTCAGCTCATGCCCAGCTCAGCTGATAGTCTGATGCACCTTAGTTGCCCTTATTTTCCCATCTGTAAAGTGAGGCTAATAATAGAAGTGTCCCAAGGCCAGGGAAGAGAAAATAAGCGAACATATTAGCCACCCAGCATGGCATCTGCACAAAGAGCATGTCCAGAAACGCGGATGCCCTCCAGCCAACCTCACTGCATAACAACAACAAAAAAACCACACTCAACCAGGAGCAGAAAGCGGGAGCAGCACAGATGACAGCTCAGTGGCTTTCAAATGCAATGACGATTCCATTCAACTAGGACAGTGGCAAAAGCTTAAGCGATTAATGTGCAGTTATTACTTCAAGGAGCGGGGATTTCAACTGCAGACCACTGATGGTCACTGATGTGTGAGTGTGGCCCGTGCCCTCGGGGCAGGCTGGCCTTGGCCATCTGCCTGGGAAGCACTTTTGTGCCTCCAGTGGTGGCTACAGCATCACACAGAGGGACGGTGGAAATGAAAGTTGCCCCAAGTCAAATTGCCACAGACTCTGCTTGCTCTTCTTACTGAGATTCAGAAGTTTTTCTTGAATAAATGCTTTTGGTGTGCATGCCTTTGTTTCTAGAATTCCGAATATTTTTTCAAAACAATTCTTCCAGTTCTTTCCTTGTTTTGGGGGTGGAGATTTCCCTAGGTCCTGACTCTGCCATTCTGCAACTCATGCCCTTTCCCTTGAGGGATTTCTATTCCGGGTACCTTGCCCACTGACACAGGCAAGGGACTGATCTGTAACAGGACTGGAAACAACCTGAACGTCCACACCCAGACAGCAGGGCGGGGATGCCACGCACACACAGAGAGCAGGGCAGGGCTGACAGACACACCCAGACAGGAGGGCAGGGCTGCCACTCACACCCAGACAGGAGGGCGGGGCTGCCACTCACACCCAGACAGGAGGGCGGGGCTGACACTCACACCCAGACAGGAGGGCGGGGCTGACGCTCACACCCAGACAGGAGGGCGGGGCTGACGCTCACACCCAGACAGGAGGGCGGGGCTGCCGCTCACACCCAGATAGGAGGGCGGGACTGCCGCTCACACCCAGACAGGAGGGCGGGACTGCCGCTCACACCCAGATAGGAGGGCGGGGCTGCCGTGCACACCCACTCTATGGAGCACTTTTTGGGTCTGAGACAGACTGAGGCAGCTCTTTGTCGGTGAAGAAGCCACAGCCCCCACATACACTGAAGGCCGCGATGGGGTGGGGATGTAGTTATAGTCCCCCTATCTGCACAAACTGCCTGGATACCCATGAAACCAGCATCACAGGTTACCTGTTTGGAGGGAGGGTGGAAACCAGGGAATGCAGAAACACACATAGGCAGACACATTTATGCATAGATTCTCAAGCTTTTCCTTTCAATTTTGTGTTGCCAATTCAAAAATCAAATTCTTTAACTAAATTTTAGTTTTAAACAATTATAAATTAAAAGGAAATAATATGAAACCCATTTCCTGTGAACTGAGCAGTGTCCTTGGGGTCAGGTGGAATAGAAAGTTAGTGATGCAGTGTTCCAGTGATTCAGGGGATGGAGAAACCATGAAGCCTGGGACCCATGAGAGAGATGCCTGGAGATGCTGGAGAGGATCTCGAGCAACTTGAGTGAGTGCAGAGTTCTCATCAACCAACACCCCACCTGAGCTCAGGGTCCCATCACAACCAACACCCCACCTGAGCTCAGGGTCTCATCATCACTCCTGCTTTGCCACTGGAGGCTATAAAGTGTGGTTCTGCCCCAGACCTCTCGCTGTTAAGCTGAAAGATGCACACATGACTGTTCCCAGACTTTTCTGACAAGGCCACTGAAAGGATGATCAACTTGCAGCAAAATGTTTTGCCAACGTGAAATGCTACAAGTGATTAATTTGAGATTTCAAGGCCTTTATCTTGACCGCTTTGCATAAGATCTACTATAAGTGTTTCATAACAGTTAAGCTGATCACATTATTACTTGTCAGAATTCATCATCTTTCCTTTTTCTCCAAAGATTTTGCTGGGTCTTTTTTTTTCTTTTAATCTGGGTCAGTCTGCTTTCATTTTCCAGGCACATTTTTTCCATCTTATCAGGATGATACATTTGCTGTAGCTTCATAAGAGGAGGAGCAGCTCGCCATGGCCTCCAGTCCTGTATCAGTGCAGTGAAGTGGGGGACTGTGGCTGTGAGTGGAGGAGCAGCTCGCCATGGCCTCCAATCCTGTACCGGTGCAGTGAAGTGGGGGACTGTGGCTGTGAGTGGCACAAATCTGACATTTCATGAAAATATAAAACAGAATCAGACCCTCACTCCATTTCACTCACCCTCATCCTTGCCTGGCCGTATGGTACACCCACACTCAACTATGAATCAGAAAATGCCCTGGGAGTGAGGCGTATACAGTGTAGAGTACCATGGATATTCCAGCAGCCAAGCATCTCCCCATTAGAACAGCAACAAGTCACTCAAGGCAGACAGATGTCAAAGAAACAACCCACAGGCCTCGTTGCAGAAGAAAAACAGGAATGCACATGGAGGCAGCAGAACTGTAAAGCAAAGCTCTCGTGGCTACTCTGAAGGCCAAGATCACGGTGCTCTCTGGTAGGAGGACGGAGGCAGGACTGCATAGGAATCCTGGTGTTCTGTTTCTTGACTTAGCTCAGGGTCACCAGAATGTTGATTTGTGAAAAAACATTGAAATGGACACCACTATTTCACAATGAAAGGGCTATACAGGTACATACACACATATACAAATATGGAATTTACACAACAGTGTGTGCCTCAGTCTGTTTTCTGCTACTGTAACAGAATACCACAGACTGGGTAATTTATAAAGAACAGAGATTTATTTCTTACAGTTTGGGAGACTGGGAAATCCAAAGTCGAGGGGCCTGCATCTGGTAAGGGTCTTCTTGCGGCACTGTACCATAGCAGAGGTCGGAAAAGCAAGAGAGCACAGAGAGAGGGTGTTGCGGGAAGTCAGGGACCCCGAATGGAGGGACCTGCTGAAGCCGTGACAGAAGAACATAAATTGTGAAGACTTCATGGACACTTATCACTTCCCCAATCAATACTCTTTCAATCCCGTCATCTTTGTAAGCTGAGGATGTGTGTCGCCTCAGGACCCTGTGATGATTGCGTTAAGTGCACAAATTGTTGGTAAAGCATGTGTGTTTGAACAATATGAAATCTGGCCATCTTTAAAAAAGAACAGGATAACAGCGATGTTCAGGGAACAGGGCAGATAATCATTAGGTCTGACTGCCTGGGAGCCAGGCAGGACAGAGCCATATTTCTCTTATTGTCAAAAACAGGTAAGAAATATCGCTGAATTCTTTCCCCAGTAAGGCGTATTAATAAGTAACAGCCCTGGGAAAAGAATGCATTGGGGGGGGGCTCTAAAATGGCTGCTCTGGGAGTGTCTGCCTTATGCGGTTGTAGATAGTGATGAAACACGCCCAAGTCTCCTGCAGCGCCCCCAGGTTTATTAGGATTAGGAAATTCCTGCCTAGTAAATTTTAGTCAGACTGGTTGTCTGCCCTTAAACCCTGTTTCCTGATGTTTATCAATAACAATGCGTGCATAGCAGGACAGGGAACCTCATTAGTAATTCTAGTTTTGCCCTGGCCTTGTGACCTTGCCCTGCCCATCTGCCTTGTGATATTCTGTTGCCCTTGAAACATGTGATCTCTGTGACCCACACCCTATTTGTACACTCCCTCCCCTTTGAAAATCACTAATAAAAACTTGCTGGTTTTACGGCTCAGGGGGCATCACAGAATCTGCTGACATTGGATGTCTGCCCCAGACACCCAGCTTTAAAATTTCTCTCTTTTGTACTCTTTCCCTTTATTTCTCAGACCGGCCGACACTTAGGGAAAATAGAAAAGAACCTATGTTAAAATATTGGGGGCTGGTTCCCCTGATAAGAAAGAAGGGGGATAAACTTATCTTTTAATCAGAAACCCACTCGTTCAGTAATGAACCCACTCCCACAATAGCAGTGTTAACTCATTCACGAGAGCAAAGCCCTCATGACCGAATCAGCTCCTAAGGTTCCACCTCTCTGAACGACCGAATCAGCTCCTAAGGTTCCACCTCTCTGAACGTTGCACTGGAAATTAAGTTACATGAACTTTGAGGGAAGCATTCAAACCACAGCAGTATGTCTGTCTGTATTTAGGTATTCGTATCTATGTATCTGTATCTACATGTATCTACAGGCAGTTCCTAACTTAGGGAGGTTTGAGTAACAATTTTTCACCTTTTCAGTGGTGTGAAAGCAATACATGTCAGTACAAACTGTACTCCGCAAACCTATACAACTAGTTTTTCACTTCCAGTATTCAATAAATTTCATTTGATATTCAATGTTGCATTATAAATAGGCTGTGTTAGATGATTTTGCCCAACTCTAGGCTAATGTAAGAGTTCTGAGAATGTTTGAGGTGGGCTAGGCTATGATGTTCTGTAGGTTATATGTATTAAATGCATTTTCAATTTATGATTTTTCTGCTTACGATGAGTTTATCAGGACTTAATCCCATTGTAAGTTCAGGAGCATCTGTATGTATCTGTATCTACATTTATGTTTTCTGTACCTATGCATCTATAGCAATGCATCTCTATATCTGTATTTGTATCTGTATCCATGTATCTGCCTATATTTGTATCTGTATGTATCTGTGTATCAGTCTCTATGTATCTGTTTGCATCTATACCTCTGTATATATGTCTGTAAACATATCTCTAACTGTCTCTATACAGACATACAGCTACCCTGGCTTCTCCCCAAGGGAGACAAAGATTTTAAATCAAAGAGACTCCTTCTCCTCCCCAGACCTGGAGGCACTTTCCTTCTTTCCTCAGTGGGGCCAGCAGAGAACAAGCCATTTTGAAGGCTCAGGCTAAAGTGCCCCTGACATCCACAGAGTCCCTGTTCTTTGGGGGAATGGGGTGTCTAGGCTCTGTGGCTTCTGGAAAATCAGGTGTTATGGGCTGAACTCTGCCCCCTCAAATTCATATGCTGAAGCCCTAAGCCTCTGTACCTAAGAACAAGACCATTTGGAGACAGGTTCTTTAAAGAAGTAATTATGTTAAAACGAGGTCACTAGGGTGAGCTTTAATCCAATGACTGGCCTAAGCAGTCATTTATTTTAAGAGGAGATTAAGACGCAGATGCACAGAGTGAAAACCATGTGAGGACTCAGGGAAAAGATAGTTATCTACGAGCTAAGGAGAGAGGCCCCGGGAGAAACCAACCCTGGCGACCTCCTCGATCTTGGACTTCTGGCTTCCAAAACCGTGAAAAAATAAATTTAAGCTGTGCAGGCTGTGGTCCTGTTACGGCAGCCCTAGAGACTAAGACACCACGAAATGCTGGGTCTACGGGCATGTTCGCATTTTGTGGAACTGGAATCACAGAGTGAATGAAAAGCCATTTCCCTGCCTCATAGCAGAGAACAATTTGAGAAGGGACAGTGGGCAGTGTGTGTGTTTGGCAGTAGATGCCTGGTGGGGGTGTTACTGGAAGTGGCTCGGCTCTGCCCTTTTCTCCTCAACCCTAGGCCCAGCAGGCCCCACAGTGACCCTTTGCTGTCTCCCAAATTCTTGCCTTTTCAGGATGAACTTTGCCAGGACACAGGGAAACTGCATGTCCTAATGCAAACACACAGCTTCCTAAAAGTTTTTAATTTTCATATTATGCAGGCAATACGTGGGTGTTTTTAGATGCATATAATCTTGAAGCACATACTCCCCAAACCCAAACCTCTCCTTAGGGAACCATTATTTTGTGTGCATCTGTCCAGGCATTTTCTTATTCAGTTATATGTTCACATGTGAGTATGTACCCATATAGAGCTTTTAACTTTTTAAACAAATGGGGTCATGCGATACTTGTTATCCCAAAACCTGCTTTCTTCATCTGGAAATAAGGCTGAGGTCTTGTGGGTAAATGAGGAATTGACCCAGATGGCACAAACCCTGGGATCCTCTGAAGAGATGAGAGGGACAAGACCCCCAATCCCCCTCCACAGCACTCCCTGCAGGGGTCGGCTGGAACCTCCATGGCACCCCCTGACCCAGAGGTTGATAAGCTTTCTGCCAAGAGCCAGTTAGTATTTTCAGCTTTGCAGGCCATGCAGTCTTTGTTGCAACTATTCAGCTCAGCTGTTTTAGCCTGAAGGCAGCCACAGACAACAAGCAAATCAATGGACATGGCTGTGTCCAAGAAAACTCAGTCTACAAAGGCAGGTGGTGGGCCACACTGCTGCAGTTTGCTGACCTCCGCACTTGAATCTGGAATCTTTTAAGGCTGCCCCATTCAGCTCTTGCTCCCCTTCCAATCTGCCTGTTGCTACCAATATCCCAGGAGGGCATAAGGACCTCAAGCCAGCTGTGCTGAGAATCATCTGGAAGATTCTAAAGGCCAAGAAGCCAAAACTTCAGGAGGTGGAGCTTAGGCAGGAATACTCTTAAAGCTTCCCAGAGCCGGGTGCGGTGGCTCACGCCTGCAGTCCCAGCACTTCAGGAGAGCGAGGCGGGTGGATCACCTGAGGTCAGGAGTTTGAGACCAGCCTGGCCAACATGGTGAAACCCTCTCTCTACTAAAAATACAAAAATTAGCTGGGCTTGGTGGCACCTGCCTGTAGTCCCAGCTGAGGCAAGATAATTCCTTGAACCCAGGAAGCAGAAGTTGCAGTAAGCCAAGATCATGCCACTGCACTCAGGCCTGGGTGACAGAGCAAAGACTGTCTCAAAAAACAAAAAACTCCCCAGGCCATTCAATTATGTAATGAGTTTGAGGACTCGTTCTGTCCTCCAGGAATGATGGCCACTGACAACAAGGAGTGGGGTGGGGATGGGGCCCTGAAGGTAACGTCCCCTCAGCAATGACAAAAGGGACTCGAGTGAAGCTGGGAGACACAGCGGTGGTGGGTTCCTGGCGCTGGGCCCCACGCCGTGTGGGTGGTGAAGGAGCCACGCAGAGCCACCTCGGAACCCCAGCTGTCACTGACCACGGTGAGACATGAAAGCCAGATGACCAGGACAATGTCTGAGACAGGGGCCTGTTCTGCCCAGGCCCTGCGGTTCCAGAGGGTTGAAGTCAGTAGAGAGAGAGAACAAAAAAACAGCAGACTTGAATACAACTTCCCTTCCCACCCTCTGTCACTGAACGTCCTTTACACCCCCTCCCACTGGCCATGCTCCAGCCAGGAGTTTGATGACCGAGGGGCCTGGAGTCCGTTCTGAAAGCGTTTCTGCATTTTGGCCGACAGAATTAGTCGTCCTCCCAGACGCCCAGGGAGCGCGAGGACCTCTCGCTGAAGCCTCTGCCACTCTTTAAAGGGCGGGGTTGGTAAAGCGATGGCAGGTGATCCTCGCGCAGCCCTGGGGAGGCCCTAAGAGCTCAACCGCACAGCCCCAGAGGTCCCCTCTGCAGCCGACAGCGATTCACTGAAAGAAAAACCAGCCCTCGGAGCTCTGCAGACGCTGAGGGAGGTTCTGATGCCACAAGCCTTTCCCTTGCGACCGCTCTGCCCCCACAGACTCCAGCCCCTCGGTGGGTGGCGCGCGGCCCAACGCCCCCGGGCCCCTGATGCGCCTCAGCCCAGGGAGCTGCTCCAGCGCGCTGCGGGGTCCTGACCCCACCTGCAGACGGGACGCCTGGGCCAGGACGCGCAGCCCGGGCCCAACCAGGCAGGGCCCTCAGACGCAGGGACGTGGAGGCACAGCGGAGAAAGCACAGCCTCTGCCGAGGTCACCCCTCTGATCACGACCCCACCACGCCAGCAGCTCCCGGCGTCCACCGGTGCTAACGGCGCAAGGAAATCACGTGGGGCAGACCTGGCCAATCACTCCACTCCACCCCATTTCCCTGATTGGTTCTGGGACAGACACATGACTCACCACAGCCAATGAGAACCAGCCTGGGGCTTGCGCGGGGAGTGCTGGGGAAAGCCTCGGTTTCCATCCGGGGAGGCAGAGAAGATGAGAGACGAGCCTCATCCCAGCGCAGGTGCAGGAGCCCTGGGCCCAGCCTCCCCACAGATGGGCCTGACTCAGGAGCCCGTAAATCCCCATCCGTGTTTAAACTCTGAGTTGGGGCCGAGCACAGTGGCTCACGCCTGTAATCCCAGCACTTTGGGAGGCAGAGGAGGGCGGATCACCTGAGGTCAGGAGTTCGAGACCAGCCTGGCCAACATGGTGAAACCCCGTCTCTACCAAAAATACAAAATTAGCTGGACATGGTGGCACATGCCTGTAGTCCCAGCTACTCGGGAGGCTGAGGCAGGAGAATCGCCTGAACCCAGGAGACAGAGGTTGCGGTGAGATCGCGCCACTGCATTCCAGCCTGGGCGACAAAGCGAGACTCCGTCTCAAAAAAACAAAGACAAAAACAACAACAAACTCTCAGTTGGGTTTTCTGTCACTTGCAAACCACTGTAACTGTTATGTGTGGTTCCCTGGAGGCTTCTGCTGAGATTCCCCTCTGCAGCCTTGGAGTCCTGGTGACTCCTGAGCAAGGAGTGAGCGGGCGGGTGAGAAGGCGCCGGAGGATGGGGAAGGACGAGCCTGCGCCTGTGCCGTTCTCAGGGCTGTGTGCCTGCACCTGACGCCTCGGCTGGAAGAGCCCTGGGCCTTGAGTGGACCCGCCTGGAAAGCACCGCCTTCCTGAGCGTTCAGGGAAATAAGACCCTCAGTCACTGGTCCAGAGGAGCCCTAGCAAGGAGTGACCAAGGAACGCCACTGCATCCTTCAGAAGCTCCTCAGGGAGCCCCGCGCCATCTCCAGAGCCCGGCACCCTCTCCTCCTGCCCCTCCCCAGCCCCACTCTGCGCCCACAAGGGCAGGAAACCTACCACGATGACAAACAGGGCAGGGGCTACAAAGGCCCAGATGGCGCCACTCCCCAAGGACAGCCAGCAACTGCGGAGGGAAGCAGAGCCGTTACTTCAACCACCTCGTTCCACCTGCCAGCGTACCTTCATCCAAAAGTAGTTGCTCAGGTGATGTCTTTCTCAGCTACAGGGTCCACCTGGGGCAGCCATACAACTTTCCTAATCCCTGCAAATGTATTTTTATCCATGATGATCCCACGTCTCATTCTTAAAGGATTTTCCAGGTTTGCAGACCAGGACAGCAACCTCTGGAGAGT
The DNA here is from genome assembly GCF_043159975.1 of Macaca nemestrina. Classification (NCBI taxonomy): domain Eukaryota; kingdom Metazoa; phylum Chordata; class Mammalia; order Primates; family Cercopithecidae; genus Macaca; species Macaca nemestrina. Next base: position 1,920,329 of record NC_092134.1, read on the forward strand.
TTAGCCAAAATCCAAAATAGATTTTAATTTCATTATGAAGGAGACCTTTGCTGGGGACTGGCTTTCCTGCAGAGCACTTCAAATATGACCCAATAGGGGCCTTCTGCGAGGGATGACCATACCGATGAGTCGTCAGTGACACAGCACCTGACCATTCCCATACGCCCAAAGCTCGGGGTCAGTTCCACTCCCTCAGCGCCCTCCAACTGAGAGGAAAGGTTCCAGAGGGTCCTAGTGATTGCTCTGATGTTCTGAGAGGAGGGTCCGGTTTGAGGATCTGGCCTCTGAGAAGTGACGCCCAGAACTCAGGCAAAAAAAAAAAGAAAAAAAAAAGTCAGCTCCTTCACAATTTCATCTCCAGAGCCTATGGCACTGTCAAGAGCCTAAGATTCCCTAGGACGTCTCATCTTCTTGACTCCTGGGACACTGTTTCCCAAGGACCTGGAGTGCCTTTAATTGGATCTGGGCAGGTGTGTGGTGCAGTCCTCACTAGCACACAATGTGGCGTCTCCCTGGGGCTGGCTTATTTCACTCCCTCGGTGACTGCTCACTGAGCAGCAGGTCTGCCCCAATGCAAACAAACTCCATCTCATTTACTCCTATGCTGGCCCTGAGGTGGGCGCTATGATCACTCCCATCCTGCAGATGAGGAATCGGAGCCCTAAAAAGCTCAGGTGACTTCACTGTGGGCAAACTGCCTCCCTGCCCCCACTCCTTCCCGAACCTCCCAGACCAGGAAACAGCAAATGCCCCAAAACAAGTGACAGCGCCTGTAAGAGGTTCATTCATGGCTGCACACCCAGAGCGTGGAGAGGAGAAACCTCTCATCTGAGGATGCACCGTTGAAAAGGAAAATGCACCGCAAGTCTGAACGGTGCCTCTGCAGAGGCGCGATTCAAACCAGCTCTCCGGAGAGTGGGATGCTTCTGCAAAGAGAGAGATTGTGCTTTCCAGCATTTCATGCAGAATTTTAAGTCAACAGGATAGATACCTTATCCTGTTCAGAAACCCAGTGAGCTTCCTGAACCCGGCTGGTGCTGCCTGGCTTTCGGGCAAGAGTGTGGGAAAGGCTTATATTACAGTCAGACCCTGGGACTCAGGACTGTGGGTGAGCCCAGCATCCTCAAGCTCTAGATGCGATAAAAGGGAACAAATGTCATCGAGCTGTGTTTGAGGAGAACATTCTTCTGCTAATTAGTCCCTCAACTTCTAACAGCATCCAGAATTGAAAGGATGGGCCAGAACAGTGGTCTGCATAACCACGCCTGTTTCAACGTGCTCTCAAACACTGCCTTCTACAAATGCTTCGCCTTCAGGAAACCTGCACCAACGTGGAAAAGGCTGGATTTCTCCCAGTTTCACTATTCGTCTGTACTATTATCTCATTTTGAAGCTGTGAAAATGCCCAGCTTCCTTTCTGTTTGTAAGCACCGTCAATATTTATCTTCCACGTTTTCACTCAGTGGTTTCTCAGCTTGGCTGGAACAGGTAGCAGCTTCCAAGAGACATTTGAGTGAAAGCTCTTTAACTCATAAGGAAAGAAAATCATATTTCTGGAACCTGAACAGCTGATCTGGTCCCACAGCATCATCCCATCCTCTTCCTGACACAACTGTGGGCCCATGAGCTGCATTTCAAGTGGCAGCAGGAGATACTGACATCATAAGGTCCATTCCCTACTATCCAAGCAACGGGACCCTTGAGACCACCTGCCTGGCACACAGCAGGCCCCATGCACTCCAACATGCAGGTAGCTGCCCTGCTGTCAGTTACTGGGCACACGGTCTGCACAGTGCCCTTGCTGACCACCCCAAGAAAGGGTGAAAGGGTCACAATTCAGCCTCCATGGATGACCAGAGCTGTGTCTGAGAAGACCACATGGGTGAAAAATTTCCAAGCAGAAACTCCTACAGGCCCCCTGCTATTCCTGGAGGTGCTCTGTAGTCTTTGTTGCTAGTTCCAAGGCCCAAAAATGTCCAGAGCACAGCTGGGTTGTTTCTCCCTCTCCCTGGACCACGACTTTCTCACTGCCTGGGCTTGTGGGAGCCAGCTTTGCACAGCACCCCTGCACCCAGAACCCACAGGCAAGCAAGAGCCATGGGGCTCCTCACCACAACTGGTTCCATGGAACGCCTGCCAAAAGCAAGGCAAAGCCCTGCACTTACTTGTTGCTTGTTCCGTAACTGTCCATGGCAAATGACAGGGAAATGATGCAGATCAGAAGAGGAAAACCTGCAGAAGATCAGAGAACATCATGTTCACTTGCTCCACTTTTCTTCCCTGCCTCCCTCCTCCCCTCTCCCTCCCTTCCTTTCTTCATTCCTTGTACACCTGATATATGTATACGGAGGGGGAACTATGTGCTACTTGTCGGGACACAGAACAGCCCCTATCCTCAAAGAACTTTTAGTCTAAACAAAGGAATCACACACACTCACACTCATACTCACATGTTCACACTTATGTACTAGACAAGAAAGTGTATGAGTCTTCATCAAAACAAACCATGTGGGTGAGATGTGGCGCGTTGTGACTGGCAGGAAGGGAAGCTCAGCTTGGTCTATCTAGACCTGTGGTTCTCAACCAGGGCCAAGGTGGCCCCACAAGAGACAACTGGCAATGGCTTAAGTCATCTAGGGTTGTCATAATGGGATGGAATCAGGCAGGCAGAGGCCAGGGCTCCTGCTAAGCACCCGACAAGACTGCCCCACAAGAGTCACCCAGCCCAAGTATCCATAGTGTTGGTTGAGAAGTCCTGTTCTAGAGCAGCAGGGGAAAGGTGGGAGATCAGTTGGGACTAAGGGGACATTGGATATGGCTGACTTTGCCACGCACACGGTCCACATTCTTATAGTATTTGAGCCCAAAATTTCCTTAGGGAACCCATCACACTCCATCTTTCCATGAGGTCCAGGCGGGTTGGTTCCATCCTAGCTCTGAGGCATGTGACCCAGGACTGGCTGACTGGAACGTCAAATCCCCCAGCCACAGCTATTGGTTCAAAGATGGGCAGGTGACCCTGGCTGGCCCAATGGGACTCAATCAAGGACTTTCTTCAAAACTGCTAAGAAGAAACTCTCTTTTCCACCAAGCCCCTAAGAGGATAAGGATGTCAGTGAGCTTGGGGTCCGGGCAGCCATTTTGGCACCACGAGAGAGTACGTGGCTCCAACACACAGGAGATCAGATCTGAGAGATGGAAAAAGAAGACAAAATCTTGATTATATTACTTAAGCTCATGGATCAAGCCATATCTGAAGTCCAGCATCTTAGAACTTTTTTGTTACATGAGCCATTACATTCCCTTTTTGCCTTAGCCAGTTCAAGTTGGATTTCTCTTACTTGAAACTGAGTGTGATAAATTAAATGTGTTTAATATTTGACAAAGCCAAGTGAGACTTTTGGGGGTGGTGACAGAAGGGAGGTCCATGAATGAGGTAGAAAGCATCTGGATCACAGCAGTCCCCAGAGCTTCGTCATTCTGCAACGAAAACACTCTATGGTCAAACTACTTTTAGAAACTCACCCAACCCAAATCTGAACTGGCCTCTACTTTCACTTTTAAAGCGCAGAGGTTTTGTGTGCTAATGTGTCTCATGACTCTCCAAAAGGAAGATCGCATTGCAACACTTCTCACGCTCAGCCATCCATGGAATTTGTCTGGAAACATGGCTCTGCCTCCACATGCACCTGTGAGCTTTGAAACAGATCCTGCACGAATGGGAATCTGTTTCTGAAAAGAACACACTTCTGGTTACTCAGAAAGTGCAGCATCGTCCACGGGGCCTGCTCTGGTGCAGCCACCCTGAGCACAGCAGCCTCTCTCCTCTGCTCCCTCTGCAGGGAAGGATGGGAGAGAGATGGAGAGACTGCAAAGGACCAGCTCCTTACTCCACCCCTGAACCTTTTCCACAGGAGGATGCTCAGGAGAAGCAGCTCCTGGCACATCTCGGATTCCTGGGATAGCAGCGGGGGCGATGGAAGCCCATGAAGAGCATGCGGCTCTCTGCCTCAGTATCTGAGGTCACACAGGTTCTTGGAGATTTCTGCTCCAGAGGAAGGAGGAGGAGGGAAGGTGGCTCCTGGCACCCACCCCCGGCTCCAGCACCCGCCCGAGTGCCTCCAGGCCACAGTCCTCCAGTGCCCTCTGGGGGCAGAGTACACACCGTTCTTGCCCTTCCAATGTCAGGGTTTGGATTTTAAGTTAATTACCCTGGAAAGACATTTCCTGGACAGCCTTGTCTCTGAAATACTTTGTTTTAAATGTCAAAAGGATTTAAATGCATTACAGAATGTCTGAGCAATAAAGTTGTCCAGAAGGAGACGAGGCGGCCTCTGTGGAAGAGGTACACAGTTGGGGCCCAGCAGTGACTGTGGGCCTTTGTCATCTGGTCACTCTGAGTTTCCCTATGTGAGCTCCGCTGCCATTTCTTCCCCTGCATCTACCCCTGCGTCCAGCAGAGGCCAAGCCATGGGCAAGGGTCTGTCTGAGAACAGGGTGGGCCCCGCTGTCTGCTTTCTCCAAAATGAGCTGCAGAAGCTACGAAGTCTGCGTGAGTGAGTTTGTGGGGCTTTTTAAGAAGAAAACATTCCTAAGTGGGAGGATAAGGAGAGGGGCAGTAGGATGGAGAAGACAGTGAGTGGGAAGAGCATGGGCTTTGGGTCCAGATGACACCTCGTTCTATTCCTGGGGCTGCCCGGGACCAGCTGTGCAGCTGCAAGGAACCAGCCGAAATTCTGTGCTCAGACCACGGGAACATAGTGAGTGCCTTCATCATTAGGACGTGAGGATGACAGACACTGTCTCTGAATCATGAGCCCCTCGATGATGAAGCTAATCCTGCAATAATCTCTATCATCAACCAGCTCAGACCTCACCCCTTTCCCACCACTGCTGTCTGAAACTCTCACACAGTAACCCGGGCAGACCTGGAACATGCTTCTGCCAACAATTTAAGTCCCTCTGGCCCTATCATCAGAGACATTTACTTTGTGTGCTCCTCTTTGCAACACGGTGACCTTTAGAGGGACGAGACCGGTTCTGTCCTTGGCATCTGCCCCTAAGATTCAGGGGCAGGTGAGGAGCATGTGTTGAGAGATTAACCGAGGTGGGTGAAGCGAAGGCCTAGGAGGATGGGCACAGGGGCAAGGTGTCCCGACAGATGGGGTGGAGGGAGACAATACCAGGGAACTGTGGAAGTCACTGGTGCCACCTATTTCCAGATGCCCCACATGTGGGCACAGGGGAGGTCCGCATTCCTGCCCCTCAGGGTTCTTGAGGCCATGGGGCTGGCTCTGGGCACTGAGTTGTGTACAGAAGTGACACGTGTCTTATGGGCTGAGCACATGATTTCCAGTGCAGTGTCCTCTCTGACCCCTTCCCTTGCACAGCATCCAGCAATGGCTCGAGGCGGTGCCTACTCCATCTGCCTGGGCTCTTCACTGTCCACCACCACTAGCCACCGTGGACATGTCGCGTGCACAGGAAAATGATGTTTGTTCTTTAAAACCAAGGAGGGATGGAAGCTGTTTGTTATCGCAGCCTTGCCAGCCTGCCCTGACTGATCCCCCTCCTGTGATCGTGGCATTATGCAATCTCCCTGGAATGAAAATGCAGCTTCAGAGAAAGGGGGGGCCTGCAACGAAGATTACGTTTTGTCCCCAGAGGAATAGGAGCTCACAAAAGAAACTACGTTGCAATAAAGAAAAATAAAACGAGCTACATTCCCTTCACCTCTGAGTTCGCAATCAGAGTTTCTTGTCTGCTTCAGTGATGTGTAAATTCTCCAATGCTTGTCACTCTGCTCTCCTGGCTTCCTTGTGGGCTCCTTGAGGACAGAGGATCTGTCCCTCCCTTCAGAGTTCCTAGCACAAGTCTAGTAGTCAACAACACCTTAAGGTAAGGTGTGGATTTGATGCCCCCACCACCCCACCTCAGCTTCAGAACAGTCTCTAGGTTTCCAAAAAATAATATTGCTCAAAAACTAGAGTAAGGCCAGGGTGAAATCTGCAGGAAGAAGCCGCTCTCCCAGGGGCTCCCCCCGCCATGCTCTGGGTGGGCCTCCAGCTCCTTAATTAAAAACTGAAGGTCGAGAGAGCCCAACTGCCTGCAGACCCCCCGACTTCAGCTTGTAGCCAGCTCCAATCCATTTGGAATGAAAGACACAGTTCTCGGGCTCCTGATGAAATTAATTAAGGGAAAGCTGACAGGGAGATAGATGGAGGTTGCAGGACTCACAGAAACAGCCAGCGCTCCATTTGCAGAGAACTGTGTCAGGGACTGCAAGCTCAGTCTCCTACTGGGGCCGCCTTGGTATCAGAAAACACACAGTTCCAGCCACTGTTGTCAAGGAGGAATATAAACTCAGGGCATTAGATCTCCTCATTTTTCAAAAGAACTTTGTAATCTTGTGTAAAATCCCTCAATCTTAAAATACTGGCAAATATTTCATTTTTTCCCTTTAGTATTGTGCAGATCAAATAAAACATCCTTCCAGGCTGTATTGGTTTAGATCCTCTGTCTGTCACACACGCACCCCAACCCTATCCCATCGGCGACATAGACAGCCCCACTACAGAGATTCCTCTCACTCTGGCAACAAATCCTACAGACACTTTTCGTTCACCCCAGCTGTCTTTTCTGTGGCTTATGGAGAGTGTGTGTGTGCACGCACACATGCACATATGCCTCTAAATTACATGACTGTATCCATAAAGAAACTATAATAAACTATAGATGGTTGGCCGTAAATCATCCTCTAAATCCTCCCTGATGAGGTCAGATATCATCGGAAGGAGCAGCTCTCCTCTCTGGAGCATCACAGAGGCCTGAAGAAGCAGGTCACACGTGACCTGGAGGGAGGGCAGAGGACACTGACCTCAGGACCAGTGTGTGCAAAAGCATCCTCGTGATGATACAGCGTGAGCAGCGAGACAGGACAGAGGACATCCGTGTGACTGGGGGAGCTCCCTGCATGACCAGCAGCAGTCTGGAGGTGGCTGCCCAAGTGGCCTCTTCAGTCTCCCCAGGGAGCCACGAGGGGAGCATAATTTATCTCCACTTAATCCTCAAATAAATTACATTTGCCAACTCAAAGCACAAAGTAAGCCTGTTTACCTGCTACTTGCATAATGAAGACTGTGAAAATTAAATGTATTCGAAACAAGCAGCAGGTCCCTCATGTCTGGTCAATGTTCCACAACAACTGTGAGAATGCTGAGTGTCAACGCACAGCCCGACCCAGAGCCTCCAGTGCCCACTGGGACTCCTTGGGATGGGCAAGGGCAAAGCTCAGCAAGGAAGCCCCGTCACTGGGGAGCGGACTCCCAGAATGACAGCACAAACTGCTCAGCAGACCCCTCCCCAGAATGACAGCACGAGCCGCTCAGCAGACCCCTCCCCAGAATGACAGCACAAGCTGCTCAGCAGACCCCTCCCCAGAATGACAGCACGAGCTGCTCAGCGGACCCCTCCCCAGAGACAGCTATCGCTGAAAAAAAAGTTTTAAAAAACATAATCATTTAAAGTCTCTGCACATTTCCCTAAGGGTATAGAGCAAATTAACAAAAATTGGCTCAAGAAAATCTACTAAATCTTGTTAAGAAGACTGAGTCTGTGGCACTTCAGCCAAAACCTGCTTCCCTGCCCAGCTCGGTGTGACAGAGGCTCTGCTCCAAGTAGGTGTGGGCAAGAAGACGGGGCTCCACTCCCTCTAGCTCCCAGTCCAGGGCTGTGGTATCTCTCCAGGCTGGGGGAGGTGGGGAGGGCTGCCCGCATTTCTCATTCCCCCAAACTTTGTGTTCTAGAAGCTCCAGTCCAGGTAAAAGCAGCTGAAAGGTTGGGACTCCCTTCCTCCTCCAACTCATAGTGCGCAGGGTCTGTCCAGGTGTGGCAGGCTCGGAACCCTGGGGCCTCACTGCCCTCATCTCCGCTGACTCATGGGGCAGAGGTTCTACACTGAGAGACAAGCTCGGAAGATCTGAAGCTATTCCCCCACCCAGTGCCCTGCATGAGAGGCAGACATGTCACTCCACAAAAAGTGGGCCACTGTCCTTGCCTGCAGCTCCAGAGCAGAACCTCAGGAATTCTTCCCAGGAAAAGAAGCTACCCATTAGGTTAGAGAACTCCAAAGTGCTCCCCATGGGAACCGATTTGAAACAGAGTGGAGAAGTTCAAGCCTAAGGTGGTCTGGGGAAGAACGGAGCCTTTGCAGTAGGGAATGAAGAGGAAGCTGGTGGCTCCATGACAACACCAAGATAACCGTATTCCGGCTGGTTTACGGGAGCGAGCCAGGGAAGAGACAGCTAAGAAGAGTCTTCCTGGGGTCAGAACAAATCTCAAAGACTGGCCTCAAAAATACCCCTACAAAGGGGCCTGGAGTTAATTAGATCAAGCTGTAAAGCAGCATGTGCCCCAAGCTATTGTTGGAAACAACAGAGACAGAGTCTGGCAATTAGTGGAACCTAGCAGATGGTGTTACACAAACATAAGTAGAGAGCTGGAGAGAGAGGCCATGGAAAGAGACAGCGTGCCCTGCTAAAACCACTGTCATCCCAGGGTGACTGCACATGCCTGAGACTGCCCTCTGGGGAGTGACCTCAGAGGACTCACACCATCACACCACAAGGGAAAAAGACCTTGCTAAATAGTCCAGCCAAGTTACTAAACAAATAAATAAGCAAGCGAGGAGAAGCCAGGGAAGGAGGGAATCTGTATCAAGGGTGGCTACAATGTATCATCTAAGATGACAAGTCTTCAACAAAAAACTATGAGATATACAAAGAAACCAGAAAGTGTGACACATACACAGGGAAAAATCTAGGCAACAGAAACTGCCTGTGAGAAGGCTCAGTTGTCATATTTATCAAAAAAAAAAAAGAAAAAAAGAAAAAAAGACTTCAAAGCAATCATTATAAATATGTTCAAAGAACTAAATGAAACTATCGTTGAAAAAGTAAAGGACTGCATAACGACCCTGTCTCATCAAACACAGAATAGCAATAAAGAGATCACAATTCTAAAAAAAGAACCAAATGAAAATTCTGGAGTTGAAAATATAATAACTGAAATGTTAAAACTCCACTAGAGGGTTCCAAAATAGATCCAAACTGACAGAAGAGTCAGTGAACTTGAAGAGAGATAAAGAAAGATTATGCAATTTGAAGAACAAAGAAAAAAAAGAACGAAGAAAAATCAAGAGTCTCCGAGAAATGTGGAACACCATTAAGCACACCAGCCTATTCATAATGGGAATATTAGAAAGAGAGGAGAGAGACAAAGGAACCTAAAATGTATTTCAATAAATAATGCTGAAATGTTCCCAGATTTGATGAAGATAATTAATCTAAGAAGCTCAAAAAACACCAAAACGTGGGCCAGGCATGGTGGCTCACGCCTGTAATCCCAGCCCTTTGGGAGGCTGAAGTGGGCAGACTGCTTGTGCCCAAAAGTTCAGGACCAGCCTGGACAACATGGAGAAACTCTGTCTCTACAAAAACACAAAAATTAGCCAGGCATGGTGACATATAACTGTGGTCCCAGCTACTCAAGAGGGTGAGGTGGAAGCATCGCTTGAGGCTGGGAGGCGGAGGCTGCAGTGAGCCGAGATGGTGCCACTGCACTCCAGCCTGGGTGACTGAAACCCTGTCACAAAAAGAAAAAAAAAAAGGTAAACACAATGAGATATACACCCAGTCACATCAGAGTTAAAGTGCTGAAAGACAAATACGAAGAGAAAGTCTTGACAGAATCAACAGAAGAACAATTCTTCAAATACAAGGGGCCCCAGTGAGATGGAGCCTTGACTTATTATGAGAGACAGCAGAGCCAGAAGGCAGTGAGATGACGTAATCAAAGAACGAAAGGCAGAGAAGAATCTTATATCTGGAAAAACTACTTTTTAAAAATGAAGATGAAATAAAGGCATTTCCAGATAAACAACAACTAAATCTGTTGCTAGCAGACATGCCTTACAAGAAATAACAAAGAAAGTTCTCCAGGCTGAAAGCAAATGACCCCAAAAAGTAATCTTAACACACACAGAAACATATATACACATAGCAAGCAACACCACCAGATGGAAACTCAAATTCACAGGAAAAAAATACAGAGAACCAGAAATAGGAAATAAGAAGGTTAATATAACTCTATAAATATGTACTTGCTCTCCTTTTATCCCAGCTTCTTTAAAAGATACAAGATTAAAGCAATAGTTATAAAAATGTATTATTGAATTGTGCCTTATACAGATGTAATATGTATAACAATAATCACAGAACACAAGGAAGAGAGAATATGCCTATATAAAAATAATGTTTATATCTTGTGATTTAGTATAAATTTGGAATAGATTCTAATATGCTAAGATGTATATAGTAAGCATTAGGTCAATCGCTAGGAAAATAACCAAAGAAAGTGAAAAAATCATTAAGAGAATTAAAGTGTTACACTAGGAAATATTCACTTAATTCAAAAGAAAGAAGTAAAGGAAGAATAAACAAAACAGTAAGCACATAGAAAACCAAGAGAAAAATTGTTGATGTGAATTCACCATATATATCATAACATTACATGTGAAAGGATTAAATGACCCAGCCAAAAGGCAGAAATTGACAGACAATTTTTAAAAATCCAATTGTACTCTGTTTACAGGAGATATGCCTTAGGTTCAAAGATACAAATAAGTAGAAAGTAAAAGGATGGAAAATATATATACTCTGCAAACAGCAACTGCAAGAAAGCTGGAGTGGCTCTACTAATCATATGGGACAAACAGACTTTAAAACAAAACAAAAGGAGATGAAGAGACGTTTTATCAATGTAAAAGGGTTGATTCATCAGAAAGATGTAAGTATAAACATACGTGTACCTAAAAACAGAACCCCAAGCGACAGGAAACAGCATCAACAAATTGAAGGGAGAAATAGACAACACAACAAATGGTGACTTCAATACTTCAGTAATGGACAGAACAACTAGAAAAAAGATCAGTGAGGAAACAGAAGACTTGAACAACACTATAAACCAACTTAGGCCTAACAGGTATCTGGAGACTGCTCCATCCAACAGGAGAATACACATTCTTCTCAAGGGCATATGGACCACTTTCCAGGACAGATACTTACTAAGACATAAAACAAACCTTAATACAGTTAAAAGGACTGAAATCATACAAAATATGCTGTCTTTCCACAATGAAATAAAATCAGACATCAATAATAGAAAAAAGTGAGAAACTCACGAATATGTGCAAATAATCAATGGGTCAAATAAAAATTAAATAAATTTGAAAATATTTTGAGATGAATTTAAAATGAAGGCACAAATGAAACATACAGGATGCAGTTAAAGCAGTGGGAAGAAGGAAATATATCACTATACATGCCTATATTAAAAAAGAAAATCTCAACTCAGTAACCTCCACTTTCACTTCGACACACTGGAAAACAAGAAGAAACTAAAGCTAAAATAAGCAGAAGGAAGGAAAGAATGAAGATTAAAGCAGAAATTAAAGAAACAGATAATAGAAAAACAAAAAAGAAAATCAAACTAAAAGTTGGTTCTTTGAAAAGATCACCAAAATTGATAAATCACGTCAGGAAGGTTGGAAACGTTTCCAAGTCATGTGGAATTTTTGCCTTTGATTAGCCAGTGAATTCTCCTTCCTAGCTGGGTCTCTAGGCGGCACCAAGAAGCATAACATGAAGATGAAAGCACATCTGACTTTCCCTATCCCATCCTATCAAACCCCATTTCCACCTCCCCCCATCCCCACCTGCCCCTTCTGTCCCCACTTCCACCTGTCTCATCCTGTCCTGCCTACCCCATCCCCACCTATCTCTTCCTCTCCCTCCTGCCCTGCCATCCCACCTGCCCTGCCCCACCTACCCCATCCCATCCCATAGTAGTAACGGTGCTTGCTGTCCTCCGACCCAAAGACCTTGATCACCATGCTGTAGAGGTGCAGCCCCTCCACCAGCATCCATGCGAAGGCACTCAGGAAGAAGTAGTGTAGGAGCACGGCCATCACCCGGCAGGGGGTCTAGGATTTAACCAGAGATGGGAGGTGAGACAGCCCAGGGTGGGCCCTGGATGTGGCTACGGTCCCAGCCTCCCAGTATCCGTGGCCTGGGGGTCTTTTGGTCATGTGACCACATTTCTTCCCAGGGTATCTTCCTGTTGCTCAAGCCCAGGGATTTGGGTGCAGCACGTGACGCGTGGCTAGCCAATCACAGTACCATGTTGTCCCCAGGGATGGTGATTGTTTCAGGAGAGGGCACAGGACTCAGGCCCAACCAATCAGCAAAACTATCCATTCCTTGCAACAGGATTGGCTCAGGGATAGGCATATGACTCACCTGGTCCAATCAGGGTGGATACTGGGGCTAAGGCAGGGACTATGGAAGAGTTTCCCTCCCAGGTGAGGACTGGAGCAGGGAACTTTGGAAGCCACGTGGCTCCCAGAGAGGTGTGGAGCCTGCCGCCTGCCATGTGGCTGAACCCTAGATGCTGAGACTTCTAGTTCTAACTAAATTGACTGCAGCTTCCAAGTTGTAGTTAGAACTGAAAGGGGCTCAGGCAACCATGCTGCTCCACAGGCTTCCCCTCAATAGGGCTCAGGGACAGACAGGTAGGGCCTTGGGAACCTCTCCATTCCTCCCCTGTAGCCTGGAGGCCCCAGGTGCCCAGGATGGAGAGAGACAGGCCCTGAACTGTGCAGCCTCAGATCCTCCTGGGGCTCCACCCCTCTGCTCCCTGTGAGTCCAGGTGCTGGGAAGAGCCAGGGCTTGTCCCTTAGCTCTAGATAAAAGTCCAGGGAACCAGAGCCCAGGAAGGAACACAAACCAAGGACCCCAGGACAACCCAGCTCTGCTGGTGCTCCAAGTTGTGTCCTTCAGATGTGCCCAAGTCATTAGTTCTCAGAGAAGGAATGTATGAGCCACTAAATGTGTTTCTTGTCATCATGATCTGTTATGTATAGATAAAAAATAAGACACACCTATTATTTTTGTTGGCTCAGCGACCCCTGGCCCTGTGTCTTCCAGGACCAGCTACCCCTTTCCCTTGGGGAGCAGCCCCTCCCCACCCGAGAGGCTCGGGTGGGACCAACCACTACAATCATCCTCTCCCATCTGGCACAAAGGTTTACCCTGTAGGCACACCCCTCAAACAGGACCAATCGGAGCCCTTCCCTGGGATTCAGACACAGGTCTCTGGGAGAGCGGGACCAATCGGAGCCCTTCCCTGGGATTTAGACACAGGTCTCTGGGAGAGCAGGACCAATCAGGGCCCTTCCCTAGGATTGAGAGACAGGTCTCTGGGAGAGGGGGACCAATCAGAGCCCTTCCCTGGGATTCAGACATAGGGTTCTGGAGGAAAGATGCTCTCCCAGTCCCCTAGGGCCACCAGCTGGGATTATAGACACCTGGAGCTGCTGCAGACCTGCCTCCCCTCCTGGGGCCAGCACACAGTGGGACCTCGCTCCCCAGCGTGGACTTGGACAGGCAGCGTCAGCATCACCTGAATGATTGATAGAAATACAGTATTCTGGGCCACACCCACAGCTCCTGAACCAAAATCTGCACTGTAAGGAATCCTCGCGTGATGGTTCACACCGGAGCCTGAGAAGCATCCAGCAGGAGAGCTTGAGGCCATTGCACACCCTGTCCATTTCACGGTGCATCCAGGAACTTCGCGGATGCTCCCGAGTCCAAGGGGGAGTGCCCGTGAGGGAGGTGCCTGCTGCCACAGGAAGGCGGGTCTGTCCATAGGCAGCAGCCTCAGGACATGCATGGGGACAAAGGGCTCCGCTGGGCAGTGAGGAGGAGAGGCTCTGCTGATCCGCTAGACATGGGGTAAAGCGTTCATCTTCTGTTGGCCAATCCTGATTGCACCCTAAGACCATGGGCTTATCCTGCTGGGTTCCTAAGAGCTTCTGCCAGAGCCAGCTCCCTTTTTCCTCCCACACATGGAGCAGGCAGCCCTCTGTTTTTCTCTTCCATCAACTGGTTTACAGGCCTACGTCACTGCGCTGCTGGGTCACTTCAGAGTCTCAACTCTTTGACTTCTGTGAGGTCTAAGACTTCCTAGGGCCCCAGAGAACTCCCAACTCCATGCAAAGAGCAGGGAAAGGTGGCATCTAGGTCTGCAGGTCTGCTTCGCTGAGCAGAGGTGGCACAACTGTTTGCTGTCAAGCACCTGATGAAGCGCATAGCCTGCAGCTGACAAGAGTCCTGGTCTACCCACACCAGGCCGTCAGCTTGGCCAAGGCCTGTAAGCCCTGTGCCCCAATTCCTTTATCTGTAGGCTGGGAGGATGACAGGTGCTTAGAGGGTGAGATGGCTTTGCAGATGCAAGCCCTTGACACCGTGCCTTGCGCGTAGCTGATGCTAGGCAGTGTGAGTGGGTGGCGGCAGCAGCAGCTTTACCGGAGGCTGGCGTGCAGCAGAGGAACCAGCTCGTGCGCGTCACGGTCTCTGCTTCCCCCGAAAAACCACAGCCCTGGTTGTCTGGTGAGATAGGGTCTGAAATTTGAGTGGAAAAAGCTAGCAGGAGAAGGTGCCACCCAGTGACATCCGAGGAGGCTGGGGAAGGACAGCGCAGGAACAAGGACCTGCGCCCACTCACCGTGCCCGGCTCAAGGTGGAAGCTAATGAGCAGCAGGACCTGGGCCACCAGCACAGCGAAGGACAGGTTGGCATGGATGTGGTAGCGCTGGTTCCGGATGGTGCTCACGGAGCTGAGGACAGAAGCAGGGTGTGAGGCCCGGGCCCTGTGCCAACCCAGACCCCCAGGCTCAGCTCCATGGCCCACAGAGTCCCTGTATCCATTTCTCCAAGAGCAGCCAGAAGGGCTGCTGTCACTCCCTGCTGTGGACCCTCAATGGCTCCCTATTGCTCTTGGATCTGATCCCAGCTCCTTGCATGCCCACCCAGCCCTACACAGTCTGACCCTGGGCCGTGGCTCTGCCCTGACTCAGTTCTTTTCTCTCCCAACTCATGTTCCTGCTTCTCAAAGTCCCAGCTTATTCCAGCTTTGCATAGCTGTTCCCATGCGGTAAACCCTCTTCCGGTCCCTGCATGGCGGCCCGAATGTCCCCCTCAGCATCAGCTTCCTGACCACTGCTGGGACCCAGCTGCCCCCCCTCCCCCGCCCTGCTGCCTCGTGGCGTGATCACTGTGAAGATGTTTGTTCTCGCTTTTGTTTACTTGGTTATTGTCCAGCCCCCATTCAAGCATGTTCTCATCTCTCTTGGGTCCAGTCAGGCCCTCAGAGCCGACCACACGCCTGTGCTGAGGAACGTGGGAGCCAGAATGAATGTCTGAACTGAGGGGAGCTGAGGTGTCCCCAGGCCCATGGCCATCTCCTTTTGCCTGGCTTGGGTTCCACCAGAATTCCTGTGCCTGGGCTGGGGGCCTTTCCAGACCTTTCCAGCTTAGCTAAGCCTGGTGCTCTTACCTCCACAGCCCCTCCCCTCTCCCGTCTCATCCATCTTGAGATCTGGGGTGCAGGCAGGGGCTGAGGGGCTGTTGGGTGGATTAGAAAAGGGGACTCACGACAGCACGGCGAAGGTGACCAGCGTGGCCACCAGGCAGAGCACGGAGAGGGAGCAGCCCACATAGCTGATAGACGACAGCGCCACCTGGTGTCCACGTGCAAGCTGCGGGGAGCAGAGCAGAGGCGTCAGCAGCTGGCCCAGCCACCTCATCGGAGCCTGAAGCTGCAGAGGGCCCAGGCAGGTGCACAGCTGGTCCCGTGTGAGCGTGGTGCTGACCACCAAGCCCTGCCTCCCAGCCCAAATGTCTGTTGCTGCCACCTACAGAGGCTGATGCTGGGGTTGCAGCCCTGGTTCTGTGCGTGCATGTCCAGTGCCCCGAGGTACCCTACAGATCACTCAGGCTCCCTCAGCCACAGTCTGCAGACTGCGGCTGATGGGTTTGGCCAGGAGCTGAGTGTCCTGTCTACACTGCAATACACAGGGCTGCAGACGAAGAGTCAGCCCCGGAGCCAGACCTCCTGGGTTCAAGTCCCAGCTGGGCCATGTCCTGGCTGACAATCTGGGACATGTGACACTCAGCTGTGAAATGAAAATAACGCCCGCTCTCCACCCCCAGTGGCCGCAAGGACTCCATGAATTTACAAACACAAAGTGCTGCAGCAGCTAGGGAAGAGCCGGTTACCGCCCTGGCCCGAGGCCGCGACCCTCCCAGCGCCCGCACAATGGCTGCCGCCTGCACACTGTGGGCCTCAGGAAAGCTCTCTAAATGGACACGGTGGTGATCTCCAGCACCCGTGTCTGCGGGGTCCCAACACCTTGAGGGAATGAGGCAGAGCAAAACACACCTGGGGATGAAGCGGCTGCAGAGCCACAAAGGATCGAACCAAAGCCGCAGTTCACCATCTGCACAATCCAGACGGCGCTCCCTCGGTTCCCAAGTCAGGGCCTCAAGCTCAGACACGTGTGACCCTGGGCTCCAGGAGGCTCCGGGCTCCTAAGCCACAGGCCTGGAAGGGCAGCCTCCCAGCTGCTCACGTGCAGGAGGGCGCCACGTGCTTCCTCCTGTGGTCCGTGGCTCTTGTCAGAGACCCAGCTGAAGCCTGAAGCCTGCATCACGCTGTCCCCGTCGGGCACAGAGACCCCAGTCCCCAGACCCGTGTCCCCCATCCTCTGAGACCCCTGCTTCCAGCTTCCTCCCATGGCATGGGCGTAGGGGGAGTCTAAATGCCTTCTCCCCGATCACCAGGACAAAGGAACAAAAGGAGGCCACTCTGAGTGCATAAGGAGCTGTTGGCAATGACAGAGGAGACACCGCAGGCCCAGGGGACCCCAGCTCAAGGTGAGGCAGGCAGTGTCCTGGACCTCAGGGAGCAACCTGGGGCCAGGGGGCCATGGGAAGCCCGAACGCTCAGTGAGCACCGCCTTCAACTGTGACTGACAGGGAGTGGGCTCACGCCCGAGGGGCTGCAGACGTGCTAGATTCCTGGATGCGTGGGGCTGGGGTAGCGGCAACCTGGACCCTGCAGCCTGGACCTCCCCTTTTAGCAGGAGCTCACTTTCACCCTGCAGGCCCTGGTATCCTCTCTGGGGTCCAGTGCTTGCGGGAGACAGGGCCTTGGCCGGGCCCCTATCAGGAGTGAAGCAACTGTTGCCATGACACCAGCAGCATTTCCCCTGGAGGGGCTCTTTTGTGCTCTCGGGCTCAGGGACAAGGCAGAGAGGCTGAGGGCTGGGCGGAGCCACCTGTGCCGAACGCCAGCTCAGGCCTCAGCAGGCAAGGACCTGGGCACAAGTTCCGATTTCCCTGGGACTGGACTTCCCTCTCCATGGACATCGTGGTTATAATGGGAAAGGTGGGCACTGCGTGGCCAGGACCAGGGAGACGGAAGAATCCCCCTTCCAGGTTCATGACGCCCCAGGGAGAGAAGAGGGGCAGTCACAGGGGAGACCATCAGTGTCCCTGAGGGTGAGAGGGGACTCTGAAGAAACGGGGCCCCCTGTCCCCTCAGGAGAATGGCTGCGATTTCTTGTTCTTGTCTCTGGTTATTGCAGAATCATCCAGTTAGGGGTGGGAGAGCCCCACTATTCCTTCTCCCATGGATAAACCTTTTTCCTTCAACTCCTGGGCCTGGCCTCCCATATTTGAGAGGACCTTCAGGCTGCGGACCTCTGCCTCCTGGGAATCACAGCCACGCCCATGGGCTTCCCTGCAGCAGGTACCACGATGTTCCCTGGGTGTGCGCCTCCATCTCAGCCTCCCCTGACCCTTGTGGGCTCTCCTGCACTGGGCTGGAGGAACTCAAGGTGGAGACTTTGGTGAACTCACACCGACTCTGCCCAGAGCCCACTCCCTATCCCTGCCTGGCAACAGCCAGTGCACCTGGGACGCTGTGGGTGAACAGGGGCCTCCCGGAGGCCCGAGGCTGCCCAGTGCTGCCCATCTCTGCTCCACCAGGTGGGAGCTGAGGTCACAGGTGCCTTCTGCCGGCAGAAGGGGCCTTGTGGGAGGGGAAGGCACTCCTCAGTCACCTGCCGAGTATGTTTGGCAAAACGAGTTCCTCAATAGGCGACACTGCCAGTGCCTTCCCACCACAGCATTCTCGGCAATGGAAACAAACATCTCCATCTGCAGATGGACGGGCCAAGAGCTACTCCCATTAATCGCATAGCCGCAGTGGGTGAAGGGAACTAAATTTCTAGGCCACATTCCCCACGCTCCGTGTGTGACACTCCAGTTTCTGCATGACATTGTTAGCAAATCCCATGAAATGATGTTTCTGGTTTCAGATAGGTTTGGAAAACACTCCATTCTCTGCACCCCTTAGAAGACTTTTTGGATGAATATAAAGCCACTTAAGAGTTCTGAGGATTCTGCAGGTAAAAAACAAAAACAAAAACAAAAAAACACCTGTTTAGCTATGTTTAACTTGGCATTTCTTAAACTCTTTGGAGGAGGAAGGGAAAAGACCCAGTGACAAAAACAGAGATGTGGTTTAAGAAGTGCTGTTTTAGAGGAAGTGAGATTTTGCAGAAATTAAGAATAAAACCAAATAAACTAAGAATAAAACCAAACACAGGACACACTGACATTGTACTGGATATGCAATCTTTCTTTGCTGTCTCCTAAGGCAACAGAAAAGTCTTGTCCCTCACACTGATCTCTGCCTAGAGATGGAAGGAAGGGTCAGTTACAAAAGTTTTGGGCCTCAACAGAGGAAGTGGTTCTTGGAAACGAACATCCACCTCTGCAGCAGTCACCAAACTGAATTCAGTTAAAAACCAATGGAGGACACGCGCAGTGGCTCATGCCTGTAATCCCAGCACTTTGGGAGGCCGAGGCAGGCAGATCACCTGAGGTGAGGAGTTTGAAACCGGCCTGGCCAACATAGTGAAACCCTGTCTCTACTAAAAATACAAAAATTAGCCGGATGTGGTGGCCCACACCTGTAATCCCAGCTATTCAGGAGGCGGAGGCAGGAGAATCACTTGAACCCAAGAGGTGAAGGTTGCAGTGAGCCAAAATCAGGCCACTGCACTCCAGTCTGGGCAACACAGCCAGACTCCATCTCAAAAAAAAAAGAAAGAAAGAAAAAGAAAAACCAATGGAAACACTGCTAGTGAAGGAAGGAAAGCAGTGGTGTCCAAAAGCCTGCCTGGCCCACTGCCCTGGGAAGCCCCCCTAAGAGATGCACCCCACACAGGTCTCCACCCCACAAGGCCCTGGCTCCTCCCCACTCCTGAGCATCTCTGCTCTACCCAAGTTATCTCACGTCCCACCAGAGGGATGCATGTCACTCTCAGACACCACGGCTGCATTTCATGGGGTGTCACCTCTCCCCCAGGGACATGGGAAGCTCTGAGGATGCAGTCCACTTAGGGAAGCTTTTCCTACCCCATCTCGCAGCTCTGAAAACAGCAGTGAGCACTATTGGGCACAATGGTAACCAGAGGGATTTGCTGAAGGCGTCAGGGGAGAAAGAGCCCTCACATCTACCCATCTGACTCTGCCACTGATTCAACAGATTTCCTAAATCTACATCACTGATTAATAATATCTTTTAAATTGAGAAAATAAAGCTTTAGCTCATCTATTTGCAAATGCAGTGAGGTTCCAGTGGGCTGATATGAGAGTTCGCTGCACACTGGGCTGCAGTTGGTCAGTCAACTCTCTAAAACATCTTAATCTCCATTCTCAGCCACCCATTCTACTGGGAGTTTCCTACAAATGGGAGCCTAGCCAGACCCACACCTACCCACTTATGCTGTAAGCCTTCCAACCATATTATCAATCAACCTTATTGCCAACTAACCACACCATCAACCAACCCATTGTCAATCAACTCACCATCAACCAACCCATCATCAATCAACCTTACCATTAACCAAGCCTACCATCAACCAACCTTACATTCAAATGATGCACCACTAGCTAATCTGACTATAAACCAACTCCACCATCAACCAATCCACCATCAACCAACCTTAACATCAACCAACCCCTCATCAACCAGCCTATCAACCAACTGTACCATCAATCAACCTGACCATCAACCAAACAGACCATCAACCAACCTTACCATCAGCCAACCCATCATCAACCAACTCATCATTGACCAACCTGACCATCAACCAACCCATCATCAACCAACTCCACCATCAACCAACCCATAATCAACCAACCTATCAACCAACCCATCATCAACCAACCTGACCATCAACCAAACCAACCATGAACCAACTTTACCATCAACCAACCCATCATCAACCAATTCCACCATCAACCAACCCATCATCAACCAACCTATCAACCAACTGCACCATCAATCAACGTGGCCATCAACCAAATAGACCATGAACCAACCTTACCATCAACCAACCCATCATCAACCAAGTCCACCATCAACCAACCTTACCATCAACCAACCCATCATCAACCAATCCATCATCAACCAACCTGACCATCAACCAACCCATCATCAACCAACTCCGCCATCAACCAACCTGACCATCAACCAACCCATCATCAACTCCACCATCAACCAACCTGACCATCAACCAAACCAACCATGAACCAACCTTACCATCAACCAACCCATCATCAACCAATCTACCAGCCAATTGACCATCAGCCAAACCCACCATCAACCAACCTTACCTTCAAGTAATCCACTATCAACCAACTCTACCATCAACTGACCCATCATCAACCAAACTCATCATAAACTGACCTTCAACCAACCTACTATCAACTAACCTAACCATTAACCAACCCATTAACCAAATGCATCATAAACCAACCTATTAATCAACCTGATTATCAATCAAACCCATCGTCAACCAACTTTACCTTCAGCCAATCTACCCTCAACCAACCTACCGTTAACCAACCCTATCTTCAACCAACCTTACCACCAGCAAACCTTACCATCAACCAACCCCATCATGAACCAACCCCATCATCAATCAAGTTTCTTTACCATATACTTTTATCAAACCCACCCAAAGCCAGCATCATGCCAGGCACAATGGGGAACACTAAAAAGAAAGACATATGGCTCTTCCCTTGAACAGAGCTAATAGCCTGACCAGGCAGCCTTGAAATGATTGTAAGAAACATAAGGCCAGATATATTGAAGGGTCACATTTTACATGGTGCTTGAGTTTTAAGGTGAGCCCACAGGTAAAAATGATAGATGATCAAAATGACTTTTGAAAAAACTCCTGAGATCCCCCATAAACTGGAGTCTCCATGGCTTTTGCACGTAACATCATACATTATTCTTCCACACAAGGGTCTGAATAATGAGGCAGACTTCAGGAGGGATCAAGAAGAAACAGCATGCACACGTCAGGGTCTGCAAACCTCTCTGCTTCAACACAGCTTTCAAGTCCACAGAGTGGCAATCTAGGTGATCCCAATAGTGACTCACTCCCTTCTCTTTACTACAGGCACATTCTAGTTGTAACACACATTCAGCCATGGATTTGTCGTTGTATTACTTAACCCTGCAACCCGTGTTAAACATTAACTCCACCACCACCTGCACATGGCCTGAGGAAACTGGAAGGGAGGGAGGGTGATCTGAGGGAGGCAGAGAGAAATACTGAGTGGGTGTTAGGAGGGAGAGGGCTTCACACAGGCCTCAATGCTTGGGCAGGAACCTGACGGACAGGACAGGAGACAGCCTTCTAGACCAGAGTGATGTGAGCTCTGACAGTAAGTTCCATGAAGACAGGTCGATTGTCTTGTTTAATTCTGAATCCCCAGGGCCCGAGAGAGGATCTGGCAAACTGCAGGCATCATGGAGAACCACAGAAGAGTAGTTGGAAATGACAGAAACAAGGTCCCTGCTGCTTGAAGGCATCGAATCCTCAGAACAAGCCTGTGAGTGGACAGCGTGGTTTCCCTTTACAGATGAGGACACTGAGGCAGCCGCAGTAAGTGACTGCCCACCACCACACAGCTGGCGAGGGGCAGGGCTGGGGTTGACCCCTGATGGCCCCTGCTTCAGCAGCAAGCATGTATTCGGCACCTACTGTGTGCCAGGCATGGAAGTCTCATCGCAGTGGGGAAGTGGGTAATGAACAAAGACGTGGATGTGTAAACGTGAATAAATACCTAAGGCTGCCAGTGCCGTGTTAATGAGGCTATGATGGAAATGCACAGGGGCGGTGGCAGAGGTGACTGCAGAGGGACAGAGGGATGGTGGCCCTCACACGGCTATGATCTGAGAAAGGCCCTGACCCAGGCCCTTCCCTCTCCCTTGGAGCGCCCACCTCCGAGTCCTGTTGGCTTCTCAGCCACGACACGGCCATCTGTCCCGATCCTCTTTCTGACTGATTTCTAGAGCCCCTGCCTTGATCTCTTTGGCCTCCTGGGACTCCCTGGTCTCCCCGCAGCACCAGCCGCATCCTCTACCAAGTCCCTCCTGGCTTGGGCTCCGCTGTACACTGGAGCCTCGTCCCTCGCGGCTCACCCACTCCACGGTGCCTGAGACTCAGACTCAACCCTCCATCACTGCCCACGGCTTCTGAGGCCCTGCATGCTCCAGCCCCAGCCCATGCCTCTGACCTGCCTCCATCCACCCTCTCCTTTCATCATGGGAAAGCAAGACCCTCCCTGCTGGTTCAGTAGAGGGGATGGGACATGGGGAGCTGGTTCAGTAGAGGGGATTGGACATGGGGAGCTGGTTATGAAGGTGAGGGAAGCCCTGAAAAAGCAGAGAAGGCAGTGAGGCAGCCCAGACAGCGGCCACCACGGAAGGACAGCGGGAGAGGTAATGGCAGCAGAGCCAGGCCGGGCCACCAGCAGAAGCTGGAACCAGACTAGCCTGCCCAGGTGAGGCTGGTGTGGGTGTGCGGGGAAGGGTCTGCATGCAGGGGCTGGAGCCACAGGGGGATGCCCATGCCAGCAGGGGCCCAGGTAGGAGGCTGGCCCCTTTGCCCACCCCAGCACCACCATCTCTCCTTGGTTGGACTTGGCAGGAAGCCAAGCATAGAGCAGAGAGCAGGGCGAGCGGAGGATGGGTTCCTGGGCACAAGAGCAGGACCCCCGGGCTGGGTCCACACTCCACCCTCACACCACCCCTTGAACTAACCCCCGGCTTTGACGCCCACCCTGTCCCAGCCAGGCTGGCTCCTCCCTGTCTCTGGTCCCTCAGCGGCTGGCACCCAGGCTCTCACGGGGCTTGTCTCCCCTTAAGGCAGCCCTCAGTCCCTGGCTGAGCTGCACTCCTGCCCTTGGCTCCTGGACAGCACGAGCGACCAGGCCCTGGTGGATCTGTGACTCCAGGCATCCCTGGTTTGGCGGCCGTCCCTGGCCATAGGCAGCCGTAGCGTGTGCCAGCAGCATGCAGCCAGCCTCCCGCTGGGCTGGGTCCAGTTGCTGGCACATTACACGTCCGCTGATAGAAATGAGCCGACAGCCCGGGGACAGGTGGAAATGAGCTGCTCGGCCACTTGAGGGGTGCTGCGGGACGGGAGAGGACTGGCCACAGGCAGGAGATCTTCCCCGAGGACCCAGCTGGGCTGCTGTATGTTTGAGTAGATGCTGGGACTGGCCTGCCTCGGGCCACCATGACCCTGTTGAAAGAGTCAGCTGAGGGGACCATCGCCCCCTTGTTTTCCAGACCGGGAACCCTGGGGGCTCCTGCTGCCTCCCCTGGCTGCACAGCTTGTGCATCAGTCTGGGGCCAGCTGGGAAAAGAGAAACCACTCCAGACTTTCCAAGAGTGGAACGTTTGACTCAGGGAATTGCCAACTCTCGGGAGGGGAGAGAAGGGGGACCTCACAGGGGTAGTGAGGTGGCCCAGGAATGTGCCATGCCACAAATCCCCAGTGGAAGCCAGATCTACAGACTGTCCAGCAGGGCTGCAGCCACAGCAGAGGCACAGCCACTGCCCGAAAAGCCACCTGTAGCAGTGAGAGAGAAGAGCTGTTGGGCCTCCTCCCCTCCCATCACCTACCCCATGTGACAGACCTGGGCCTCAGCACAGTGGTCGGCCCTGGGAGGCAGAGCCGGGCAGCAGGAGGCAGGTAGATCTCAGGGCAGAACCCAGGACTCAACATGACTGGGAACTCAGGGCCCAGCCCCTGCTGTGCCCCAGACGACAGCTGCTTTAAATAGCTGTGGTGATGTGAAACTGGCCGGGCAGTGCCACCACGGGAACCCATCCTCACAGGTGGAGGTGGGATGTGTGGCACAGGATGCTGGTCGTTTGCTGTGGCCAAAGACCGCCATCACTTCAGTGTCCACCCATGGGAGAGCTACGCAGTGGTTAACACGGGAAGATGTGGCTCTGTATACCCCGAGAAGGAGCAACCTCCAAGATACGTGGATACATTTTTTAAAGTGTGCCATCTTGCGAGGCATGGTGGTACATATCTCTAGTCCCAGCTACTTGGGAGGCTGAGGTAGGAGGATCTCTGGAGCCCAGGAGGTCAAGGCTGCAGTGAGCCGAGGTGGCGCCACTGGGTCCAGCCTGGGCCACAGTGTGCAACCTTGTCTCTAAAACAGATAAACAGTAAATAAAAATGAAGGGAGCAGTCTTTATAGTTCACCACCCTTTGTTTAAAGAACAAATCGGTTTGCATCCATTGAGGTACAGAAAATTTAAAAAACAAACAAAAATAGAACAAACAGCAAACCAGGGCCCCAGGCTCAGCAACCGCATCTGGAATGACAGAAAAGCAAGCGTGTGTCTAGGCCGCTGCTCTGGGCAGGGCCGGGAGGCAGGAACGGTGGCCGTGACCGTCAGTTTCCATTCTCTGCCTTCTGTGTGCTTGCATTTTCCCACATGCGTGTATCATCTTTACAAACAATTCAACCTACAGAACCCCTCTATCTCCTGACACCCCATCTTCCTGTATGTCCCAGAAAGAGCCCTCAAGCTCCTGTCCCCACTCCTAACATGGGGGCTGGCAACTTCTCCTAGACGGCCCACATCCCCACTCTAATTCCCAAGATTCAGCACACTCATGACAAAAAACACGTGCTGACCAGAAACCTGGCTCGCTTCAGACATCAAGCTCTGACCACAGCCTTGCAGCCCACAGCGGCCCCGCCAAAGCGACCCGATCCCTCGGCTGGGCTATGCATCCATCCGCCCCTGGAACGTCCAGTCTGACCCCCGACCATGTTCCCAGTCCTGGCCACCCGGCCCGCCCCCAGCCCCACAGAGTGAGACCCCAGTTCTGAGGGTAGCCCTGAAAGACGATCCCCCGAGACGGGATCACCCCAGAGGCTGCTGCCAGCTCCCTCTGCAGAGCGGCTCAAGCACAGCACAGCTGCTGAGCAGACACTGCTTCGGGAGAATTGGGGAATAAATGAAGCAACACCTGCTTCTCCTCTAAAAGGAGCAGCCTGGGTCTGGCTGGAGGAGGCAAAGGCAACTGGATTTGTCAAGAGAGTCAGGGGTGGAACCCTCAGAACCTTGAACCTACGTCTCCCTGCCCCCAGGACTGCGAGGTGCCCAGGCAGGGCTGGGGCTGAGCTGACAGCAGAGCTGAGCCCGGCAGCTCCCGGCTGCTGCTCCACCCGAAACACAGGTTTTCACCTCTGAGGTCCATTTCCCAATGTCCTAGGTGGCCGGCAGCCTGAGAGCCAGGGGCACTGACGGGAGAGATGGGGGTGGCAGGTGTCGTCCCTGCTCCCAGGGCTCACTCAGCTCTCCACTCAGAGAGGCACAGGCCACAGGTACGGGGAGGGCCCTGGGGGCCAAGAATGGGCGTCTTGAGGGAGATTGGAGGGGCATGGGAGGGGTGCGTAGGGTGGGAGACAGGAGGGGGTGGAAGGATGCATGCCCCTGCGCCTCCTGCCAGTGAGCTCCCAGCTCCCATCCCCAGCCCAGCTCTCAGCAGCCCAGGACAGGACTTGGGAAAACTCACCCGTGAGGCGGGGTGGGAACAGCACACACCCGTGCACCTGGAGGGTGCTGGTGGAATGGTAAGGAGCCCATCCAGAAGGACCCAGCGGGCTTTGCCCACCACCCTCTCCTTCTGGAAGAACTGCAGAGGCTGGGAAATTAGAAGGGATGGTGACAATTTTCTGGGTCTCTAAGAGGATGGTACCGAGGACAGATGTCCTCCCCACTGGGCCGGAAGACACTAGTGAACATGGCATTGCTCAGGGAGTCAGGGGGTGGGCTGCTGAACAAACCAGCTTCCTTGTTACTCCTGGGCAAGGCAGGACACACTTCTGCCTCCAGGATTAGAGGGGTCCAGGGATGGGTGGAGGGGCCTCTCCTCTGAGCCCCTCCAGCCTCCATAGTCCCCCCATCCCCATCAACAGGGCAACAGACCACCCTGCCCTGGTGCCCACAGCCAAGGACTGAATCTTCTTATGAAGAGTGAGTGGAAGGAGACTTGTGGCCATGAACGGGTTAATGCTGGGATGGCTGCAGTCCCAAGTGCAGTAGCCAGGCCTGCTCCACCCCACCCCACTCCCACTCCACTCTCACGGGGTCCTCAGGCCAGGACATCCCCAGGAACTTCATACTCATGGCTCACTGTGACCTCACTCTGTCAGGCAGTGTTTGGGGCTGGGTGCTGAGGCTGGGTGCTCAGGGCTAGGTGCTCAGGGCTCGGTGCTGAGGCTGGGTACTGAGGCTGGGTACCGAGGCTGGGTGCTGAGGCTGGGTGCTCAGGGCTGGGTGCTGAGGCTGGGTGCTCAGGGCTGGGTGTTGAGGCTGGGGACTGAGGCTGGGTGCTCAGAGCTGGGTGTTGAGGCTGGGTGTTGAGGCTGGGTGTTGAGGCTGGGTGCTGAGGCTGGGTGCTCAGGGCTGGGTGTTGAGGCTGGGTGCTGAGGCTGGGTACTGAGGCTGGGTGCTCAGGGCTGGGTGTTGAGGCTGGGTGCTGAGGCTGGGTACTGAGGCTGGGTACCGAGTTGGGTGCTCAGGGCTGGGTGTTGAGGCTGTGTGTTTCGGCCTGAGTGGTGCCTACTTCTCCCTCCTCCGATAACCACCACAGCTCCACAAGGAAAGTGTCCCACCCATGTCGCAGCAGGGAAACTGAGGCTCAGAGCAGGCACCTGCTCAAGGCCTCTCAGCACATCACCAGGAGGGACCTGTGTGTCCAGCTGGCTGGGAGGCAGAGGGGCCTCTACTGACCCCAGGTGCATGCAGGAGGTGTTATTGGGAGGTGGTCTGGCTAACATTCGCACAGAGACCCCATGGAGGGAGCCTGTTTCTGACTTGAGCTGTACATGCTGCAGCTGCTGGCACCACTGTTGGCACAGTCTCGCCTGTGACACATCCTCGGGACCGCAAATACAGCTCAGAGTGGTTCTCACAGCTCCCAGCAATGCTATGTAATTCAGGCCCTGCCACTGCCTGCCCTGTGCCCTTCCCTGGAGCCAGAGCCTGTCTGAGGGGCTCAAGGCTGCACCTGGCTGGGTAACCGCAGGGCGCGGGGCCTAGAACGTGGGTCCGGGTGGAGGCCATGCCGTTCCTGCCTCAGGAAGGCGTGGTGTGCCCCCACGGTGCCCTTCCTTTCCCACCCGTAGCTAGATTTAGAAATGCCCAGAAAAGCCTGCAGTTGGTTTCGGGACACGGACTCCTCTGACTCAGAAACCACAACCTCAAATGCCTCCGAGAGGCAGGGCGTCAGCTCAGGAGGGCAGCAGGGGCCTGCAGACATAACCCCAGGTGGGACTGTGCTGCCAAAACGAGCATGCTCCCTCCCACAGTTCGAACCAAAGTCCTTCTCAGTGGAGATGCCACTCTCCCCCCCAGAAAAGAGCAGGAAGCATTTCACGGTCTCCTAAAAGCAGAAGAGCAATACGAACATGATGAGGGAGGACAGCTGCTTGTGGTACAGGGAGGCCATGTGGACCGGGGGGCTCTGGGGACCTCGCCCGAGCACAGGGGTGGCAGCCACTCGCCTCCAGCGTCGTTTCCAGCCAGAGGGGGAAGCCTAGCATGGCCAAATTTTCCTCTTCTTTTTTTATTTAAAAAAAAATCCAAAAGTTTAGATAAAATAT
The DNA here is from genome assembly GCF_043159975.1 of Macaca nemestrina. NCBI lineage: Eukaryota > Metazoa > Chordata > Mammalia > Primates > Cercopithecidae > Macaca > Macaca nemestrina. Next base: position 1,948,303 of record NC_092134.1, read on the forward strand.
CTGTGTTTTGGAATACTGACAACCAATTTTTAAAAATTTAAGCCTCTGCGGGCTAAATGAAGCCCATTCACTGGCCAGAGTCAGCCTTCAGACCACGGTTCACGACCATCTTATTGAAGTGCTATTTCCCTGTGACCACCAGGCCCCAGGAAGGGGTGTTCGGGGACTGGCATTCCCAGGGGCTCCTGTACTGGCACAGGGCTCCTGCACCCCCCAGGTCAGAGCCACCCCAAGGCAGGCGCCCATGCCTGGGATGCTTCCCATGCCCGAAGCCTGGGGAGTGGCCACCTGGGAGGAAGCGGCCACCTGCAGGAAAAAGAGCGCACTGCAGCAGGCCCCGGGGCTCCTCCCAACCTCCCACACACTCCTCGAGCACTGCCCTTCCTCACTGGGTGCAGCCTCGGCAGGACTTTCCATCAACATCGGGGGGCTCTCCCACCTTAGACAACGAGACCATCTCCCGGGCCTGCACACCCTGAGCGGGGAACACAAGTGCCAGGAACAGCTGCAGCTGAATTTTCCCTAAGGCCGGGCCCAAACGCCTTCCCCGGCACCGGTCCCCATGCCCAGCACCTTCACTGGGTGCGTGGCTTCAGCAAGAAATGCTGGGGAGTCCACGCCTGAGTCCTCCTCTTGGTCCCTGGCTGAGCCAGCCCATACCTGCATCCACTCCTGGGTTAACCTCAGGTCCTCGCTCCCTCATACCCTGCCGGCCAGTCCTTAGAGAGGACAGAAAGTTGAACTCCCACCTACCTGCGGCAGTACAGACCGGTTGTGTCAGCATGACTGGGATCCACTGACTAAACCAGCACGCATGTGGCATTCCGGCCTCCAAGGAGAACACACCTCTTTCTCTAAGTTCCTCTCCCCTTGTGGGACAGACTCGATCCTCCACGCCCTCATTCATACAGCAAACACGGGCACACCCCTTGTGGGACAGACTCGATCCTCCACGCCCTCATTCATACAGCAAACACGGGCACACCCCTTGTGGGACAGACTCGATCCTCCACGCCCTCATTCATACAGCAAACACGGGCACACCCCTTGTGGGACAGACTCGATCCTCCACGCCCTCATTCATACAGCAAACACGGGCACACCCCTTGTGGGACAGACTCGATCCTCCACGCCCTCATTCATACAGCAAACACGGGCACACCCCTTGTGGGACAGACTCGATCCTCCACGCCCTCATTCATACAGCAAACACGGGCACACGCCTTGTGGGACAGACTCGATCCTCCACGCCCTCATTCATACAGCAAACACGGGCACACCCCTTGTGGGACAGACTCGATCCTCCACGCCCTCATTCATACAGCAAACACGGGCACACCCCTTGTGGGACAGACTCGATCCTCCACGCCCTCATTTATACAGCAAACACGGGCACACCCCTTGTGGGACAGACTCGATCCTCCACGCCCTCATTCATACAGCAAACACGGGCACACCCCTTGTGGGACAGACTCGATCCTCCACGCCCTCATTCATACAGCAAACACGGGCACACCCCTTGTGGGACAGACTCGATCCTCCACGCCCTCATTCATACAGCAAACACGGGCACACCCCTTGTGGGACAGACTCGATCCTCCACGCCCTCATTCATACAGCAAACACGGGCACACCCCTTGTGGGACAGACTCGATCCTCCACGCCCTCATTCATACAGCAAACACGGGCACACCCCTTGTGGGACAGACTCGATCCTCCACGCCCTCATTCATACAGCAAACACGGGCACACCCCTTGTGGAACAGACTCGATCCTCCATGCCCTCATTCATACAGCAAACACGGGCACACCCCTTGTGGGACAGACTCGATCCTCCATGCCCTCATTCATACAGCAAACACGGGCACACCCCTTGTGGAACAGACTCGATCCTCCATGCCCTCATTCATACAGCAAACACGGGCACACCCCTTGTGGGACAGACTCGATCCTCCACGCCCTCATTCATACAGCAAACACGGGCACAGGCATGTCTCAGCGCCCGGGCATCAGGAAGGAGCAGTGAGCACGAAACATCACCCCTGGGTAGCAGGCCTCAGAAACACCTCTTCGAGCTAAATGATTTTATTCATTTGATCATGTCATGCAATTCCACACAAATACACACCTGGGTCAGAGCCCACAGGCTGATGTTTACAGTCCTTTCTCTCCCCAGCTCCTGCCACTGCCTTACCTGGGTGGCCCCCTCCTGCCTCTGCCCACTAACAACCTTGAATGCGCTGTCCATGCCTTTCTGATAATCACATACCAAGATACAAATGTTGCATATTTAAATGCATACACAGAACACACCCACGCACAGGCACAGGGGATCCTGCCGTGGCTTTACAAAAATGGGATATGTATCACTCTAGTCTACCTCTTGTCCTTTTTTTTTTTTTTTTTTTTTTTTTTTTTTTTTTTTGAGACGGAGTCTCGCTCTGTCACCCCGGCTGGAGTACAGTGGCCGGATCTCAGCTCACTGCAAGCTCCGCCTCCCGGGTTCCCGCCATTCTCCTGCCTCAGCCTCCCGAGTAGCTGGGACTACAGGCGCCCGCCACCTCGCCTGGCTAGTTTTTTGTATTTTTTAGTAGAGACGGGGTTTCACCGTATTAGCCAGGATGGTCTCGATCTCCTGACCTCGTGATCCACCCGTCTCGGCCTCCCAAAGTGCTGGGATTACAGGCTTGAGCCACCGCGCCCGGCCAAACGAATGTGTCAGAAGTGTGTTACCTTGGAAATAGCTGCAAGCGCACTGGCATGATGACAGTCCATTCTTTCACAGTTGCACCGCGTTTTCTGACTTCATCATTCCTCTTTTAGTGTAGAGATGAATAATATCCCTTAGCGTGGATGTATTAGAATTTATGCAATCACTAGTGCTATGTTTATTCATGCTTCTGTTCCTTCTACTATAAATAATGTAAATATTCTGATTTCATACTTTTTTATGTCATCTTACTTGCTGATTCTTTTAATTCTCTGACATAGATTCTCGTGGGTGTACTGAGAAGTTACTGGGTCTGTTCTGGATGAATTCTCTGTTCCAATGGCCTACTTTTCTAGGATAATTTTATCCAATTAAAAGAAAAACTTGCCTTCTCTGGGTTCTTACTGGATCTGGGGTTGCTAATTTCAAAGGTGCAGAAAGCATGCCTGGGGAGTAGAGCGGCTGGGGTGGTGAGGGATGGGTCTGGATGCAGATCTACTGGACAACCCGGGTGTTCGTTCCCCTGCTTGAACTGCACTCAGTAGGAGAAGTTAGAAGCACCCAGAGATGACGCCATGTTTTTGTGACTCACATGAAAAGCAAAGCTACCCATTCTTGCCCACGGCTGGAGGAGGAATAAATTGGTACATGGTTCCCAGAGTGCAATGCAGCAATGTTTTTCAAAACCAAAATGCCGGTGCCCTTTGCCCACAGATTCGCCTGCCAGCAATTTATTCTAAAGAAGCGTGTGTAGGGTCATGCACTCCGGAACCACCGGAAGTCGCCAGATGCTGGAAGCCATCACAGTGTCCGTCAGCAGATGCCTTGACATGGCCCCTCAGGGCTGGGTCCTAATCACCAAGTTGACAGCAGTATGCAAAGATAGAGTGTCGTTTTGGGGTCTCCCTCCCCTGGACAGCAGCCCTGAAGCCCGCCCCACCTCGGCCCAGTTCACTCAGGTGAACCCTGTCGTCTGATGGGCTTTCCACAAAAAGGGCACTGCCCACCTAGGAGGAAGGGGCTTCCCGAAACCACCACCAAGAAGGAGGCTGGGTATGGAGAAAAGCCAAGGGAAAACCTCGGAGAGAGAAGGGACACGATGCGGATGTGAGTTCCCGAGCAGAGAGCCTGCACCAGGAACCCAAATAAGGTCACTGGTGCTATTTTTATTAATTCTCTGAGCGTGCTGCAAATTTGGTTTCTACTTATGATATCAGTCTTAACTTTTTTTAATGTTGAGGAGAATGTTCATTTTTAGTATGGATAATTTTAAACCATTTTTAAATCAACCTTTTCTGGCAATGAATAGATGTGATTTGCTCCCATGAAGACACCCACAGACTGTCAAAATCCAGTGTCACCGAGAGGCAGCGGTGATGGATGGAGACCCATAAGTCGTCTGTTCCAGGTTTTTTGCTCGCTGGACCAGGCCCTTCCCTTCCTTCCTCTACCACAAAAACACAACACGTACAAACACAGTTTTCAGCTGAAAGTGGACCTCCCTCTCTCCGGCCATGCCGAGAAGGAAGCTGCACTGGGCTTTAGTTCTCAGCCTACAGAGGGACCAGAAGAGGAGGCTCTGCTCCCAGGTAGCTGGTGCTCCAGAGCCCGGGCACAGCCCTAACATTCGGGATTTGGCTCAAGGCCAGGCTCTGCCCCCTGATGTGACCTCAGGGAATCCCCTAGGACTTACCTGTGATGGCCGCAATGATAGCACCTCACTCATGTGGTGAGGACCGAAGGAGAGGGCAGGCCTGAGTGCAAGCCCCCACCAGGCAGGGAGCACCCAGAGACAGGGAGCATCTACAGGCAGGGAGCCTCTGAAATGGTGCCTGTTACTGTCTTTCCCTTACTCCCAGGTGGTCAGCTGTGTGACAGCCACAATCACCAGCCTGCACTCAATAAATGGCTCCCAGCAGCCACTCTGTCCCAGTGGCCCGGCGCCCACTCTGCAGAGTTATGCATGAAGGAAGGTGTTCCCTGAAGGCAATGCCTGTGTCCAGAACCCCTGCCCCCTGGCCCTTGGTTTGGGTTCCTTTTTAAGCCACAGTCTGTTTCTTCTGTCTCTGAATCTTCCAGGTTCCCACTTCACTCACTTCCAGGCTGAGGACCTGTCTCTACTTCAGCTCCTGGAACAAAGGAAGTTTTTCACATGCCAATGAGCACATATTTAGGGCCAGACTATCCGTGCTCAGATTTGGTAACAATTGCTGCAGCCAGCTCCCAGGACACGAACAGAAATCTGAGCTGATGTTTGCAGACTGCGTGCCTGTGCCTGGGTCTGTCCAGAGGGTGGTCTGGGACCAGTGGGGCCTCACTCCACCCGGGCCTTGTCGGAAACAAGGATGCCAGGCCCCACCCCAGACCCACTAAATGTGGGGTCTGCATCTTCACAAGACCCTGGGCGGCTGGTCCAGCACACAGATGACCTCTCACATATGGCTCAGAAGTAATAACTGATGACACCTCTAACAGTCAGAAGATTTCATGGGAGAAACAGATCGCCAGCGTTTTCAGTCATCTGCAGTGCCACTCCTGCCCCTCCACCCCCGCCACACCAGCAAGGTGCCGGTTCTTGGGTCTCTGCAGCAGCCTCCACCATCTCTCCTGCTCCCTGCCTCCTGCCCCCACGACCCCTGGGCCTGGAGCCCCTGCCTCAGCCCTGGCGTCTCCCCGAGGACCACCCCAGCTGCTCCCTCCTTGCCCTCTGCCTGCGCCCTGTCCTCTACCTGGGCCAGGAGGCTCCATCCTTTCCACCCTGAGATGTAGAATCCACTGCCACCTTCTCAGGCAGGCCCTCCTGGGCCTCCGTCTGTAAAACAGCACCGGCATCAGCAGCACCGTGTTTTAGTGCCTAATTATCCCCCAAGTCATCCTACATGATCTCCCGCGTGGCCCGTACGGGGCAGGACATGGTGCGCACTGACTCGCGGTGTCTCTGTGGGCACCACAGCATCCTCACTGCCAGGTCCCCATGGCCCGGTGCTACCTCAACAGCCCAGGCTCTACCGGTAATTTAATAATGCACCGTTGAACAATGGGGGACGCCAGCAAGTGCCCCCTTGCTCTGGGGCTCAGTTTCTCCACTGGTGAGACGAGCATCCTTGGCCACAGCACCGTGCAGACCGCCCGTCTCCAGGAATGGACAGGTGCTCTCTGTGGGGGCAGCTCTGCGCCTTTTCCCCTCTCCCTACGACACCAGGAGGGAAGCCCGAAGGGAGCCCTGTGGGCCGGGCCCTGGCAGGACGGGAGGGGAGAGGAGAAACGGAGCTCATGGGAGGAGAGAGACGGCGTCACGGCCGTCCACAGAGGATGCTGCTCCTCAGACTGAGGCCTGGTCCATGCAAGAAATTTAAACCCAGGAACTGTTTCTACATTCACCTCTCTCTAGTGTAGTTTCATTCATTCTGTTTAATTTTCTTTAAATTGCCACCAATGATCCAGGTCATGGCTCTCCCCAGCTGCGAACAGCCCACCTCCACGTGGAGGCCCTGGGGTCTGCAAGCCAGGAGAAGAGGGGCCGCTGGGAAGGCATGGGGGGCGTGGGGACTGGGAAGGGGCAGTCGCTGGCTGGGCAGCTGCTCTCGGGGTACCACTCCTTAAGGAGCACCCCTCGGGATTGTCTGGCGGGTCACACCTGCCTGCACAACATTTACCACTGAAGGGTGAGGGCAACGGGTGGGCTTGGGTCCCACCACCCTCACGACAGAGCCACCCCTTTGGAACCTCTAAAACCCCACGGCCCTGAGCCAGAAAGCCCTGGCATGGAAGGGCCTGGCAGTTCCACTTGCTACATGGCCGGCCCTTCTTGGGGGACCCTGACGGCACGGAAGCTACTGAGGAGACTGCCGGTCCCCTGTCACCTGGCGCTTCATCTCGCGCAGCGCCAAGGGCTCCTGGGTCCAGGCTCCAAAACACGTAGGTCTAGGATGCTGGGTGTGCATCTGTGCATGAGGGGCCCAAGGGTGTGTGGTGCCCCGTCCTATCCACTTCAGATATGTCTCAGAGCCTGGGTAACAAAGTGAGGCCCCTCCTCTACAGAAAATTAATACATGCACACAAAAAAGCCAGTGCAGTGATCACACCTGTAATCCCAGCGCTTTGTGGGCTAAGGTGGGAGCACTGCTTGAAGCCAGGAGTTCAAGACCAGCCTGAGGAACATGGTGAGAGCCCAGCTCTACAAAAAAATTAAAACTTAGCCAGGCGTTGTGGCATGTGCCTATAGTCCCAGCTACCTGGGTGTCTGAGGTGGGAGGATAGCCTGAGCCCAGGAGTTCTAGGCTGTAGTGAGCCATGATCAGACCACTGCACTCCAGCCTGGGCAACAGGGCGAGACCCTGTCTCTAAAAATTAATTTATTTAATTTAATAAAAATAAAATATGGCTTGGACATCTCTCTGGAGTCTCCAAAAGTGATTCACGGTGTGACATCAAGCCCATCGTGCATTTTGTGAAAAGAAAGGGCCTTCTCTTTGGAAACAGGAATAGCTGTTTCCCTCCAGTGTCTTCTGCAGAGCGGGGCTCATACGCGCTCATGTGAGCAGCAGCCCGTGGGCCGGTGAGGCTGGGATCATGTCAGCCGCAAGTGTCACGTGCATCTTTCGCCCTGAGGCATGTGAGCAGCAGCCCGTGGGCCAGTGAGGCTGGGATCACACCGGCCGCAGGTGTCACGTGCGTCTTTCGCCCTGAGGCATGTGAGCAGCAGCCCGTGGGCCGGTGAGGCTGGGATCACGTCGGCCGCAAGTGTCACGTGCGTCTTTCGCCCTGTGAGGGGCTGCGGCTCAGGGGCATCTGCCATTTCGTTTCCACGGAATTTAAAGATGAGGTTATCTCCATCTGCCCCGGCAGCATTACAAGTCACTTCCAAGCACCAGGGCCCTGTTCCCATTGACCTAAGAGTGACTGCGGTCCACCCGGCCTCCGCACACAGAATCCTGTGGCTCAGGTTTGCTGGTGGTTTCTGTTGGGGAGTGAGGGTGCCTGGGCTGAGCACTGGACCTGTGACTGTCACAGTGAGCTCGTGACCTTCCCACAGCAACCACCTGGGGGGCCGCATTCCTAGGCCCTCTTTCTGGAGAAGGAAAAGTCTCCCAGGACGGGAGAAGGCGGAACCCGGATTCTGCCTCTGTCATACCTTGAAGAGTTCTGTCTCCTGGTCAACAGGACGGCGGGAGCCCAACCCATTCAACCCCCCAGAAACCAACATGAAACCACGCAGGACACGCGGGGCAGCATCGCCCCCTGGTCCAGTGCAGACACTGCAGACGCTGGTGGATTCAGGTAGATTCCGCCTGTCCACGGCCTTGATAAACGTGACCACAGAGGCAGGCGGTGACCCAGGCAGGGATGGCTGTTAACGCCCTGGAGACAAAGTGCCTGCTGGGAAACACCTGAGCGTGGCGCCCCCTCCCAGGGAGCTGCTGCGATCAGAGACTTCCTGACTCTTCCCGAAGCCACCCTAAGAGCCCTAGACTGGGAATGAGCCCCCGGAAGTGACTGGCCACGATGAGCACATGAGGCTCTAAAAGACCAGGGCCCCACATGGAAGACGAGTCTCGTGACAAATCTGTCCGGGAGACGCTGGAGGCGTCACTGCTTCCCTGCCTGACTTACCCTCCAGCCTGGCCCTCTCTCAGCCCCCAAAATGCCCAACGCCAGCAACAGATTACAGCCCAGCATCCAACGTATCACCGGTTCCCAACACATCTGCCAAACCCAGCCTGGCTCGGAGCAGCCACATCTACGCTGTCCACACCAGCCCTTCTGCGAGCCCAGTCCACGGAGGAGAGTGTGGGTGTGCAGTGTCAGCAGCAACACCTCCTTCCACTCCTGGTTTCCACCTACACGAGAGTCTGCTTGCCCCGCCCCAAACCCAGGGTGGCTCAGACCAAGCTGCTCCCCAGTGGCTCTCCAAAGGCTTCCTGCGCATTTAGAATGAAATTCACGCTCCTCCCTGAGGCCTGGATGCTGGAGCCGAGCCTGCTCCTCCCAGCCTCCTGCCTCCCCAGGGCCTCGGAGCTCAGGGTACCCCATCTACGGCCACACCACGCCCCTTCCTGCCCCCTGTCCTGTGCACTTGCTATTTCCTGGCCTAGAACATTCTCCCCCCAGGCCTCCAAGACATCAGCTTCCTCTGGTCATTCAGATGCCACATCCCGGAGACACCTCACCGCTCCGTGAAGACAGCCCCATTCTCTGCTGTCACCTTCTACTGGGCTGTTCTCTTCCACTTTCTTCCTACACTGATTCACAGTGACTAATTTATCTGCTAGTTTGTTTATTATCTGTCTTTCCCACTAGAACCAAACTCCTCAAGAGCAGGACTGTGTTGTTGTTCTTGTTTACAGCAGAGCCCCCAGCACCCAGCTCACAGCAGGCGCCCAGTGAGAATCTCCCAGAGGGACGGATGGAGGGATGAGGAGTCCCTCCTTGGATCCCCCCAGGTGCAGTCTGGGCGTTGCTGTGGGAAGCACACCACGCTGGACTCGGCTTACACAACCATGGGCTCCTCGGATGTTTGCTGGCACCCAATACATGCAGGGCCCTGGACTACAGAAGCCAAGAGAATGGATTCCGTTTGTAAACACAGGCCCCATGGAGTAATGTGCCCAGGGCCCATGGGCACTGGCGGGCAAAGCATGCGTCCCGCCCCCACCTGCAGCCCCATGGCACATCCTCCAGGTCCCGGGACCCCTGAGGCCTGGCTCTTACCTCCAGCGGGACCACCTGCATGAGGATGGCAAAGTTGGTGAGGTGAGTGCAGCGGCAGATGGAGTAGGTGAGGTTTCCTCCCGTGAGCGCACAGCCTTGGTTCGACCAGATCCCTTCTCCGGAGCTGAGGACACAGGAGAAAGGATCAGAGGAGGTAGCACCGCACCTTGGCAGGCCGGGGACTGAAAGCAGCACCCCCTACACCACACGGCCCTATGAACTCACGGCGGTGCCCACGCCTGCCACTCCAGGAATACACACCCAGACCAAGGGGTGGGAGCTGGGAGGAGAGATTCTGGCCATTAGGCCAGCGAGAGCTGGAGAGCGTCTGCTGCTGGTCAGGCCACAGGAAACAAGGCCCTCCCTCTGGGATGGGGAACGGAGAGCTGCTTCGGCACAATCACCCTGAAAAGCACCTGGACAAGGCCCAGCACAAAATGAAACGTACACAGCGCACGCAGCGGCACGCGCCAGGGACCACATTCAAGACTGGTCACTGAATCATGAGTGACAGTAACTTAAACGCCCATCGGGGAAAACAGGTAAGTGCGGTGTGGGAGAGAGAAATATGATAAAATACCTCGCATCAGTTAAAAAGAACATCCTTGACCAATATGTATCGATAAGGATAAAACACCAGAACACAATGTACAGTGACTAACCACGACGCGAGGCCCGTGGGGCCAGCAGCACCACACACTTCCCATGGACACAGCTATGACCGACAGACTGCAGAGAAAACACTCGCACAGAAACCGCCCACGGTGTCACCATCAGAGACAGGGTGGCGAGATCAGGATGAGACGGAAAGGTCTAAGGAGACCCTTGCTTTTTCTATAATGTTTTACTTTTTACGTGAATAATGTGTGGATATATTACTTGCATGACTTTGTAAAGTGTAAACCTAGACAAAAACGACGGGAAGCAAACGTGCTCTCGGTTAACTGTGGTTAATCCTGTTGCTGTGAATATTGGTGACTATCATTTTCTTCTCTTTATTTCTCTATATTTTCTTTTTTGTTGGTTTGTTTGCCTTGAGACAGGGTCTCACTCTGTTTCCCAGGCTGGAGTGCAGCGGTGCAATCATAGCTCACTGCAGTCTTGACCTCCTGCTCTCACGCGATCCTCCCACCTCAGCCTCCCAGGTAGCTGGGACTGCAGGTGCATGCCACCGTGCCAGTTAACATTGTTCTTTGTATTTTTGTAGAGATACAGTCTTGCTATGTTGCTCTGGCTGGTCTCGGACTCCTGGGTTAAAACCACCTTCCTGCCTCAGCCTCCCAAAGTACTAGGATTACAGTCGTGAGCCACTGTACTCTGTCTTCTATATTTTCAAATTCCAAAAGAAAAAAAAAGATTTAAATGGTTCTTCCCTGAAGTTAGAACCTCAAGTTATCAGTAAAGACAAATCCTCGCTTCAGCCAAAGGCAATGGCACTTGGGGGAAGGCATTTATAAAGGTGAATAAATTAAAAGGCTCTAGTTTGTATTTGCTTTGTATTCACTTTCAACTGTGGTGCCAGCATGGACGTGGCAGATGAGAACTGTGGCTGTCCGGTGGCGTTCTCCAGCCAGTGTCTCCGGATCGAGCGCACACCAGCAGCCTTGGGCAATGGGCACCTGCATTAGCCCTGGGTGATGTGGAGCCCAAGGGAGGGGCTGGGATGGTCATTCAGACATGACCCAGGGGTGGCTCTGAGTTTGAGGATGGAGACTCAGACAGCAGCTCAGTGGTGATTTTCATGATTAATGATCTGCTCTCCTAAGGGAGGGAGAAGGCATTTAGCAGAGAGCAGAGGACAAAGCGAGAGCCACTCAGATGTACCAACCGAGAGGAGCAAAACCCCATTAATAACTTCAGAATTGATGGGACTTAAAGATGGGGTCATGTCCTCCTCCTCTACCTCCCCACCCCTTTTGATCTAATTTTCCCAGGACCTTGGAGGGAGTCAGCAAACACCAGCTGTTGTGTTATATATTGCACCTTTGTCTGTCAATTGGCTGCATGAGGACCGTACTTCAATTTGAAGGGGGCCTGAACATTAACAGGCACTGGATTAGGTGAACATGGCCATGGGTATGAGTTGCCCCTTCTGCTTACACAAAGGGTAAGCTAAACAACACGAAAGTCACATTGTTCAGATGGAGCTGCAAAGGTGTGACGATGACCTAGTTAGCCAGAGGAGTAGAGCCTTAAATGGCATCAAGGAAGATCTACTTCCAAGGGAGTCAGCGAAAACAAAGGGGCAGGCTTGCAGCTTGTGCATAAATAAATCTGCTATGGAAGCCAGATGAAGCAGTATCAAATAACACTAAAGATATATACGGCCCTGGGACCCAGGAAGTCTGCATCTAAACAGAAAAATGTTCAGTCATGCATAAATAAAATGTAACATACATAAATACGGTAAAAGACATGTATGTCCATACAGGCAAAACACAGAAACAAAAGGTGGAGGAATGATGGAAGAAACACTGAATTAAGCAGCACCATATATTTCCTATGATTATAAATATAAATTATACATAAATAATTGAAAAAACACCCAAAAAACCCTCCCACAGTAGTTACTACTGGGGAAAGGAGTGGAGATCAGGATAAGAGGTAAAGACCAAAGGGAATACTTGCTTTTCTATAATGTTTTACTTTTGAACAAAGTAATATATTGATATATTACTTGTATAATTTCTCAAAGAATCAGTCTAGGAAAAAAAGCGGCCCAGAATTCTAGGCCCAGTGAAAATCTTTCAAGTCGAAAAGAGAATACTTTCTCAAATGGTAACTGAATCTATTGCCAGTGGACAAGAACTAAAAGAAGAGTTAAAGGAATATGATACTACACAAAAATCTACACAAAGAAATAGAATAGCTCGAAGTGGAATAAGTGAAGGTCAATAGGCAGTTATTATTGTCTTAATTGCTATAATTGCTCTAGAAGATAACTCAATGTCCAGGGGACAAAAATACTAGCAATGCATTGTGTTTATGGTGTCTGTAAAGGTGAAATGTACTACAACAACAGCACACAGAATGGGCAGGAGGAAGTGTGAACCTATTATTATAATGTCTTAGAATACATTTGGAATGATACCATAGCATTTGAAGGCAGGCATGAGTGAATTAGACATATACACACTGTAAGCTTAGGTAACCACTACCAAAAAAGTTAAAAGGATATATAAATTAGAAATCATTTATAGTAGAGATAAAATAGCATCATAAAAGATATTCAACAATCCAAATGAAGTCAGAAAAAGATAACATTTTTAAAAGATAGAAAAGTTAGAAGACATCTAGCAAAATGGCAGATTTTAATCCAACCACACCAATGATTACATGAAATGTAAATTGTCTAAACATGTCAATTAAAAACAGAAATTTGAGGACTGGATTAAAGAAAAGACGAGACCCAGCTATATGGAGTCTAAAAGAAACCCACTTTAAATATAAATATATAAATAAGATAAAAGTTAAATTATGGGAAAAGATATAGCACTCAAACACTAATCAACAAAGCTAGAGTAGTTTTACTCAAATTAGACTAAGTCAACTTCAAAGTAACACATATTTCCCAGGGTAAAGAGGGACATTACGTCACGATAAAAGGGCTAATTTTCCAAGAAGACATAACAATTCTAAACATACATGTACCTAATAACAGAACTTCAAAATTCATTAAAGAAAAATTCATAGAACTAGAAGGAGACAGATAAATCTACCACTAAAATTGGAGAATTCACACTCTTCTCTCTTTAATTGACAGAACAAGTTGACAGAAAAGTAGTAAGAATATAGAAGACATAATCATACCCATCAATCAGCTGGGTGTAACTGACATTTGTAGAACACTCTACCAAGAATACCCTCTTTTTCAAGTGCACGTGGGACGTTCATCAAAGACTGAACATATACGGGGTCTCATAAAAACTTTTAACAAATTTAAAAGAACTAACATTATAGAAAGAATATTTTCTGATCATAAAAAAACTGTTTACAAATCAACAGCAGAAAGTTCTCTGGAAAATTCCCAACTATTTGGAACTAAACTACACACTTCAAAATAACACACAGGTTGAAGAGGAAGTCACAAGGAAAATTAGAAAGTATTTTAAATTTAACCAAAATAAAAACAACATATCAAAATGTGTGGGATGCAGCTAACTCAATGCTTACAGAAAAAATACAGCATTAAATGTTTATATTAGAAAATAATAAAACTTCATAGCAATAACCTAAACCTACACTTCAAGAACTTTTAAAATGAAGAGCAAATTAAACTCAATGAAAGCTGAAGGAAGTAAATTAAAGACAAAGAGGATAAGTCAATGAAACTGACAACAGCAACACAAGAGAGAAAAATCAATGAAGCCAAAAGTTGTATCTTTGGAAAAAATCAATAAAATTAATAAACCTATAGTAAGAGTGACTCAGAAAAAAGAAGACACAGATTATAGACATAAAAAGTGAAATGGGAACATCACCACAGACCCTTCAAGCAAGAAAAAGGCTAATAAGGGAATACCACAAAAACTCTGTGCCTATACATTAAACAACTTTGATGAAATTGGTGAATATTTCAAAAAAACATAAATAGCTAAAACTTATTTAAAAAGAAGTAGACGACCTACATAGTTCTGCATCCATAAAAGAAACTGAATGTGTAGTTGAAAACCTGCCAACATTGAAAACGAAGGCTCAGATGACTTCATGGTGAACTCTACTAAAATGGAAGAAATGATATCAATTCTATACAAACTATTCCAAAGTGCATTCCAAAATGTAACTTTTATGAAGGTATCATTACCTCGATATAAAAACAAAGACATTACCAAAAAAAAAGAAAACTGCAGATCAGTATCTGAAAATGCACGTAGACACAAAAATTCTCAACTACTGTAGCCAATTCGATTTAGCAGTATACAAAAAGATAATACATCATGGCCAAGTGTGGTTTACCCCAGGAAAGCAAAGCTGGTAAAACTTGCAGCTTTAATCATAATGATCCCACTCTGAAAACAACCCAGATGTTCCTCTACTTGGGAGAAGATAAATAAACTGTGGTACATCCACGTAATGGAATATCCTTCAGCAGTGAAATGTGAAAATGAGGTGTTGATACATGCAACAATACATATGTGGTTGATGCTCAACACATTACGCAACATTAAAGAGACTGGACTCCAAAAGGCTGCCTATGCCGTGATATCATTTATGCACACTCTGGCAGAAGCAAAACTGTATAGGAACAGAAGACAGATCAGTGCTTGCAGGACCTGGGTGTGAGAGGAAGGGATGACTGCAAACACACACGGGGGCATCTCCGAGGGTGATGCATTGTTCTCATCCTGATTACAGTGGTTGCACAACTGTGTTCATTTGTCAAAACTCACAGAACTGTACAATCATCTACAAGTGTGAATTTTTCTGAATATTATATAAGTAATAATTGCACAATGGACAGGAAGGATACAGATACTATGTTCATGATGGTGGCTGCCTCTGGGAATTGAGGAAAAAGAACAGAAGGAGGTGGAGGGTTTGTTAACATCATCTGCAATGTTTTAGTTGTTTCATTCTTAAAAATACAAAAATATAAACATGCTAGTAACTATAAATTTGGGGCAATGGGTACCTGCATTTGTTATATTATTCTCCTTACTTTTCTCTGTTCTTAAAATTCCTTCAAAAATAAAAACCAACATGCCAATTTAGTTCTTACCAAACCCCATCCCATTTTCTAGTCATAATTTTTTTCTCCAAACAGTGCTCCAAAATTGGGATAACTATTTATAGGAGCACGTGCTTCCAAATTTTCACAATTTGCAAATAAAGCAAAAAGAGCTGCAACCTGCTGAGCCTGACCAGGGCAAAATCACTGAAATTACAGAAAAAAATACAGCATTAAATGTTTATATTAGAAAATAATAAAACTTCATAGCAATAACCTAAACCTACACTTTAAGAACTTTTAAAATGAAGAGCAAATTAAAAATGAAAGCTGAAGGAAGTAAATTAAATCCATCCACACTGCAGAGGCATGACGCCAACAGTCATGATGCCGACGGCCATAGCCAGAGCGAGGCATCCCAGGGGACAAAAATGTAAGCAGTGTTTGCTGGAGGTGACAGGATTTGGGCTGTATTTTCCTCACTGTTCACAGAACAGAGATAAAAGGGGATTATGCCGACCCACTGCTGCACCCCCAGCTCAGCGTCCTGTAATCTCCTGGCCCTCTGGGTGCAGGGAGCAGAGAAGCTTTCTCTGACGGGGCCATACCAGCAGCGGTGGCACAGCCTGTGTGGATCCTCCCCTGAAGCAGCAGGAGGAGGGAGCTGGGGAAGTGAGTCCAGGCACAGGAAGATGCCCAGGTGTCGGGGAGGCTGACAACATGTAGGGTGATGGGCCACTAGGCAGGGTGTGAACTGGATGTCCCAGATGTGTTCCAGCCACCTGTGCAGTGTTTAAAACATTGGGAAAGTTCATATAATAATCCAGCAACAGGCCAGGCACGCTGGCTCACGCCTGTAATCCCAGGACTTTGGGAGGCCGAGGCGGGCGGATCATGAGGTCAGGAGATCCAGACCATCCTGGCTAACACGGTGAAACCCCATCTCTACTAAAAATACAAAAAAAATTAGCTGGGCGTGGTGGCGGGCGTCTGTAGTCCCAGCTACAGAGGCTGAGGCAGGAGAATGGCATGAACCTGAGAGGCAGAGCTTGCAGTGAGCCGAGATAGCGCCACTGCACTCCAGCCTGGGCAACAGAGCAAGACTCCGTCTCCAAAAAAGAAAAAAAAAAAAAAAAATTCCAGCCACAGCCAGTCACAGTGGCTCACACCTGTAGTCCCCGCACTTTGAGCGGCTGAGGCCCAAAGGAGTGCTTGAGTCCAGGAGTTTGAGACTACAGTGAGCTAAGATCACACCACTGCACTCCAGCCTGGGTGACAGAGTAAGACCGTGTCTCAAAAAAACAAAAACGAAAACAAACTCCAGCCATGAAAACTCATGACCTGACAACACCGGACCTGCGACCTGTATCCCACATGGAACAAGCCCCGGGGACCACCGCTGAGCGCAGCTGAGGATCCGGAAGGCCCGACCCTCCCTCCACTCCCTGGCCCTGCGGGGAGCTGAGTTTTCAACACCGCTCTGACTGTGGAGCCACTCACGGTGGGCTCACGTCTGGAGGAGAATTGTGATCAGAGCGATGGTGGGAGACCCCCCGGGCATCAGGCAGGTGAGCTGTGGAGGCGAGCTGGGGGCGGGGGCGGCTGGGAGGGCAGGAAGAGACTGCATGAGACAGGTGTGACGGGTGGACATGGGAGACGCCGGGGAGGACATCCCCAGTCGGGGCCCAAGTGGCAGAGACTGAAGCCTCAGAGTCTTAGGCACGCCTGATGGTCAGCATGCTCCAGTGGAGCCGGCAAGGTTTCAAACAGGAAAATGCCAACGTGGCCAGTCAGAAGCCACTCCCCCAACCCCCTTCCTCAGCCGCTCCAAGACCCCTGAGGGGGACAGCCAGGGCCGTAGGGCCTGCCCCAACGGACGGCATCCTCCAGCTCCCCCAAGCATCTGCTGCACTGGCTTGAAAGTCACCCTGGGCATTCAGAGGCTTTGTCCAGATACATCATGTAACAGCAGGCCCCCCTCACATGGTCTGGAGCGCAGGCCTCAACCAGCACTGCTGCCAGGCCCCACCCACGTCTGCAGCATTTCCAGCATTTTTGTGTGACGCAACCATGTCAGCTGCGGAAATGGGTGACCCAGATCCTCCCCTGGGCTGGCATGGGGCGGGCCTGGGCTTGGACACCTCGTGCCCACCTACTCTCCCCTGTGCAGAGGGTACCTGAAGTCCAGGAAGGCACAGTACACGAAGACTCGGTTGCTGCTGTTGGTGGCCTCGCTGTGCTGCTTACGTGTCTGAAATGAAAGAAAACAAACACGATGCATGACGCTGCTGAAGAGGCCCCTGGTTCTCAGCACTGACATGACAGCGAGACTCTCACGGCTGGGCGACCTCGGGCAGGGACAGGCACAGCCACCGACGTCCATCTCCATCCATTGTGGGTGTGGTCCCACGTCCCCCGGCCCAGGTCATGCTGCCCTCTACTCTGCTCTCTCCAACCCACCTGTGTGCCCTGGCAGGTGCCGGGTCCTCCCTCTGGGACACTCCTCCCCCTAGGACATGCCTCCCCATAGGATGCTCCCCGCCAGGCAGCCACAGGCTCCCTCCCCACTCCGCGCCAGGCAGCCACAGGCTCCCTCCCCACTCCGCGCCAGGCAGCCACAGGCTCCCTCCCCACTCCCCGCCAGGCAGCCACAGGCTCCCTCCCCACTCCGCGCCAGGCAGCCACAGGCTCCCTCCCCACTCACCGCCAGGCAGCCACAGGCTCCCTCCCCACTCCACGCCAGGCAGCCACAGGCTCCCTCCCCACTCCACGCCAGGCAGCCACAGGCTCCCTCCCCACTCCCCGCCAGGCAGCCACAGGCTCCCTCCCCACTCCGCGCCAGGCAGCCACAGGCTCCCTCCCCACTCCCCGCCAGGCAGCCACAGGCTCCCTCCCCACTCCCCGCCAGGCAGCCACAGGCTCCCTCCCCACTCCCCGCCAGGCAGCCACAGGCTCCCTCCCCACTCCCCGCCAGGCAGCCACAGGCTCCCTCCCCACTCCGCGCCAGGCCTCTGCATGAAGGAGCTCCTCAGAGAGATCTTCCCTTCCCTACCTGTTCTGAACAGCACCAGCCCCCTGCCTGCTCTAGCTCCATTCCACTCACTGATGTTTTCATTGTCCTGATCACCATGTGGCATGTTACATATCCTCTGTCCACTGTGTGTGTGTTTGCTACCTTCCCCTCTACAATGTCAGCTACAGAAAGGACAGAGCTTCTGTCTCATTCACGGCTGCAACCCCAGGACCTAGAGGGCATCTGGCATACAGCAGGTGCTTACTAAATATTTGTTCAATGAATGAACAAAAGAATCAGTGAACAGGTCCATGAGAGCACCTTGTTCTGGAGACGGGCGTTCTCTCCTGGGCTGCTCCTGGGTGCCAGCTCAGAGGACTCTGCAGCTATGGCTCTACCCTAAATAAAGGCACAGACTCCTTCAGGAGCCATAGTTGGAGGCACAGGAGACCAGCAACTCCACCAGGACCCAGCGCTGCTCAGAGGCGGCATGGCTCTGGGATAAATGGTGTCTGATGGATTCCCAGTCAGTCAAGTCAAGCATCTCTTATTTGTCCGATGCCTGCTCTGTTCTGTGACCCATTCCTGAGTCATCGTTGCTCCAATGAGAACCTTCCCCCATTTCAGGGTGACCAGCTCTCAGGAAGGCACTGACTTGTGCAGGACAGAGCAGGAGGGCAGCCCCCTTCAGGAGCGCCATCCTGGCCTCTACCAAAAGCCCCTCCTTTCCCAGGAAGCAGCAGCTCTGGTGCCCCTGACAGGCACCTCGGACCCCACTGCAGAATCAAAGCGCTCACAGGGCTCTCATTGCAGCATCTGTCTGACAGCTCCTCTAGCCTCAACCCAATTATCCTAGCGCTGTCTACTACTAATGTTTTGGCAAAATGGAATGTTTACTCTTTTTGCTTTGTCCCCTACCCCTGCCGCCCCATATCTTAGGGTTAATTTTAATCCATCACAGGGTCTCTTAAAACTGCCTGGAAAAGACATCTTCTCCTCTGTCCTCCCAAAGCCACAGCCCGCTGTGAACTCTTGCACAGACAACAGAGGGCCCTGTGTCCTGCAGCCACCTGGACCACAGAGGGGCATCAGCAGGGAAACTGCAGCACCAACCCCACATAATAGAAAAGACGAACAAAAACCCGGTGGCCATAGCCTGGTTCTCAGAGGGGTGTAATGACGCTTCCTTGGCCCCAGGCTACACCAGAGCCAAAGCCTCCAGCAGATAGCATTATATGTAATTTTTTAACAAGGAGGCGTATTTGTGTGTTACTTGAGTAATTTAAAGGAAATTTAAAAAATAAGTTGGTGACCTGGGGAAGAAAGCAACCAGACCCATACACATCAACTCGAGGCAAGGACTCCTTAGGAGGGAGGCCACGTGCCTCTTCCCATCACCTCCTCACCTAGCGCCAGCTCCCCGCTCTGCCCTGGGTGTGGAAGCACAGCCCCTGAGGGAGCAGAGGCCGCAGTGGCCTCTGGAAGTCCTGACACTCTGACTTCAAATCTAAATCACTCTTCAAAGGAAATGTAGAAAACAGCCACCACCGCAAGAAGCCAAGCCTGTGTGTGGTCGGAGGGTGGGAAGGCAGCTAGCTTTCTCTTGGATCTGCAGCCAAGATCACACCCTGAAATGGGGAAACTCCCTCCATCGTCAGAGGCTCCATCACAGCCTCCACTCCCGGGATGGGAAAAGCAAATTGACTCTTCATTCATGTGTGTGGAGTTCCGCACTGACCGGGAACAAACGCTCTCAGCAAGTCTCCAGAAAAGGGGGCCTCCAGGGCTCCCAGGGGTGTGACGTGGGGTGGGTGTGTTTTTGACACGGGAGTGTGGTGCTGCCAGAATGTGAGTCATCTGTGTACAGGCTGCATCTCATGCAGAAATGTGGGAGGTGCCCACAGCCCACCAGCCTCCCTGAGGCCTGGGCGAGGCACAGAAGCCAGTTCAGTTCATCACCAGGTGGCTGGGGATTGGGAATGAGGCGCTCCCTCCCTGTGGAGTCTTCAACGGTGTTGGGGGACAGCCGCATTCACCTGAGCATCCTCCTGAAACCTCAAGCCAGGGGCTGCTGAGCTCTGCTGGACAGAAGTGCAGGCCTCCTCACAGGGCCGGCTCCACTGCAAGTAACCTAATTTCCCACTAGACACACTTCACTGGGGTATGTCTAATGGAGAGTGCTCTGTGAGCCCTCAGGAATATCTCCCACAGAATCTGAGACTCCCTCCAACAACCATCATGATCTTTCCAGTCTGGGAGAAGCAAACAGGATTAATCAACTGCTTGTTTATTGCCTACTGTTCACGAGCAAGGTACACCAAAGTGTCTCCTTCTAGGAGATGCAAGCAGAGAGAAGAGAAAATTTTGATTCTCATGATAGCCTGTTAATGCCCCTTGTTCAGAAATGTGCTGGCTTTTATGTAAGTATTGCTATGGTTTGACTGTGTCCCCCAAAAGCTCATGTGTTGGAACCTTAATTCCCAATGCAGCAGTGTTGGGAGATGGGGTCTTATAGGTGGCAGCTCAGTCATGCGGGCTGAGCCTTTGGGAATGGATTAATGTCACTGTTATGGGAGCAAGTTAGTTGTTGCAGGAGTGAATTTGTTCTCATGAGATTAGATTGATGCAAAAAGCAAGCTCAACTCGCTCTTGCAGTCTCTTTCACTCACGCTGGCTTCCCCTTTCCCTTTTCCACCAAGAGATGAAGCAGCACAAGGTGCTCACCAGACACAGCTGCCCAAACTTGGACTTCACAGTCTCCAGAACTGTGAGCCAAAATAAACTTCTTTCCTTTATAAATTACTCAGTCTCAGATATTCTGTTATAACAACAGAAAATGGACTAGGTGCAGTTTTACCTGTAAATAAGTTGGGGAGCTATTTGTCCATCATTGTCCCAAGCAAAAGAGAGATGGCACTGTGGTCCTTAAATCTGATGGTAAGTAAAGCAATATAAGGAGCCGAAATACTGACCCCAGAGCAGTGGGTCAGATGTAGGTGGAGCTCAGCAGAAAGCACGGGGCAATCCTCTATGCCACCCTCTCTCCAGCCCATCTCACAACTAATCAGGGTTCAGGGCTTTGAATGCTTGAAATGTCCCACCTTTTGGGAAATCAAGGATAACAGAAGTAATGGGAGAGATATGACAAGGAAAAACCTTGAACCAGCCTCTATCTCTTGGTGCTTTCTGATGTTTCTTGCTTTCAAAGAGTCATAAGACAATCCAGCATGGTTGAAGCATCCACAGCCTGATAGAGGCTAAGACAGGACTTTCAGAGCCTGGTTCCAGCACAGGAAGAAAAAGGTGGGAGGTGGGCAGGACCCTGATCCAGGCATTTCAGGACAGGTTGATGAGCTGGGCCACCCCAGTGCTGGGAGGGAAAGGTTAGGCCAGGTGAGACCCTGGGACAGATGGCCCAGTGGAGCAGGGGCTCATGGTGGGGATTTACTATTCTGCCTTCCCCCCACTGGTGCCATCTGCATGTGGATCTGTCTGGTTAAGTCGCTCTCCCCAGTGCTGGCTCCTGGGCAGAGGTGAGCAGTACCTTGGGGCACCAAGGACACCCACTCAGCTGGGTGTCAGCTCAGACCCTTAGGACATCCCACTCAGCCCAGGCTCCTTCAGAAACCAGAGGCACCCTTCTTCCAACATGTGATCAAGCCATCTGAGGACAACAGCAGAGACCCTGGAACACAACACCCCCAAGTCTTCCGTCTCCAGGCCTCCCAAGAGCCTGCAGAGACCTCTTAGGCGTTAAGGCAGCTTGAAGGGGTCTGTCCTTTCAATGGAACAAGTCCTGACCACAGAATGCAGGCGCCACCCCCCACACACATGGTGCTGACATATGCGTGTCTTATTTTGAGATCGTGGGGCCAGACCCCAATCCTAGAGAGCAGCCTCCCCAACCTCACAACCTACTGCTTCCCTCTTCAAAGGCAACTGAGGACAGCCAAGAGACACGGGCAGAGGGGCAGCCTTGTGCAGACAAGCACAGCCCATGGCCACCTGGGACGCACCAGGGTCAGAGAGACCCACCGATGCCCCCTACCTCAGAAGATCCCAGGCAGGAAATGTTTGCCAAAGACCAAGAAGCTTCAGTTTCCCGTCTGTTCATCGCCAATGTGGGACGCTGGTCTGGTAACAGACCCGCCCTCCAGTGTGAACTAAACTCTAAACTGTATCCCTCCCTCCGAGGTCCCTAAGTCCCTGTCTCCTCTGCGAAACCTCAGGAGTCCCGTTTGAGAAGAAAGGGGCCCGCAGACACCGGATTCTCACGCTCGGTTTATGCGCAGGTACCAGCCTGCAAGCCGGAGAGGCACACAGAGAGGAAACTGCGTTGCTGTTTTAAAACACAAAGAAGCCGGGCGTGGTGGCTCAAGCCTGTAATCCCAGCACTTTGGGAGGCCGAGACGGGCGGATCACAAGGTCAGGAGATCGAGACCATCCTGGCTAACATGGTGAAACTCCGTCTCTACTAAAAATACAAAAAACTAGCCGGGCGAGGTGGCGGGCGCCTGTAGTCCCAGCTACTCGGGAGGCTGAGGCAGGAGAATGGCGTAAACCCGGGAGGCGGAGCTTGCCATGAGCTGAGATCCGGCCACTGCACTCCAGCCTGGGCGACAGAGCGAGACTCCGTCTCAAAAAAAAAAAAAAAAAAAAAAAAAAAAAAAAAAAACACACAAAGAAAAAAAGAAAGAACTCCAAAATTGCGTGGGGATCTGGAGTTAGGGCAGCTTGCTTCCAAACTGAACAGAAAGTGTTTTCGCATCACCCCCTCGCCCCAAGTAGCACCCAGTCATGCGGCGCTCAGTGGAAAGCTCGGCACACGAAGCCAGGCCGGGACCCACAGCCCAGGTTCTGCATTTGGCATTTAGCACCTGCAGTGTCTCCGAGAACCCTGCAGAGACGGAGCCCACAGAGGAGGGTAGAGTGTGGACCGGAAGCCACCAGAAGCCGGACGAGGCGACTGAGTTCAGTGTTGTCAGCCAGAGGCTGGGGAGGGAGCACCCTGATGCCCGCATCCCCGGTGAGCCTTGAACCCGGCATCTGGGCCTCCACCTCTCCTTCCTCAGGCCTCCTGGACATGCAGGAACCGCCAGTGCATGCACAAGTTGCCCTCTATGACCCAGCAGCACTGGGGTCACCTGCACTGTGGCCAAGGTGCGTGTGGAGAGGTTCTATCCTTGGGAGAGAGGTACTGAGCGTCCCGGGAGCCAGGAGGAAGAAGCTCCAGAGACAAACTGGAGAATTAACCACGGAGACTCTGCCCCCTTAACTCCGCCCCCCTCACATGACCCCTTCCCACTCACAGGGCCCCTCTTATGCCAGTGGCCTCGCCCCACTCAGCCCCACCTTCCTTGCACATGGCTCCACCTCCTTTCACTTAGCCCCACCTCCTTTCACTTAGCCCCACCCTCTATCAAGTGGCTCCAGCCTATCTTACATTTCCCTGATAGTGAAGCCCACAGCCCCTTCTCAGGCCCACTCAGACCCCAGGACTTTTCCCCACCATCCTGGAAGGCAGGCTCACCCCTGACTCTCCAGTACGTCCCTTTCAGACACTCCATGGCCACCTGGGCAGGGCACGAGAGGCCAGCCAACCTATAAGGACATGGCCTGAAGTCACATGTGCTCCAAAAGCCAATCAGCTAAGGCTGTGGGTGGGGCCAGGAAGGTTCTGCCCAGGATAGTGCTGTGGGTGGAGCCTTGCGATGATGGACACGCCCTCGTCTCCCTGGCAACCAGCTTTCCTCCCACCTCGGCTCACTGCGCACCTGGCTCTCCTCTCACCTGGATGATGCAGCAGCTTCCACCCCTGTCCCCCGCACCGAGTCCCCGCAGAGCAGCAGGTCAACTTCCAAAGCGTGGCTCAGACCGCCTCTCCCTGCAGAAAGCCCAGGGGCTCCCAGCCTCCGACTACAAACCAAACTCCTACCCGCCGGCAAAGCCTGCACCCCCTCTTCCTCCTGAGCTGCGGACACACGACCCTCCCATTTCAGAAAAGAAAAACGGTGTCGCTGCCCTTCGTCTCTGTCTGTATAAGCGGACTCAGCACCAGGGGGTATTCGCGGGGGCTGCGGAGCTGCCTGGAGACCCCTGCCCAGCCACAGAAGGCTCTGGAAGGAGGCGGTCTCTGCTGAGGGCCTGGTTTTGCTGTCACCCCCTAGAATGCTGGAGTCTTGCCTCCTACAGGTCGCGAGCCCATGGTCATCCCACTCGGGTGTGACAGGTCCCCCAACGCTAAGCAGAGATGTGGCCCAAAAGGGCTCCAAGGATGCAGGGGGTGCCCAGGGAGGCTCATCCCAGAGGGAGCATTTTGTCTCTGGGACAGGATGTTCATGCTCAGAACAGACCTGCACACGAACAGGCCTTTGCTTGTGGCTTCATCTCTGTGGGAATAGAAATGTCCACATTGGATCGTCGGGGATGAGTGACACTGAATTGTCTTAGGCTCATGTTATTGGAAAGCAAGGGATTTTGGCATTTCTATTGCAACAAGGCAACCTGTATTCTTTCATACATGCAATAATAATTAACACGTTTTAAACAATTTTCACTCATTAGGCTACTCAGAACGTTTTTATACAGTTGTCTCATTAGGGCTTATTTTTGGTCTTTTTGTGCCGAATACAAAAATAATATAATAATGTGATATAAGATATTTTCTAAGACCTTGGATTTTGTCTTGTTTTCATGACTTCACTCTGATACATTGTGTTCCCCTTATCCTTCCAATAAACTACCTTTCTGCTCAGGAGAACCAGAGTCAGCATCTGTTGCTGACATCCAGACATCTCTAGCACCCCCCACAGGCTGCTAGAAGCCTCCACTGAGATCATGTGTGTGAGCCCCTTGATGGTTCCTAATGATGGCAATAGTTAACCTTTTCCGAGCACCTGCCCTGCGCCTGGTCCTGCTGTTTTACATGAGTGAAGTTATTAAATTGCTCAGCCTTTGCCAGCTGCGCACTCTTGCCCCACTTTACAAATGACGCCACGAAGCCACATGGTGGTTGGAGGACTCACGGCAAGTGACGGAGCTGGGAAGGGGCCAATTCAGGACTCAGGTCAAGACCTCCTGGTTCCAGAGCCCCACCCTGACCCACCATGTCACTCAGCACAGGTGAGTTACACCTGATCTTTATCTGTCTCTTCATGCCCTGGGGATGGAATTTTCCCAGAATGGCCGCTGGCTCCCCCGGCCTGGTACATCATGGACTTGTAGTGCATGGCCCTGCCCTCAGATGCCTGTGACGTCAGAGATGGAGGATGGGCCTGCTGGGTCCCCCGGCTCTGTCGGCTCCAGGAGTCTTGGGGTCGGGAGGACGATCCACAGGAACCCACGTGCCTCCCAGAACGTGGAAGGCCATGGCCCCAGAGCATCCAAATTCCATCTAACAGCATTCTTCAGGAGTAAAAAAAGAGGCAGAACAGAAAATCCATACAGCTGCTGTGCTCGGAATGAACAAGTTTGCCTGCTGAAAGGCACTCTTCCCTAACCTCAGTGCTGCAGTCAGTTCAGAAAAGCAAAACCTACAGACGTCTATAAAAGTGCTACAGCTTTTCAATTTAGCTCCTGGGCCATGGCTACTTGAAATCCCAGCTAGAATTTAAAGGTTTTCTTTTTTTTCTTCCCTTTCTTCTGCTTGTCATGTAGTTGGCCAAATGGTTTCCATCAAAAGATCCAATCCATTCATTATCCTTTTATTTATTTGGTTATAGCTGGCCTCTATCCAAGAAGAATTTTGGATGACTTACAGAAACAAGAGGAAAGCATTGCTAATGCCAGAGTGTCTTTAAACTTTCAGGAGAAGCAGATATGCTGTGGCTTTTTACATGAGAACAGTCAGGGGTTCAAAGAGGCCTGTATGTGGAATCTTGTCAAAATCAGTGCGGAGTCAAACAGCCTCAGCCACCTGGACCCTCCTCATGTTGGAAAAGTCATCATGGTACCAAGGCCTCATCATGAGAGTGGCCTCATCACTCTCATCATGAGAGTGGCCAAGCTCATCCCACTCCACGCCTTCCCTCCCCACCCCGTCTGGTGGGTAAGATGAACATTCTGTCATTCCTAGTAGAATATCTGAGATTCTGGTCTAATGTTGGGCCAGAGGCAGAGAAAAGACCCAAATGCCCGGAGTTGACCGTTCAAGCCCCACGCATGAGACACAAGCAGGCGTCATCAAACCCAGCAACACGGTTTTCCAGAACAGAGCGGGCTGCGGTGTGCAGTCACTCAGCCCCACTCGGCCCCAGACCTCTGCCTGTCCGGGGCTCCAAGTTTCCATGGGGTTCTGGAACCAGCCCCAGGTCCCCATGGTGACCAATCTGGTGGCCTCAGCAAAGTGGCTGAGGTCTTTAGGGCTTGGTGGGACTTCTCTGAAATCTCCCTCCAGAAGGATTAGGTGTACAGCGATCAGACATACAGGAGGTGGAGGGCGGCCCCTGCTCGGAAGCCAGGTCTGGAAGAGGCCCAGAGAGGTCTGACAGAGCCAGGCACACCTCCTCCAGGGCCTGGGCTGACCTTGATGATGCCTGACCAGTATTCCTTCTCCAGTTCTTTCTCACTAACAGAAGTAGCTTTGCTCAGGGTGGCAACGTGCCCAGCTAGAAAACTGCAAAATCTGCATCTCTGTCCTCCATTCCAGCTCCAGCTCCACCACCACCAATGCAACTTCCCCACCTGGGCGTCCACAGGCCTCCCAAATGGAGCATGTCCAAACCTCCCTCCTGACCTCACTCCCAGCCCAGGACTGTCCCAGAGTCATGCCCTTGTCAGTCAGCGGCCACTCTGTCCTTCAACTTTTTGAGCCCCCAAATCCTTGACCCTGTCAGCAAGCCCTGATAGCAGACCTGAAGCTAACATCCTCCACTCCTATCCCGAGCAGGGCTCCCGGCGACGGCCTGTCTACCTGCTCACCCTGCCCTGTACAGGGTTTGTGAAAGCCCAAGTCCATCACTTCGTCCCTCTGCTCAGACCCTCCGGGGGCATCCACCTTACTCAGGGGAAAGCCAAGGCCCTTAAAGTTGCGCCCAAGCCTGGGAAGATCTGCCCGTGGCCTCTGACCTGCCTCCTCCAGTCCCCTGGCCTCCTGGCCACTCCTCAGACACGAAGGTGTGCCCCCGCCAGGGTGTGTGATGCCTCTCCCCAGATGCCCCCACGATCCCCCATCCACGTGGCCACTCCTTAGGGCAGCCTCCCACAGGCTCCTGCCCGCAGGCTTCCCACCTGCTGCTCCCTGGGATCTGATCTTGCGTGTACCTGTCACTGCCTGTCTGTCTGCCTGTCACCTCCCCAGGTCCCCAGCACAGGGCAGGATTCGGTCTCTCTGGCTCTGTCCTCTCCCTTACAGCCTGAACGGGTGCAGGCACACAGGGGCACTCCGTGAACTCCGGTGGGATGAACCCATGCAAGGCGGCCTGCAAGAGGGAGGGTACAGGGGCCCGAGGACAATGGCCCAGCCAGGCGTCCCTGTCGGGAGTGAACCGACAGGGCCACCACCCCACAGCCTGGAAGGTGCTGACAGGCCACCCGAGCCCTAAACATCCTGATGGAGTCATCCCTCGGAGTGAGCAGCAGGTGCAGACGCCTCGGCGGGAAACCCTAGGGAACCAAAGCCTGTGGTGCTTGCAGATGCGTGATTATATCCTCTGCCCCTCCCCATAGCAGGGGATGAGCAGCCAGGATTCTTGTGTTTAAAAAAAAATTCAAATCTTGTGGTGAGCCACAATCCTATGACTGCTGGACTCAGGGTTTTATTTCTTTACTGCCTGTTCATGAGTCTGGAGTTGCCCCACAAATTTGCTTCCGGTTTGGCTCAAATGGACTAAAGGCCCCTGGCCTGGCCCTGGAGCTCTAAGGTCTAACCTCAGCCTCACTCCTGCCAGAGTTCACCACAGAGACATCAGGTGTCCCCAGAAACTCCCCAGGGACTGGGCAGCTCCAAAGGTCCCCAACATTCCTGGGAGGCCCAAAGACCGGGGCTGAGTCAGGTCTCTTCCTCCACCCCCATAGAGAACCCTAACCTGGGAGACTTCCAGCCAGGAACAGAAATTCAGAGTCTGTGGTAATCAAGTCACAACTTTTATCCTACCTTATTTGGGGAAGACAGAGGCAAACCTCTCCCTCATCTACTGATAAAAATGCCCCCTCTCCCTCACACACACACAAACAGCCAGGGAACCACATCTTTAAACACACCCGGCCTCCGGCAGCGGCCTTCCATGCACTCTGACCCCTCCCTCCCATCACAGACTCCAGCCTGGTCTCAAAAGGGACCCAGAGCCTGGATGCCTCTCACCTGAGATCTGTACAAGGGAAGCTGCCCAACCCAGGACAGATCCGCGTCAGGAAACACAGACAGTGACAGGCAAGGGCCTGTGTCTGATGCCTCCTCCCACAGGACGGGAGTGACTCCAGTTCTGTCTCCGGAGGGAGCTGCTTCTGGCACCGCACACCAGCCTTGGCCGGTGGCTCCAGCAGACAGAGCCGAGAGTCCATGCCTGAGCCTTCTCACGATGGTGTGCTTTTCAGACACGGTTCACTCTCGTTCAGAAATCAAACCCGGCACGAGCAACACCAACAGGTGTGTCTTCACTCTGGTCAATCACTTCCCAAGCCACCGTGTCACTCTGTCTTCTCTCACCTCTACTGAGCCACTCACCTGGTGCAGAAAAAAGTCAACCCTGAACCCCAGCACCATTTAAGATTTGCAGAGCAGATATTTATGGCATCAGTGTGGGGAATGGGATGGCCACGTGCTTCTACAAGAGCCAAGGAAAGATTTATTTGAAAAGGATTTCTGAGAGTGGGGAAGGGAGTAGAAGGTAGTAAATGCATACAAAGAGAGAGGAGAGGCAGAATCTGAGGGATGAATGAGGGCTGAGATAACAGCCTGCCTGGCGCTGCTCATCCTGCTCAGTAGGTCTGGACCACTAACCCAAGAGCTGGGCCTTTTGATGAAATTAATTTACACATATATACATCTATGCAGGAAAGCTCACCCAGACCAGCACTTGAGGATTCACTGGTTCCCAAAGAAAACTCTCCTTTCCCTTTGCTTTCTAAAACAACATATGAGAGTGGGAAAAACATTAAGGTTTGTCTGAATTGAGATAAACTCACTCGAGTAGCGAAAGGGTCTTTTCTATAGAAGACATGGGATCCTCAATTGAGTCATTTCCTCCATTTAGATAGTGTGCTCCTTAAAGAGACCAAGTGCCAACACTTTTCCTTATAGTGTTTCATAAATTATGTGCCCATATATTCACATGCCCCGTGAAGCATAAGATGATAGTATTCTCCTAATACACAGGATGAAGATTTAGAAAGAAAATGTACTATATAAATATAGTCCCAGTCTTCAATTGAAATGCTGTGGAATACAAGGCTGGCTCAACATTTGAAAATTAGTTAGTGTAATTCACCATATTATCAGACTAAAGAAGAAAAATCACACGATCACATCAATTGATACTAAAAAAACAACAAAATCCAATACCTACTCATGATTAGAACTCTCGAAACTAAGAATAAAGGGAAACTTCCTCAGTCGAATAAAGAACACCTATAAAATACCTAGAGCTAACTGATTAGTTGAAGACAGAATGGTTTCTTCCTAATATAGGGAATAAGCAAAGATGTCTTGTCTCATTACTGTTGTTCAAATAGTACTGAGGATTCCAGCCAGCACAGCAAGGAAGAAAAAGCACACAGATCAAAAGGAAGAAGTAAAACTGTCCCTATTTGCAGATGGTATGAGCATTTATGTCAATGATTTCAAGGAATCTAGAAAGAAACTCCTACAATTAAGTGAGTTCATAGTCACTCAAAAAATGTATATTTAGGTGTAAATTTAACAAAACATGCATAGGACCTGTATGCCAAAAACTACAAAATATGGATGAAGAAAACCAAAGAAGATTTTAAATAAATGGAGAGATATGCCATGTTAATGGATTGGAACACTCAACACAACAAAGATATAAATTCTCCCAAAATTAATATACAGTCTTAATGTAATTCCTATTCATCCCAGCAAGAATTTTTGTAGACATAGAAAAGCTTACTCTAAAGTTCATCTTTAAAGGCAAGGGAACTAGAAAAGCTAAAACAATTTTGTAAAAGAAGAAGAATGTGATATGAATCATGTGCTCAAACTAATTTCACTCTACCTGATTTCAAAACCTACTACACAGCTACAGTAATCAAGACTATGTGGGACTGGAACAGGGACAGGCAAATAGATCAATGAGACAGAACCAAGAACCCGGGAACAGCCCCACACAAGTACAGCCAACTGATTTTTGACAAAGAACAGCAATCAGTGAAGGAAGGAGAGTTTTCCCCCCATCAACAAACAGTGCTGAAATAGCACCTCATACAAAAAAAAATTAATTCAAAATGGATCATAGATTAAGTGTAAAAAATAAAACCATAACACTTTTAGATAAAAATAAAGGAGAAAATCTTTGGGACCGAGAGTTTGATGAAGAGTTCTTAGTGATGACACCAAAAATATGATCCACAGAATGAGGAAATCAATAAATTGGACTACAAAATTTAGAAACTTCAGCTTTGTGAAAAACTCTTGTTAAAAGCATAAAAAGATAAGCTACAGATGAGGAGAAACTATTTACAAGCCATGTAGCTGACACAGGATTCATATCTATAATAATCCAGATCCATAACTCATATCTATCTATAATATCTACAGATTATATCTATAATTCATATCAATAATATAGAAAGAATTCTTAAAATTCAATGATAAAACACAAAAAGAATCCAATTGGAAAATGGGCAAAAGATACTAAGAGACATTTTATTGAAGAGGATATTCAGATGACAAGTAAGCACAGGAAAAAATTTTCAACATCACTAACCATTGGGAAAATTCAAATTAAGACCATGATAAGAACAACTAAAATAAAAAATAGTAACTATACCAAACTCTGGCAAAGACACTAAATCACTCATACATTTGCTCATAGAAATGTAAAAAGGTACAGACATTCTGGAAAATAGTTTGGAAGATTTTTTTAATATTAAATATATTTACCACACAACCCTTGTATTAGTTCATTTTCACCTAGCTAATAAAGACATATCGGAGACTAGATAATTTATAAAGGAAACAGGTTTAATGGACTCACAGTTCCACATGGCTAGGGAGGCCTCACAATCATGGCGGAAGGTGAATGAGGAGCAAAGTCCGATCTTACATGGTGGTAGGTAAGAGAGAGCTTTCGCAGAGCAACTCCCCTTTATAAAACCATCAGATCTCATGAGACTCATTCACTACCATGAGAACAGGATCGGGGAAAGCACTCCCGTGATTTAATTATCACCACCTGGCCCCACCCTTGACACGTGGGGATTAGTTCAAGGTGAGATTTGGGTGGGGACACAGTCAAACCATATCAGCCCTGTAATAGTACTCCTGGGCATTTGTCCCACAGAAACGCAAACTTATGTCCACACAAAATCCCATCCACAATTGTTCACAGCACCTTTATTAGTAATAGTCAAAAGCTGGGAACAACCAAAACATCCTTCAGTGGGCAAATGGTTAAACAAACTGTGGTTCGGCCAGCCGTGGTGGCTCACGCCTCTAATCCCAGTACTGTGGGAGGCTAAGGCAGGCAGATCACGAGGTCAGGAGTTCGAGACCAGCCTGGCCAACAGTGAAACCCTGTCTCCACTAAAAATATAAAAATTAGCCGGGCACGGTGGTGGGTGCCTGTAATCCCAGCTATTTGGGAGGCTGAGGCAGGAGAATTGCTTGAATCTGGGAGGCAGAGGTTGCAGTGAGCTGAAATTGCACCACCTCACTCCAGCCTGGGCCACAGAGTGAGACTCCATCTCAAAAAAACAAAAAGCAAACAAACAAAAAAATCAAACTGTGGTTCCTCCATTCCATGAAATACCACACTAAGCAATGAAAAAGTATAAACAACTGGCCTACACAACCATGAGCATTCCTCTGAGTGGAAAAGTCCATCTCAAAAGGCCACTTACTGTATGATTCTATTTACAGACCACTGTCATCATGACAAAATCATAAACACCGAGAAGAGAACACTGGTTGTCAGGAATTAGGGATGGTAGAAGGAAGGAGGGATAGCAACGAGGAGATCTGCTGGCTGGTAAAACGGTCTGTATCTTCATTTCAGTGGTGGTTCCATGAATCTACACCTGTGTTAAAATAACAGAACTATAAACATACATGGCACTAATGTTAGTTTCCTGGTTGGACACTGCACTGTATTTCTCTCATTTGTAATCAATGGGGGAAACTGGATGAAGAGTGCACAGGACCTCTTTGTAATTATTTTTGCAACTTCCTATGAATCTATCATTATTCCAAAATAGAAGTGTAAAAAAAAAGTTAAATCAACATCAAATTAACTATAAATGAGTCAAGATTTCTAGCTGAAGGAAACACAAGCATGGGCAGGCGAAAAGAGGACCCTACTATTAAGCCAGAGACTTGAATATTTACGTCTCATTTTGATTTGCTGAGTTCTGCACAGGAACACAGAAGTCGGTGGTGAGCCTGTGAAGGGGACGGCAGGTGATAGCTGGCTATTGATCCCAAGAGGACCCACGACTAAAATTCTCACAGAGCCAGGTCGGATGGGTTGTGGTCCCTCCCCCTCTGCCTTCAAGGCATAATCCCAGCCTGAGCCACTGGGGGTGGGAACCCCAGGGACTTTTGGGGGTCACGGGAATCACCCTGAGAAGCTGAAGGGGGCTCCTCACCGCAAGTGCTGATGTTACAAGCCTCATTATACTTATATTGCTGACCTGCAGGATTTGTTCTGAGGCCTGCAGTGGGGGCTGGAGGAGGCAGAATATGATGCCCTGCATGATCCTGAGCTTATTCCCAGGGATGAGTCTTATGGGTGTCCAGCTCTGAACACTGTTAGGTAAAATGCACCCCAGGAGGAGGGACCTTCAGGACTCTGTCCACTCTGTCCTCCATCCAGGTAACAGACGGGGTGGACTGAGCCCCTGGGAGGCCAGAATTACCACAGCCCATGAGCTTGGCCCAAGGGTCAAGGAGAAGAAGGACTGCCCAAGGGTCAAGAAGAAGAAGAATCCAGGCAGTGAGATCTCCAGGCAGTGAGATCGTAAGTGATTTTACATTCCGCATCCCAAAGTTT
This sequence comes from Macaca nemestrina, assembly GCF_043159975.1. NCBI lineage: Eukaryota > Metazoa > Chordata > Mammalia > Primates > Cercopithecidae > Macaca > Macaca nemestrina. The sequence continues at coordinate 1,981,572 of NC_092134.1, forward strand.
GTGATCAAAAGAAACCAGGGGTAGCTATCGTACATGAGGAAAGAAGGAAGAACAGTTCTTTTCAGGGAACATCAAGTTTCACAGTCAGGGGTAATTGACTCTGATGTTGTTGGACAAACAGTAAGAACCAGAATCCATCTCCTCTGGTTTAGTGGCACAGCTGCTGATGCACCCAGAGAGGCTGCTGGTGCCGTAAGGCTCCTGTGGCCACGGCCTCTGTCACCCAGGACTGACCTGGCCAGTCTCTGCATGGTGTGGCTCAGTCAGCAGCTAACAGCCAGCATCGCTCTGACAGAGCAGTGTCCATGCTGCTGGGTCTTCTGAACATGACCCCTGCTGTCGCTGCCTGCGTGGATTATTTGCCTCCTGAGCTATTTGATCTGATATGTCCGGTAACCACAGAGGACCAGGAAAGGGGCCACCTAGACAGGTAGTAAGTAGCTTCTCCAAATACCATGGGAGAAAGTGTGGCCCCACCCAGCCTCTATGAGCAAAGGCTGAGTGGGTCACAGGGCTGTGGCAGATGCCCCAAGGATCCCCAGAGAGGTGGCATTGGAGAAGACCAAGTATGGAGCCATGGGGAGAAGCAACACAGGGCATCAGCAGAGCCCTGGGGGAACCAAGCAGCCATGCAGCACCCAGCCCTCACCAGGACACCAAGGGACATGGAGCAGGCACTCAGACTTTCACCCCCACGCCGCGGTACTGAGGCACGGTCCTTCCCAGGTGGGCATCAGAGGGGGACTGCTAAAAAAGATTTAAATAAGATCCGGAGTTTCATAACATAATAACCAAAGTGTCCAGGATGCAACTGAAAATCATTTGTCATACTGAGAGCCAGAAACATCTCAACTTGAATGAGAAAAGAAAATCAACACACATCAACATTAAATGATGCAGACAGTGAAATTAACTGACAAGGATTTTTAAAACAGCCTAAAATCATAAAAATGCTTCCATAGGTACAGACATTCTCGAAACAAATGAAAAAGATACAGTCTCAGCAAAGAATCAGAAGTGCTTCCAATTTTGGACTTTTTCATATTTTGACATTTCTACATTATACGTACCTGGCTGAGCATGCCTAAGCTGAAAATCCAAAATCTGAAGTGCTCCAATGAGCATTTCCTTTGAGCATCATGTCAGCACCCAGCAAATTTGGAGTTTTGGAGCATTTCAGATTTCAGATTTTCAGATTAGAGATCCTCAACCTGTATAAAGGAGAACCAAATGGAAAATTTAGAAGTGAAAAATAGAATAACTGAAATCAAAATCTCAGTGGATGGGCTGGGCATGGTAGCTAACGTCTGTAATCCCAGCAATTTGGGAGGCTGAGTGGGGCAGATCATTTAAAGTTAAGAGTTCAAGACCAGTCTGGCCAACATGGTGAAACCCCATCTCTACTAAAAATACAAAAAATTAGCCAGGCATGGTGTCTATTAGCGTGCCTGTAGTACCAACTACTTGGGAGGCTGAGGCACAAGAATCACTGGAACCCGGGGGGCTGGTTGCAGTGAGCCGGGATGGTGTCGCTATACTCCAGCCTGGGTGACAGAGTGAGATCCTGTCTCAAAAAAAACAAAAACAAAAACAAACCGAAAAAAAAAAAAAAAAAAAAAACCCTCAATGGATGGCTCAACAGCAAAAATAAAAATAGAGAGGACAGAGGAAAGAGTAGTGGACGGAAGGATAATTTGAAGAAAAAACAACAAATTACCCAATCTGAACAACAGAGATAAAATAGATTTTTAAAAATTAGCAGAGCCTTGGGAAGCTGTGGGACAACAACGAAAGATGTAATATCCATGTCGCTACAGCCCCATAAAGAGAAGAGAAAGGGAGTGGGGTTGGAAAAACAGTCCAATGGCCAAAATTTCTTAAATTTGGCAAAACATATAAACACAAAGATTCAAGCAGCTGAGCAAACTCAAACCGGAAAACCTAAACAAATCACTGCCAGACACATCATAATCAGACTTCCGAAAACCAAAGACAAAGAAAATAAATTGTCGAAAGCAGGGAGAGAGAAAGGACACCTCACCTACAGGGTCAGACAATTAGAACGGCGTGGATTTCCCATCAGGAACTGCTGAGGATGGAAGGGAGTGGCCTCTGTCAAGAGCTGGAGGAAATGAACTGTGCACCCTGCGTTCTTTGTCCAGCAAAAATACCCTTCAGGGATGAAGAAGAAACAAGAACATTCTCAAAGGAAAACAGAGAATTTGATGCCAACAGCCCAGTCATAAAAAATGTCTAAAGTGCATTTCTGGAAATGGAAAGGAAATGATAAAAGAAGGAATCTTGAAACATCAGGTATGAAGAAAGATCAGTGGAAAATAAAAATATAGTCCCAGCCTGCAAATGTGTACAATGGTACTTTGCTCAGCAACTCAAACCCAGCACATTCCAAACAGAGCACTGAAAGGGCATGGAGGTTTCTGTTGGGCTGAGAAGCCGACCTGCCCTGGGGCACATCCTCTTGAGGAACTCCACTGACCCAGGACTCTCAAGATGCTTCCCTAGAATCCAGCAAGCAACAGATACAGCTACTGAAAATGTGCTGTGTAGGGTCTGGAATCTGAGCCCTCTGGAGGGATGCTATGAAATACAAAACCCAGACTCTGCCGTCAAAGAACTTCTAGTCTCACGAGGAGGGCAAGGCCAGAATCCATGAAAAAAATATTGTCAGAAATGAAAAGTATCAAAAGAGTAACCTCTGAAGCCCCTCTTGCTCTAAACTTCTGGATCTAAGAAGTTGCTATCTGCTTCTCTTAATACTTTTTATTTCCCAATAAAGTTACAAAGCTTAAAATAACAGAAGCTCATTCTCCCTGGTGCATAGAGAAGGAAAAACATGAACAAGAAAGAAGCAAGATGAGCAGGAAGGTGGCTGCAGTCAATCCTCTAGGAAAGCAGTGTGGGGTCCTTGACTAGGGAGATACCAGTGAAGACAGACATGGAGACCCATTTTCTGTCTCATCCCAGCTCCACTTGTGCTGTGGGTTGAACAGTTTCCCCCCAAAATCCATGTCTCCCCAGAATGCTCAGAATGTGACCTTATTTGGAAATGGGATCCTTGCAGGTGTCATCAATGCAGGGTTGAAGATGAGATTGTGCTGGATTGAGATGAGCCCCCAGTCCCATCAGAGTGTCCTTGTACACTGCAGGAAAGGACAACGACACATGGAAGAGGAGGCCGTGGGGAGATGGGGCAGAGACTGGAGTTGGCTGTCACAGGCCGGGCTGTCACTAGGAGACAGGCAGGGGTGGACTTCCCACTGAGCCTCCAGAATGAACCAGCTCTGCCAACGCCTTTGTCTCAGACTCGTGGACCCAAGAACTGCAGGAGAATGGCTTTCTGTTGTTTAAAGCCACTAGGGCATAGCCATTTGTCATGGTGGCCCTAGGAAATGGCCACAGCAGCGCAGACTCGGCTCCACTGCCATCTGGCCCCTTTTCTCAACCGTTCCCCTTCCAAGCGTTCTTTGGTCCACGGCATTTCTCAACACATTAGGAAACACTGACACCGTCCAACCCAGCTTCATGGGTGAAGCACAGAGCTTCTCTCAAACACCAGCAGGCACTCGCCAGGCGGCGTTCCATGCAGTTCTTCAAACCTGTTTTATCACAGCGGGTGTAGTCTGTGATTATTTCCTGCAACAATTTCCTCTGCTTTGAAAATTATACCCATGTCGTTGCCACAAAATCATCTCTCTAAATTTTATCCCATTACTCTAATCATTGTGGACAATGCTACCATAATTAGTAATTATCCTCCCCCTCCTTCCCAGCATCCTAAATTTCATCTATTTGTCGAATGTCAACACATGTGAGTCCAAGACCCACAGCACAATCAACACCTCCACAACCGGCTTCTGGGACGTGGGTGTCTTCAGTTCTCCCCAGGCGACATGGCTTCCTTCCTTGTCCTGGGGCCCTGGAAGCTGTATTAACACCTGCTTGCATCCAGAAGCATGTGCTTTGTTTTCTCTTTCTAACCCAAGGATCTCTTGTGTGGTCCAGGCTAGAACCAAGGGAAGTGATTATCCCACGTGGGGCCCATCCCCGGCCTTCCGCCCCGTGTCAGGTTCCATGGTCCACCCACATCAAAGGTGCTGGCTCTGCCTCTAGGTCTCTTTCCAGACTATTTTTCTTCTCAGGTGCCTCTTGCTCATGGAATATTCATGTTATAAATTGTTTTTCTCCAGAGGCTTGGTTAGAATCTTGCCAAGTTCTCCACAACTTCATGTTAATGCTATCTGCGCTGTGATATAGTACGGTATCAGAAGAAGAAAAGAGAAGCCCAGCTTAAAATACAGCCTCAGCAATGATGGGCTCCATGTTTCCCAGAGGAATCCTCCACCTTGGTTTCTTGTCCCCGAGTTTTGACAGAGTCAGGGCCCCAATGTGGCTAGGCCTCAGCTTTAGGAGAACATTCTTCGTAAAGATCAAAAGAACGGGCAGTGGTCCCTGCATTGATCATCCTCACTGGTTCCCGTTTCCAATGCCACGACTTGGGATTTTTCCCTACAGCCGGCAAACTTTCCTCCTGGATTGTGAAGTACAACCTCTCATGTGTGTCTGAAAAAGCATTTACAATTAGAACAAGTTAACACTGCCTCTATGTATATCAGTGATCTCAACCGAGAGGAAAAAAATAGTATTTTCATAACACAATCTACAAAACAGGACTCTCAATATATTCCTTCAGGGTGGAAGATTTCAGATGATGGGAAAATTTCCATCATAGGTTTGCCCCCAGGGGACCATATCAGGATCTCCCAGGGGTGTAATCCTCAATCCTGTGAAAATAATGGTATGGGTTTCAAAGGTTGTAAAATTCGGATCTATTTTACAGCCTAGCTCTGTGGCTGTTAATAATAGCCGGTCATGTTTGTGGTCTTGAGTCCTCTAATATGCCACATCAAAAATGATGTTATTTTCCATGGAAGATGAGCGGTTTTACTTAGAAAAGAATGGGGGAATCTGACAGCCCACAGTTTGCATCTAGAACCATCTAAGGAGAGATGTGCTCTGTGAAGCTCTGTGGCTCTCCCCAGAGTCTGTGCTGGTTCATATTTCTGTTCGTCTGCTTTGTCTCACATTTTCCCTTATTTGCTATGCTATTTTGTAAGTTCACAAATAAAACAGTTTAAACCAGGTTTTCCCAGGCCTTGAGCACGCACACACACAAGAACTCTTTTCTTAAGTCAACAACATAGAAAGCCTTCCCCTTGAAATTCTCCCCCACATATTAAAGGATAACCTTCAACAAGGTAAATCATGACTCTCATAGAGAGATAAAATGAATGCACATCAAAGATATTATTTAATGTGTTAATGGATGAGGAAAGCTGTGAGATGTGACCGTCACTTCAAAGGGAAATTCAAAGAACTATACATACATGAGCCCATCCCAAATGCTGAAGTCAGTGTGCTTACTACACACAAAACTGGCAGAACTCGATGTCCAGGGAGAAGAATCAACTGAATCAACCAGAGGAGACCGACATGTCCGTGGCCAAGGCCCACGTGAACCCGTTGGCACGCCGTCACTCACAGGGTTGTGAGGTGGTTCAGGGACACGGAGGGGAGCACAGACTCCTGAGAATCAGATAACCCACATAACGCCCACTTCCCATGAAGCGCATTCAGCAATCTTTTTGTTCTATTTCAAAGTCTTCCATAATTCTTCCCTCCACAAATTAAGTGTATTTCTTAAAATCTAACTTTCCAAACTAAAAAGATATGGCCAAGTTCAAAAATTAAATGAAATTTCCACGCACCAGAAGCGAGATAGAAACATAAAGTAACGAGGTCAGTCGAGACTTGTGCCCAAGACAGTGTAATAAGACCGAACTCACCCACCCATCAGCACCAACTGAAACCTAAGGCAAGTTTATGAATTTGTGCTTTTCACAGCACTGGGCATCCATCAGGCAGTGAAGGTGAGCGGTGCATGAGCCACAGGAAACAGGGCAGAAGCGAGCTCTATGACCGCCCTGGAGCTCAGCCTTGGGACAGTTCCTAGACTGTCCTAGATGCTGCGGCAGCGAGGGGAACCCAGGCAAGACCCGGCAGAGACCCTGGTGCTCAGATATCCAAGGTCAGTGACGGGAGAGGAGAGAGCTGCACGGAGCAGAGGGCCCCTCAAGTTCTCAGCATAGCAGAGACTGGCACGTGCAGGGAGGAAGCCCCCAGAACAGGGAAAGAACCACCCAAGCAGATTACAGGGAACTGAACTGGAGCTCACACAGGGCCAGGAATAACCTGAGTCCACACCCACTGGCATGGAAACCTTGGAACTTCTAGGACACTGGGTGGAGTGCTCAGAAGGGTCTTGGCTCGCTAGTCCAGTGACCAAACTGGACTTAGCTTGACACTAATGGCTTAGCAAAACAATAATGCTGAGTGGAAAACGCCAGGCCAGAAAAGAGTACATACTATACAATTCCATTATACAAAGTTCTAGAAAATGCAGATTAATCTATGGCAAAAGAACAAGAATTAGCGGTTGCCTTGGGACAGGGGAGGGAGGTGGGAAGGGACAGGGAGGGGACAGGAAGGGATTAAAAAGGGGACCCAGGGAAATTTCGGGGTGATGCACATGTTCATCGTCTTCACCAGGGTGATGGTTTCATGGGTATATGCACTGGACACTTTACACATGTGCAGTTGTTTTTTGCCAGTTACACCTCAATAAGTGTGTTTTTGTTTTTTTGTTGTTTGTAATTGTGCAGGTGAAGCAGCTCCAGATCTGGGGACTCTGATACAGGTTTGGGTTCTCATGGTGAGGGGTTGAAACCCAAGGTGAGGGGAAGCAGAAGCTGGGAGGGAGACAGTAAGTGGGACGGGCTATAACCAGGTGAGAGATGCTCACACTCACAGGTAATCAGAGCAATGCAAATTACGTCTTCAGTGAGATCCTGTTTCACACCAGTGAGGGTGGCAAGACCTTAAGTGTACTACACTGGTGGGCTCTCAGTGCTGCTCTGGACAGAAATTTGGCAAAAATCAGCAACACTGAAATGCTTCTCACCACGTGACCCCATTCCCCAGGACACCCCCCAAGTAAACGACATGAACAGCTATCCGCAGAGTAACGGCTGAGTCATGGTGGGGTTGTCGTGGCACGCTACTGCCCTCCCATTTTGGATGTTTGTCTTTGGGTTGACTTTCTTGAGATTTATCCATGTTGATGAGCAACGTTCTGGTTCATTGACTTTGACTGATGTTACGGAAAGTCTAAAATTCTTAAAAACAGCCGTGTTTATGGGGTTACTGTGGGGTGATGGCCGATTACTTCTGAAATGATCACCTGTCATTCCCAGGCCACAAAAATCATGTCAGGTCCTCTCTAAATCACTATGTTTGCTTCTACAGAAAACCCTTTACTTAAAAGACACACATTTTCCTGATTCAGCAGAGCACTTCAGCAGAATTAAGCAGCCTCGATCAAATGAAGACAGGTTTCCAAGAAAATAAAACATTGACAACATGCCACGGCACATATGTGTGAAGAAGGCAGGGTGCAAACGTTCACAACACAGGAAACGGGGCAGGGAGGTGGAAGCAGAGAGCAGAGGGCCCAGGCCATCACCAGCCTGCAAGCTCGGCTCCTGCAAGCCCTTCTCTCCAGGCCGGCTGTCCTTCCTGCGGTAATAAAGGAGGGTCCCGTGTAGACCCCAGGAGGAGCTGGAAGTTTTCTGATCAGAGCTCGCCACGCAAGATTATGAAAGATGGGATTTCTGAAGCAGGAGGAGGAGATCTCAACATAAACCATTTAATTAAGAAATGCAGAGCAGGGAGATGCGAGTTTGGAAACATCCTTTGAAGCAAGCTTGAGCCTCTCCATATGTATGTTTCAATTCATTGTCTCCACCACCCTGGAAACAGAAGGTTTTCTCTTTCTTTAAACAATTGCCTACTGGTAGAGAAACGCTAAGAAAGTGTTAGGAAAACAGATATCGCCTGGGCGCAGTAGCTCACACCTGTAATCCCAGCACTTTGGGAGGCCAAGGCAGGTGGATTGCCTGAGGTCAGGAGTTCGAGACCAGCCTGGCCAACATGGTAAAACCCCGTCTCTACTAAATATGCAAAAAAAATTAGCCTGGCGTGGTGGCAGACACCTGTAATCCCACCTACTCAGGAGGCTGAAGGACGAGAATAGCTTGAACCCAGGAGGTGGAGGTTGCAGTGAGCCGAGATATTGCCACTGCACTCCAGCCTGGGAGACTTTGGCAAGAAAGAGAAGAGAGGAGAAGAGAGAAGAGAGGAGAAGAGAGGAGAAGAAGAGAAGAAGGAAAGAAGGAAAAGAAGGAGGGAGGGCGGGAGGGAGGGAGACAAATATCCACTGCTCTCCCAAGGATCTTCTCCTCCAGAACATTATATGTTGTTGCTAAGATTCCCAATTTGTTTAAACAGGAATTTGTATGGACAATTACCATTTGAATACAAACACCCAAGTTCTGTTTCAAATCAAATAGCAGAAAAGAAGGGAAATGAAGTAGGCCATTGGCTATTGTTGATGTCAATCAAAAGAAACAAGGAATCGTTCCTGGGGCAGCATAATCCTGAACTTCCCACAAGCACGAGTGCTCTGGGGACATGGGTGAGACTTTGTGCATCTTCCTCCCCAAGCCAGACAGGACAGTGCCCGTCTGAAGCAAGGTGACATGGTTCGGATCTGTGTTCCCACCAAATCTCATGTCGAACTGTAACCCCCAATGTTGCAGGCAGGGCCTGCTGGGAGGTGATTGGATCATGCAGGCAGCGTTCTCACGAATGGTTTAACACAGGGGTTCCCAACACGGGGGCCATGAAGTGGGACCAGCCTGTGGCCTGTTAGGAACCGGGTGCACAGCAGAAGGTGAGCTGTGGGCGAGCAGGCGCCCCCACCTGAGCTGCCTTCCTATCAGATCAGCCGGCTGTTTGGTTCTCCTAAGAATGCAAACCCGACCAGGAACTCCCCTTGTGGGGCATCTAGGTTTCGAGCTCCTTGCGATGACCTAGTGCCTGACGACCTGAGGGGAACAGTTTCATCCGGAAACCATCCCCCCACCCCACCTGTACAAAAATTATCTTCCACGAAACCTGTCCCTGGTGCCAAAACGCCTGGGGGCCACTGGCTTAACACCACCCCTCTCGGCACTGTCCTCATGATCGCGAGTTCTCGTGGATCTGGTCGTTTGAAAGCGTGTGGCACCTCCCCACCTCTCTTGCTCTGCCCATGTAAGACGTGCTTGGTTCCCGTCACCTTCTGCCACGACTGTCGCTCCCTGAGGCCTTCCCAGAAGCCCGGCAGATGTCAGCACCACGCTTCCCGCTCCGCCGCAGAACCGTGAGGCAATTAAGCCTCTTTTTTTCTTTTTTTTTTTAAATAAATTACCCAGCCTCAGGTATTTCTTACAGCAATGAACAGACTAACGCACAGGACAACACACAGAGTGGCTCATGATCTGGGAAATTTGGGCTAGAAAAGCACAAGTCAAATTTTAGTTCAAGCAACTCCAGAGTACTTGACCTGCCCAACTAACAGCGCGTCCTGGCCACGAACAGCACCGGATGTCCCTACTGAGAATCTCACTGATGATGATGATGATGACCATGACGATGGTGATTTCAACTTGAGACAGGAACATCTGTTATGTAACGGGCCACCAACAGGCGGTGAGGTTCGTGCTGGCCTAGCAGGACACACTGAATTCCCAGCTTCCTGCACACGCATTCCTGGACCCCCGTGTATCTGATCTATGTGCCAAGCACTATGCAAGGGAAGCATTCGTGCCCAGTTTCCCAGGGACAGGGCCAAGCCCAGGCAGAGGAATGACTCCTCCTGGACCACCAGGGTGACATCTGCAAGCCACAAACAACTGTCCTGCTTGTCCAGGTTTTAGATGCTTGGTTCACATCTTTTCCTGCTGTGTCTCCCCCGACTCCCTCTCCAGCCAGGGACCTTGACTGGGAGTGGCTCCGGGTCCCCCACAGACCCCACTCACAGGCACAGCTGGTCCTGCTGGATGGCTGGGCCCATGCTCTCCCTCGGCCCAGGAAAGCCATTCCTAAAGGCAGCCCCACTGGCCAACCCCGAGCCTCCCCTCACTCTGTAGCCTACATGGCCACCCCTGCTGGCACCCCAGCCAGCAGCACACACTTGAAAGCACATGGTTATGTCCTGTGGGGCAGCCAAAGGGGCCAGCAATCCCATTAACCAGGGCTCGCCGGGAGACAGGTCGTGAGGTCACTGCTGATCGACAAGGTCACTCTGGGTGATGCACGAATGAGCACTTTATTTTAGTGACACGTGCATTCTAAGGCAGATTAGGAAGTGACATAGTCAACATTCTGTTTCCAGAATCTCTGGCTATGATGGCTTAGAGTGAGGGAAAAGCATGCATGGAGGTCAAAAAGACGTTTCTCCACGTGGAGGAAATGCATGGGGCACGAGTGTGCAGGGGGCACGCAGGTGGGGCGGGAGTGAGTGGAGCAGAGGACAGGCCTCGGGGCCATGCCTGGCAGTGCAGGGCTCACAACCTGCTCCCAAGGGCAGGTTCTACCATATGCGCGGCATGCAGCCCTCATGCCAGCCCTGGGCTCAGACAGTATCCAAGGCCCTGCTTGATAAGGCAGGAAGCTGAGACCAGAGACCCCAGGGACTCGGTCAAAGTCACACAGCAAATCCATGAAGAAGCAGGCACCTGAGCCCGAGGGTCCAGCTCCAGAGTGCTCACGACGTACGGCATTATGAAGTATTATCTGCTTTTCCAAACTCCCTTCCTTGGCCTTTGGCCTCGCCCTCTCTCCCATTCCTTAAAACCCATTCTCACGCTCTCTCTCTTCCATCCCTTAAAACCCATTCTCCTTGTGCTTCCTTTCTCCCTTCTTCCTTCTCAGACCCCTCCTCATGCCCTGAGTGTCAGGAAGCTAAGCAGGCTGCCTCCCCACCCCCCAGAGGCCCTTTCCCCGCACAGTCTCGGAGAGGGGGCAGCAGGCCCCCTCTTCTCCTTCAGGAGGAACCTGGCTCCTGGAATGTGGGTTTAGCCCCATGGTGCGCAGAAGGGCCACACCAACATCTGAAAATGATCCCTGCCCTGCCCACAAATGAAGACTGGTTTCTCAGAAGACAAGAGTCTTTCTGTGAACTATAAAAAGCTACTGGATCGACAACCTATTATCATTGTGGAAGAAATTACTGATCTGCACGTCAGCTGGGAGGGTGCCCGGCTGGGCTGTCCGCCCCGCAAATCCACGGAACCCCGGATCACCAGAGACTCCCTCGACAGCCACGCCCCACATGCCACACACCCATCTCAATGCTTCCCGTAGGCTGTGGGCTCAAACCCGGGAAAGACGGGCAGGCCCCCTCCACAGCTGGGCCGCCCCACAGCTGTAGCAGCGGGGGTGCAGGAAGACACCCAAGGATGGGCAGCTGCTTCCAGCTCTCCACGACAGACATGGGTGCACCCCCGGCCAGCTGCAGGATGTGTGAAAGGAAATGTGCTCCGTGGGGAGTGTGAGACTCACAGACGGTACAGGGCGGCCCACCCACCGTGCCGTCCACTGCTGGATTCACAGTGTCAGAAGTGCTGCTGGCCCCGGCTGACCCTGAGCCCTTAGCCTTCCACTCAGCACACTGCCTGCACCAGCCCCAGGTGCCGAGGCGGGGCCAGAGAGAGCTCTGTGATCGACAAGCATCTGCTCTCCCTGTTTCAGGGTTGAAGGGCCTTTGACCACCAAGCAAGCCCAGCTGGTGAGAGATCAGGGACACATGTGGAGCCCCTAGCCCCCTTCAGGGGAGCTGACAGTCTGCCTCTGCCACCCCCACCCCACCCCCATGACATGGGACACGGAGGTGACCAGCGGAGCCCCATCCTGGGCTTGGAGGAGAAGGGGCTGAAAGTGGGGGCCAGGTCCACAGGGCCTGGTCCTGCAAGTATCAGATGTTCATCTCAGACCCTCACTTGAGGGAGAAGCAGACCACCAGCAGGGCTGTCATTCTTTGGGGGTGGCTGTTGGTGACGATGTCTTTACACAGAGCCAAGCTTCCTCCCACTGACTCAGTCTTCCAAGAAATGCTGAGGTGGGGAATTTATGGCCTCACCCAACCCCCAGAACCACGCACGATCGTGACGTCCCTGACGCTGACACTGGCTGGCTAACCCTTGTCTGGAATGGCCACGGCCATGGAGGAGAGTCCCAGCCCCAGCCTGGCAGAGGAAGTGTCCCCATGTGAGCTCACAGGATTGTGCAACTGTCCTCATATCACACAGTATGTCACTGCCTCTGTGGCTTCTCTCACAAGGCCGCTGACCTGACCCTACATCTGCACCTCTCTTCCCGACAGGGGCCTCCCTGGATGGCTGGGGAGGGGGTGCAAAAGGGGGCAGGGGGCTCCCTACTCCTGGAATGCTCCACCCATCTTCCCCAGAGCCATCACCCCATCGTCCAGGCTCCAGATGCAGAGGGCACCAGAGCTGGGCTGTGGAACAGTCTCCAAACCATAGCGTCTCCCGGCCATGGCTCACCTGACTCCCCTCCCTCAGGCCGGCACACAAGGACAGAAACTGGCCACACCCAGGGCTGGAGCTCCTCACAGGAGCTCCTCCCCCTGCCCTCAATGGGCTCCGTCCTCCCTGCCTCAGAGACTGACCAGGGAGGACACTGACCAAGAAAGGAATGCTGATTAGGGAGGACACTGACCAGGGAGGACACTGACTAGAGGGAGCACTGACCAGGGAGGACACTGACCAGGGAAGGAGCACTAGCCAGGGAGGGGGCACTGACTGAGGAGGGAGCATTGACCAGGAGGACACTGACCAGGGAGGACACTGACCAGGGTGGACACTGACCAGGGAGGACACTGACCAGGGAGGACACTGACTGGGGAGGACACTGACCGGGGAGGACACTGACTGGGGAGAAGCACTGACCAGGGAGGACATTGAGCAGGGAGGACACTGACCAGGGTGGACACTGACCAGGGAGGACACTGACCAGGGAGGACACTGACTAGGGAGAAGCACTGACCAGGGAGGACATTGAGCAGGGAGGACACTGAGCAGGTAGGGAGTACTCTCCAGGGAAGGAGAATTCCCCAGGGAGGACACTGACCAGGGAGGACACTGACTGGGGAGAAGCACTGACCAGGGAGGACATTGAGCAGGGAGGACACTGAGCAGGTAGGGAGTACTCTCCAGGGAAGGAGAATTCCCCAGGGAGGAGCACTGACCAGGGAGGGAGCACCACCCAGGGTGGGAGCACCACCAAGAAGGACATGGGCAAGGCAGGGAGCACAGACTGGGGACACACTGACCAGGACAGAGTGCTATCACCTTGTTCACATCTCTCAACCTGTGCCCACCCTGAGGACCACAGGGCGGCTCCCTCACTGGCCACCTGGTGCTGGCAGCTGTGGTGCTTTGTCCCCCAAGGAGAAAGCATGATCTTTGGAATGAGACTCAACTCTAACCCTAACTCCACTGTGGACTTGGGCAGCATGGTGACTTCCCTGAGCCTCAGTTTCTCCAACTGTAAATCCCCATATCCCTCTCAGCTGTTGTAAGAAGGAACCCGGTGGGCATGGGTGTGATGCAGGAACAGCCACATGCTGAGCAAGGCTGGCCTGTGCACCAGATGTGCCCGGGCCGGGAGGGGCAGGGTGGGAGGGTCCCTGCACAGCACTGCCCTGCCGCAGCTCCTCGGCGTGCGCTGACAGAGGCTGCCCCGCTCTTCTCCTCCTGAAGCCCCTTGTGAACACAGTTTCAGGATCCTCCTGTCACCCTCCCTGCCTGGGGCTGATGCACCAACATGATGGCACCAGGGTTCGGGAGAAGACGAGATCCCTGCCTCCCGAACACTGCCCTGCCTACAGGGTCCACATGAAGCAGTGCTGGAAGGAGAGCTCAGCCCGCTTGACCGCTGCGACCCGGAGACCCACAGGTCCTGCAGGCTGCCCTGGGGACTGAGGGATGAGGGCCAGGCTCATCCATGCTCTCCCGGATTTCAGCATGCCCAACACGCCCGCAGGTGGTGTGGGCGGTGTGTGCCTGCCTGGCGGCCCCCTGGACACCAGTCATTTGCATTTGGATCCACTCCTGGCGCTGCAACACCACTGCGCACCACACGCCGCAGAAACCCAGGCACGCGCACCAAGGCCTACGGAGAAGGCGCTTCCAAGCATCACGCACGAGGAACAAGAGGGCGAAGCATTAACATCAGCAACAGAGCAGCCCTGCAGAGATCAGCCACACGAACCATGGCGCAGCCACGCGGTGGAACAGGGCGCGAGGCAGGCGTGCTTTGGCTTTTGGTTTCAGTTTTGTTCTCTAACAAAGTAGCTGGGTGTGCTGGAAGGAAGTCTCCCAGAGCACCACTGCAGCTCAGAACCACACTGGCAGCGAGATGCCGTCGTGTGTGTGTAAAAAGAAACTCGCACATCCAGAGGTTTCCAGTGGGTGCAAATCTAAACACGAGGGGAAATTTGTAAGGACAGCTGTGGAAGGGAAGGTAGAGGGGGGCTCTGGGGAGGGGAAGATAAACCAGGCCTGGGAATCGTGGTGTGTCCAGAATTGGTGGGTTTTTGGTCTCGCTGACTTTAAGAATGAAGCCGCGGACCCTGGCAGTGAGTGTTACAGTTCTTAAAGATGGTGTCTCTGGAGTTTGTTCCTTCTTCCTCCTTCCCGGTGGGTTTGTGGTCTCGCGGGCTTCAGGAGTGAAGCTGCAGAGCAGTGAGTGTTACAGCTCGTAAAGGCAGCATGGACCCAACGAGTGAGCAGCAGCAAGATTTACTGCAAAGAGCGAAAGAACAAAGCTTCCACAGTGTGGAAGGCGACCCAAGCAGGTTGCTGCTGGCTGACATGGGCAGCCTGCTTTTATTCCCCTATCTGGCCCCACCCACATCCTGCTGATTGGTCCATTTCACAGAGCACTGACTGGTCCATTTTGACAGAGTGCTATTGGTGCATTTACAATCCTCGAGCTAGACAGAGTCACAGAGTGCTAGTCCTCCAAGTCTGCACTAGGTTAGCTACATACAGAGTACCAATTGGTGTATTCACAAACCCTGAGCTAGACACAGTGCTGATTGGTGTATTTACAAACCCTGAGCTAGACACAGAGTGCTGATTGGTGTATTTACAATCCTTGAGCTAGACACAGAGTGCTAGATGGAAAAGTTCTCCAAGTCCCCACTAGGTTAGCTGGATACAGAGTGCTGATTGGTGCACATACAATCCTCCTGCTAGATATAAAAGTTCTCCAAGTCCCCATCCTGTTCAGGAGCCCAGCTGGCTTCATCCAGTGGATCCTGCACCAGGGCTGCAGGCGGAGCTGCCTGCCAGTCTCGGGCCATGCCTGCACTCCTCAGCCCTTGGGCTGTCCATGGGACTGGGCGCCACTGAGCAGGGGGCGGCACCCGTCAGGGAGGCTCAGGCTGTGCCATAGCCCACCACGGTGGGGAAGAGAGGGGGGAGGGAGAAGAGAGGGGGATGGGGGAGGGGGAACTGGGAGAAGGGAGTGTGGAGAGGGTGGGGGGGGAGGGGATGGGGGAGGGGGGAGTTGCGGGGAGCTCAGACGTGGTGGGCTGCAGGTCCTGAGCCCTGCCCCGCGGGGAGTCAGCTAAGGCCCGGCGAGAATTCGAGTGCGGTGCTGGCGGGCCAGCACTGCTGGGGGATTCTGCGCAACCTCCTCAGCTGCTGTCCCGGGTGCCAAGCCCTTCACTGCCCTGGGCCGGCAGCGCCGGCTGGTCACTCTGTGTGCGGGGCCCACCTAACCCAAGCCGGCACCCGCGGGAACTCGCACTGGCGGCCCTCCAGCGCGGTGTGCGGCCCCGGTTCCCACCCACGCCTCTTCCTCCACACCTCCCTCAAGCAGAGGGAGGCAGCTCCAGCCTCGGCCAGCCCAGAGAGGGGCTCCCATGGTGCCGTGGCGGGCTGAAAGGCTCCTCAAGCGCCACCAGAGTAGACGCCGAGGCCGAGGAGGCGCTGAGAGTGAGGGCTGCTAGCACATTGTCACCTCTCAGCAGTGTAAAGGACACTGCCTGCATTTGTAATGTTTCAGGTTCTTAATGGAGATGTAATTATGTTTACATAATTACAAATAAATATTTTAAGTGGGCCACTTTTACAAGTAAAAGGATGCAGAGCCAGTCCTCCGAGACCAGGGGCTGCGAGTCTCTTGTGACCCCACCCAGGACCAGTCCCCTCAGCCCCGTTTGCGTCTGCCTCTCCTGTCAAGGGGGGGAACCCGCGGGTGGACGCATTTCTGGGAGCCGGACGGCAACACGCGCAGACACAGCATGGCCTCCTCCGCCCAGATGCTTTTGTGCACACAGGACACAATGGCACCCACGTGAGGATGGCCGCTTCATCCTTTTAACAAGGCTCAGCGATCATTAAATGATCCTCACACCACTTCCCACATAGCTAGGACTTCACAGCTGCCGGTGAGAAAGCGATGCTTTATCAGAACCTGTTCTAAGTCCTCACAGAGGTGTGTAGAGATTCAGTTCACTTTATGGAAACCCAATTAGAACCTCTATTTCTTGTTGATGGAGTTCCTACATGGTGTCAGGTCTGAAGCTAACACCCAGTCTTCCATGCTGTCCTGACAGCTGGTAGAACCAGGGAGCCTCTAGTGGCCCCGCCAAAGGCTTCCCTCCCAACTCTGCTCCTCAGAATAAGGTCCCTAAAAGACCCCCCTCCTCATGGGGACCAGGCGCACTTCCCGCTCATCCCAGGGTGGCAGGTTCCAGTCCCACCCACCTGCAGAATTATCCAGGAAGCCACTCACATCCTCCCGAGGGAACCAGGGCATCCTGCCCTCCAGTCACTACGCCCTCCAGGCCCTCCAGTCACTACACCCTCCAGTCAGTCACTATGGTCTCCAGTCAGTCACTATGTCTGCAGTCACTACGGCCTCCGGTCACTGCGCCCTCCAGTCACTACGCTCTCCGGTCACTACGAACCTGCTCCCCAGCCCTACGAGCCCGTTCCCCAGCCGTGTGGGTACACTCTGCCCTGCGTGCATCCCCATGTGGCCCCCCGTGTGGATGTGCAGGGCCCTCCATCCCGGGACCCGAGTGTTCGTGGCTTCCTCTGTCCAGTGCTGGGCACCCCATGGCCCTCAGGCAGCATTGTCTCCCTCACCAAAGGGTGCAGAGACAGAGAGCCAGCCTCCTGCCCACATGCAGCCTGCAGGGGAGAGGCCTGCGTGGTGCCTGCAAGGACAAAGCCGTGAGTTCCACACACCCACAGCCAAGTCATGTTTTGCCAGGGCAGTGAGCGTGGGTGGTGGAGGAGCCCAGAGATGGTGTGCACCCAAAGGAATGGTTTTCACCCCTGTCAGTCCAGGGGCCCAAAGATGCGGGTCCTACTCCCATTTCCAGTGCTTAGTGGCAGGTCTGGACCCATGGGATCTCCGCAAGCCTCAGTTTCCTCATCTGCACAAAAGTATAAGGCCTCTCCCCAGCTCCCTCACAGAGCTGTGGGAGGAAGCAATGAACCCGGACAGGAGGCTGTCTGCGAAAATGTGCGGCATGCTCACCCCCAGGCTGGCTGCTCCAGGGCGCACGGGACCCTGGCCTGTCTCGCTCCCAACCCCACCCCACACTTTGCTCTTTGCTCGGCTTTGGGTTGATGCACTTGAGGTCTGCAGGCTCCCAGCTGAAAGCAGGGTCAACAACTCACCTGCCCACAGGGGCCAGGCTGGGCGCTGCCCAGGAGAGCACAGGTTGGGAGGGCCGCACGGTGGGGAGGGCCGCAGCCTCCTATGGGCAGATCCTCAGCTGCAGACAATCCAACAGTTACCACTGAGGAATGTGCCTGGCTGTGCCCGCAGGCCCTAGTCCAGATTTCATGTGAAATCAACCAGTTCTTAACTGTTGCTAGCTAAATCAAATTATTCTTCTGGCCTAAAGCCATCAATTTCAAACTCTGGCTCAAATGCTGCTCCCACACACTCAGGAGGAAGAGCCTTTGCGTTGCAGACGCCACGCCGGGGCTGGAGGTCGGCTGGAGGCCGGCGTCCCCCTCCTGGCTCACCTGGTCTACTGCAGACAGAGCCCCAGCGCCTGTGACCCCACCAGGACCAAACGCGGAGCTGGGAGAAGCCCGCGGCAAGGCTGCTAGCTGGTGGGAGTTTCCTTTAGAAACCAAACATCCGAGTTGGGAGAGTGACGAGTCCTCAAGGTTTTCAAGTGCAGGACGTATAAACATGAAGTCAGGAGCTGTGTCTGCTGAATTGTCTTTAACTCACATGTTATTTCTTATGTCGACTTCATTCATTCATTCATTCATTCAACAAATATTTACTGTGTACCATAAGGCTGTTTCCAGAACATTCCTCTTGGCTCCTCAAGGTCGGGGCAGCAAGAACGCGGCTCTGGGGGGGCGGGGGTAGCACTGAGCAGGCTCCGGAACCTGAGGCTCATGGGGAAGTGGGAGGCTTCTCAGGATGAGGCCAACCAAGGGCTCCGGGAGGTCCAGGATGCGGCCCCATGGAAGGGCTGGGTTTGGCCTGTTTAGCACTTAAGATGTTTTGAATCACTTGCTAATATTGTAAAAATCGGGATAGTTCACAACGGTATAAAAAAAACTCTGGATCTCCAGTTCTGTAAAAAACATTCCTGTGGGCAAGTGGCAGCTGGGACGTAGTGGCCCCCTTCCCTCGCCTGGTGGGCAACTGCCCCATGGAGGTGCCTGGGGCATAGCAGATAATAAAACGCCCAAGGACACACGGCGCCTTCTCCTCGGGCACTCGGGTAACAAACCAGACTGCGAAGGGAACCCTAGGTCATGTCGACGTCTGCAGTGGCATCTAGAAAAACAACCCAGGAAAAGAGGACCGTGGGGAGGGAACATGACGTGGCCAAAGACCCCAAAAGAGCGAGAATGTGCTTCCCAGGCGGGCACAGGTGCAGAGGCCCCAGGCAGGGGGAGTCTGTGGCAACGGCGTGCGGTGTGTTCCCAGGAACTGGTCCCTGATTAATGCATGAAATGTCCACTCTGGCACCTGGTGTCCCTGAGTGAATGGCCAGGCCCTGGGTCTCTGCAGAGTCTCATTAAGCTGCACACCTGCCTCTCCAGCTGTAACTGAATGTTTGCTTTTCCATTTCTCTGATTCGGAATACATGCTGTCCTGGCCCCCACGGTCTCAGTCTCCCTGCCGAGGTCACAAAGTGGTCTCCATTTCGGTCGCCTTTTCAAGGTCACCAGTCATACCCTCAAGGGTGGGGTGGGAGGCAAAAGCCACTTCAGGCGGCTGGGTCGGCTCCCCAGTGAGGCTTTCCACTGGATGGGGGAAGTGCGGACCACTGCCCTGTCCACACCTGCTCTTCTCCCCGGGCAACTTCCTCCTTCCAGGGCTGGTATCCTCTGCAGCTCCTTTCCACCCACATCCCCCACCCACACCCTCCAGCTCCACAAGATCGTCCAAGAACCAGTCCCTGGAGGATCCTTCTGGGCGCCTCCCCACACTCTCTGTGCCAGTGGCCAGCACCAGGACCCCCGATTTTCTGTGCTCAATGAAGTCCCTGTTACCCGTTCCTGCTAACAGCATTGAAACATGCACCCCAGGACAAGCGAGGGCATCAGAGAAACAGCAGCAGCATCGTCAGAGGTCACAACTCAGACGTCCTCAGGGACTGTCCAGGTGGGGATGATGGCAAACTCCCGGGGGGCCACCATTCCACCATTCAGCCCCCCTGTCCTGCCACGCAGCAGGTCAGACCTGCACAGCCAGAAGTTCAGGTTTCAGGAGAGAAGCTAGCAATTCTGATGCTAAGGTAAGAATCGTCTGATGTAAATATTGGCCACTGTCTTGAAACTGAAACAGCATTTGGGGCACCTGCAGAGGCCGCTGCCTGGCAGGCTTCGGTCCAAGAGCGAGCAAGCCTGCCGTTCCCCACAAGACCGTCCCACACGATCTGGCAGCCAGCCCAAGGCTGGCACACACGGCATTGTTCTGTCCCTGCCTCACAGATAACAAGGCAGCTCTGGAGGGCGGGTGGTTTACCCAAAACTCACAGTTCACCCAGGTGTGCACCTGGGGCTGTTTCTGAGCTGCCCGGCCCAGGCCTCTGTTAGTTCCCTGCCCTGGCTCAAGGGGCAGGCTGCCCACTGTGGTGCTCACAGGATGACTCTAGGTCCCTGCAAGTATGAGAAGCACGTGAGCATTTTGTTTAATATTTACGTATTTAATGCGTTTTTAAAAGGGTATGCCAAACATATGATTTTATGGAGATTACTGCTTACGACTTTGCCCTTACCTTAAGAAATAATATACATTTACTTTAATGTACAATCTAAACATATATAACCATACATCAAAACCATGCTTCGCCATGTGTTCTTTTTAATGAGCAAATGTCAGTTCCTTCTGAATAAGGAGAAGAAAGGGAGGATGAAGAGCAGGAGGGAGAGGAGGAAGCCACTGACTTCTCTGCACCAGGTGCATGTCTGGTTGACAAAACACCTCAAATCCCTGTCCTGTTAATGACAAACCCCATTCCTCGCCTCCAGACTCCTGGGAAAAGCCTCGGAGACACAATAACGCGGCCCCTGGGCGCAGGAGTCACTTCACGGGTCTCAAACTCAGGCTCCTACAGGGGCCAGGGAGGTCATGCCTGAGGGTGCCGCTGGTGGGGTAGGGCTCTGGAAACAGAGCAGACACGTCCCCTTGCAGCCCTTGGTGTCCATCTTGTTCATTAAAACAGGGACAGAATGATCCTGTCTGCGCCGGCCTCACGGGCCGCCGGCAGGGCCACCAGCGCGGCTGGCCGGCGGCCCCTTCTCAGATCCTCCATTTGCCAAGGGAACATAGAACTCCAGGTTTTTATGTGGCATCTCCCAGCTTTGAAATGTCTGCACGACATTCATTATTTTAAAGCAGAAAGCCCTGTTTGGGCCCAGCTGAGTCCAAGCCAAGACGCCCCAGGGCTGGGTTCGGGTGGGTGTGCCCCGTGTTTGAAATGGCAAAGCACTCAGAGAGGAAAGCCTTCGACAAACCAGTGACCGCCTCGGAGTCCACACAGTCAGCCTCCAGGGCCAGATGTTCAGAGCTGTCCCTTGTCAGAGCTCCCTGCGGGGAACAGGACTCGTGTGTTTTTATCTTTCCATCTTAGGCGCGGCCGTCGTGAACTCTGTGATTTTTTCACAGCTTTCTGGATAATGACTGAAGATGGTCTAGACCGGGAAATCTGTTTTTACCGAAACCCTCCCCTCAGGCTGAGCTGGCTTTTCCCCCATTTCCCTGGCGTTGGTCACCGCATGAGGGTCCTGGTAGCACTGGGGGCTGAGCTGGAGTCTGCAGGGGCCGGGAGCACAGGACTCTCTCCACACCGTCCCGGCTCAGCAGGGACTGGACTCAGCAGTTTCCTGGACTCTCCCGCAGGCAGTTCCCTCTGAGCTTGGCCTGGAGAGGCTCTGGGGAGACGGCCATAGGCTTCCTCCTCCCCAGGGGACAGCCCTGCTCGCTCCCTCCACTCAAGGCTGTAACCACCCTGCTCCATCTACCCCAGGTGTCAGCCAGCGACCTAGTCTCTTCCCTTTTGTGTGTTGCAAACATTTAAAAATCAGGAGAAGTCTCAGGCAAACAGCTTTTCTGGGAAAATCAGCAGGCTTGGGGACAGGATGGGTCTGCCCCCACAGCCACCCTGTCACCGGGGGACCCATCACATCAGGTTTGCTTCTGACCCTGAGGTCAAAGGTCAGCCTACCTGTCACTGCCGTCCCCCTCACCTGCGCCCCGGCTATGCTCTCATGGCAGAGTTGCAGGCAGGTGGCCCCTCCATCACCTCTGCCTCCAGCCAGGAGGAAACAGCCCACGCTGATGAGTGCCCACCCACCCCACACCCTGGGCCACTCCCGTGGCTGAGCCTGGGGGCATTTCCACCTGCCACGTCTGTCCCCCAACTGTAGTATCAGCCCCTCTGTTGTCTGGCCCCAGTCACAGAGAAGAAAGACGCTCACGGCTGGATGGTCCTGAGTGGGAATAAGCAGGGCTCGTTCCCTTGTGGGAGGAGTGTTGGCTCTGCAATACCAAATCAGAGTGGATGCCTAACAACTCAGAGGCAGCAGGCAGGCGAGAGAGAGGTTTGAAGGTTGAGAGGAAGTCTAACACATGGCTGCCCTGCGCCGCCTGCCACCTGCCCTGGGCTCAGCGCACAGGCCCTCCCGGCACTGTGAAGACACTGGGCTATGTGGATGGGGGAAGTCCAGGGCTTCCAGACTGCTGGGTCATCTGAATCCCTCCACAGGGGCCTGCTGATGGTCCCCACACGTCTCAACAGTCAGAGCAAACATCAGCAGAAAGGGGTCAAACCCCCTAATGATGCAGTGAGTGAGACCCGGTGCAGAGTGAGACCCAGTGCAGTGAGTGAGGCCCGGTGCAGTGAGTGAGGCCCGGTGCAGTGAGTGAGACCCGGTGCAGTGAGTGAGGCCCCGGTGCAGTGAGTGAGGCCCCGGTGCAGTGAGTGAGACCCGGTGCAGTGAGTGAGGCCCCGGTGCAGTGAGTGAGGCCCCGGTGCAGTGAGTGAGACCCGGTGCAGTGAGTGAGGCCCCGGTGCAGTGAGTGAGACCCGGTGCAGTGAGTGAGGCCCGGTGCGGTGAGTGAGGCCCCGGTGCAGTGAGGCCCGGTGCAGTGAGTGAGGCCCCAGTGCAGTGAGTGAGGCCCGGTGCAGTGAGGCCCGGTGCAGTGAGACCCGGTGCAGTGAGACCTGGTGCAGTGAGTGAGACCCGGTGCAGTAAGTGAGGCCCCGGTGCAGTGAGTGAGGCCCGGTGCAGTGAGACCCAGTGCAGTGAGTGAGACCCGGTGCAGTGAGTGAGGCCCGGTGCAGTGAGGCCCGGTGCAGTGAGACCTGGTGCAGTGAGTGAGACCCGGTGCAGTGAGTGAGGCCCGGTGCAGTGAGTGAGACCTGGTGCAGTGAGTGAGGCCCGGTGCAGTGAGGCCCGGTGCAGTGAGACCTGGTGCAGTGAGTGAGACCCGGTGCAGTGAGTGAGACCCGGTGCAGTGAGTGAGGCCCGGTGCAGTGAGGCCCGGTGCAGTGAGACCTGGTGCAGTGAGTGAGACCCGGTGCAGTAAGTGAGGCCCCGGTGCAGTGAGTGAGGCCCGGTGCAGTGAGACCCGGTGCAGTGAGTGAGACCCGGTGCAGTGAGTGAGGCCCTGGTGCAGTGAGTGAGGCCCGGTGCAGTGAGACCCGGTGCAGTGAGACCTGGTGCAGTGAGTGAGACCCGGTGCAGTGAGTGAGGCCCGGTGCAGTGAGTGAGACCTGGTGCAGTGAGTGAGGCCCGGTGCAGTGAGACCTGGTGCAGTGAGTGAGGCCCGGTGCAGTGAGTGAGGCCCGGTGCAGTGAGTGAGACCCGGTGCAGTGAGTGAGGCCCCGGTGCAGTAAGTGAGACCCGGTGCAGTGAGTGAGAGCCCGGTGCAGTGAGTGAGGCCCCGGTGCAGTGAGTGAGGCCCGGTGCAGTGAGTGAGACCCGGTGCAGTGAGTGAGAGCCCAGTGCAGTGAGTGAGGCCCTGGTGCAGTGAGTGAGACCCCGGTGCAGTGAGTGAGGCCCCGGTGCAGTGAGTGAGGCCCAGTGCAGTGAGTGAGACCCGGTGCAGTGAGTGAGAGCCCAGTGCAGTGAGTGAGGCCCCGGTGCAGTGAGTGAGGCCCGGTGCAGTGAGTGAGACCCGGTGCAGTGAGTGAGGCCCGGTGCAGTGAGTGAGACCCGGTGCAGTGAGTGAGAGCCCAGTGCAGTGAGTGAGGCCCCGGTGCAGTGAGTGAGACCCCGGTGCAGTGAGTGAGGCCCGGTGCAGTGAGACCCGGTGCAGTGAGACCCGGTGCAGTGAGTGAGACCCGGTGCAGTGAGTGAGGCCCGGTGCAGTGAGTGAGACCCGGTGCAGTGAGTGAGAGCCCAGTGCAGTGAGTGAGGCCCCGGTGCAGTGAGTGAGACCCCGGTGCAGTGAGTGAGGCCCGGTGCAGTGAGTGAGAGCCTGGTGCAGTGAGTGAGAGCCTGGTGCAGTGAGTGAGGCCCCGGTGCAGTGAGTGAGGCCCGGTGCAGTGAGGCCCGGTGCAGTGAGGCCCGGTGCAGTGAGTGAGACCTGGTGCAGTGAGTGAGGCCCAGTGCAGTGAGACCTGGTGCAGTGAGTAAGACCCGGTGCAGTGAGTGAGACCTGGTGCAGTGAGTGAGGCCCAGTGCAGTGAGACCTGGTGCAGTGAGTAAGACCCCCTCCAGTGAATGAGACCCCCCCCTCCAGTGAGTGAGACCCCCCCTTCAGTGAGTACAATCCCATCCAGTGAGTAAGACTCGCTGCAAGGCTGAGCTCTGCCGCCCCCATGCCTCTCCAGGGGCCTGACATAAACGGGCTGGGAACAGGAACAGCCTCACCAAAGTTAATTTCTTTTTATTTTTAAACCCAAATAAGCTTTGTTGTTTTTAAAGTAGGTAAATGAAAAGGAGAACAGGAGAACCTTAGTAGTGATGTAATGTGACTCGGTTTTGGCTTGGGTGTGAATAAATCTCCAAGCAATCATCTTGCCTTTTACAGATACATTGAAAATAATTAACTGGGAGAATAACATTTTTATCTACATTATAATTTCCACTTATAAAATGTTCATGTCTGTGTGCATAAGGCATAACGGGTCTATAGGAAAATGGGTCCATTTTTCTCCTTTTGATTTAGCTTCTACTAATATTGTTATAATATGGTTTCTTCGATAAATAATAACAACTTCATACTACATAAGTGATTGACTGCTGCCCTGTTTCTATTTTCAAACAGGCAACCAGACATCACGTGTAGGGGCAGCTGCGAACACCCCGTCATCAATTAAGCACAGAGAAGCTGTGTC
The DNA here is from genome assembly GCF_043159975.1 of Macaca nemestrina. Taxonomy (NCBI): domain Eukaryota; kingdom Metazoa; phylum Chordata; class Mammalia; order Primates; family Cercopithecidae; genus Macaca; species Macaca nemestrina. The sequence goes on from NC_092134.1 coordinate 2,006,404, forward strand.
TCGGCTCAGTGGATTTCCTTCTTGAAGCACAGAACGCAGATTTATTCTATGGAGAAAGCAGACGCTACTGAGGTTGCATTTGCAGTCAGAACTCCAGCCCCCCTGGGGCATGACTGCCCAGCTGTGTCACCTGGAGCAGCTCAGGTGCTTCTAAGCTCAGCTTCCTTGTTGGCAAAGGGCCCTACTGTGTGGCACAGGCCGTGCATTTCAGGACAAGCATAACGCGTGGCGCACACCACCTGATGGGAAAGGCAATTGTGCCCTCAACAGCCACAGGAACAGGACACAGCCGCAGTGAGCCCACCCGGTCCAGGAGCACTGGGGAAGGGCCCCAGGAGAGGCAGCAGAGCTGAGACAGGAGGACGACCAGGAGCGACCAGGAAGGGGTAGAGAAGAGTGCTCTGGGCAGAGGGGACAGCGTGTGCAAAGGCCCGGAGGCGAGGGCACGGACAGAGGAGGAGAGAGGTTCAAGATAAGGCTGGGCTGAACACACAGGGCTGTGAGTCACAGGTCAGGGTCTGTCTCCACTGAGTGACAGGGGCCCAGAAGAGTCCACGAGAGAGGAGGGAGGTGACCAGATTTGCTTCTTTAAAGGGCGCTCGTCCTGCTGTGGAGGGGAGGCTGGAGGGGGCGGAGGAGCAGCTGTAGGAGTGGGGGACCAGTGAGGAAGCCCTGCAGGCCCCAGGCAAGAGTGGCTCTGTGTTCAGGGTGGAGGCTGGGGAGCGGGAGCTGGTGCAGTGACATTTCCGAGGTGACGTGACCAGGTTGGTGAAGGAGGGAGCCTCAGGTAGAGCCATCTTCTCCGGAGCTGGGGGACACATGGCAAGCCCACCCTGCCCAGCGAGGGGCCACCACCGTGTCCTAGCCTCAGTCATGCAACGAACATGTTTGTGGAGACTCTATCATATGCCAGGGTCTGTTCTAGACTCAGGAAACAGCAATAAACATAACAGCCTCTCTTCCCCAACTCCCTCTCTCCCGCTCTTCCTCTCTGTCTGTCCCTCTCTCTTCCTCCCTCCCTTCCTTCCTCTACCCCATGGAGTTTACTTTCTAGTGAAGGAGACAAAGAAGAAAGAATAAGCAAACGTAGAAGTAAGACAGTGCCACCTTCCTGGGAAGAAATGGAGGCAGCTGATGTGAGGAGCGGCTGGCGAGGCTGGGCTGGGCCATGGAGGACAGTCAGGTCTGCAGTGGCGACTCTGGGAAGGTGTCAACCATGCAGGGACCCACGGGAAGAGCATTCCATTCAAAAGGACAGGCGTGCAAAGGCCCTGGGGTGGGAATGCACTTGACATGGCACAGAGCAAGGCAGACGCAGTAGCGGGAGCAGAGTGGAAGGGGCGGGGAGGGAAACAAGGGCATGGAGATCTTACTCGAAATGCAGAAGAAGCCTGGAGAGGGTTCAAGCACAGGGTGACACCACCTGAGGGCATGTCGAATATTACTCCGGCTGCGGTGTGCAGTGGGGGTGGCTGGGAGGCCGGTGCTGTCCTCCGGGGGAGACAGTGAAGCAGGGGGCAAGGCTGGTGATGGTGACGATGGGTACCAGTGGAAATGGGATGTGTGAGCTACAGGTGGAGCCGGCATCTCCCTGGGGGCCTGTCAGAGGGTGGAACTCTGTTCTGCCAGGAGCGCCGTGAAAACGCACAGATGCTCACACCCAGGCCCTGCGGATACCACGTGTCCCCAGCCTTCACCCACGTCGCCCAGGGAGGCTGCTTCCCCCGGCAGACACAGCAGCCGTGGAAATGACCACAGAGGACACACAGCTGTGCAGCCTGGTTGGGCACCTGCTGCAGGTACCTGGCAACTACCACCTCCTGTGCCCCTGCAAGCCCTGTGGCCACCCAGACCCACAGTCAGCCCCTCCAGGGCCGGCTCCAGTCCACTCCACTGGGACCCCAGCCCTGTCAGCTAAGGCAAGAGGGACACACACTCCCCTCTTCACTGAGAACCCGCCTGGCTGCCTCCGTCACCGCACACTGGGCAGCCCAGCCCGGCAGAGGACGAGAATTCCCTGAGTTCAGGGGGCCTCCGAAAAGACATAAGGAACCCAACCCTGCATGCCGCTCTCTGAGCGGGAACGAAGGCCGCGTGCGGACGCCTGTCCTGCTCACTGTGCCTCCAGGGCTCTGGCGGCGCTGAGCACAGATGCGGTGCTGGGGCAGCGCTTTGCTTGTGGGGTGCATGAGGGAAGAGCACCCTGGCCCCAGCAATGACCAGCTCTGGGAATGGGAACCCCTGCGGCCTGGAAGTCCTGCCTTCCCACCCCACCCCAGCCCCAGCCACACAAAACAAGACAATCCCATCGGGACACGGCTACAGGCGGCCCACCCAACAGCCCCGCCCACACACAAAAAGAGCTCGGGCAGGGCCAGCCTGGTCTGCACATGGAGGGTGGGCATGCAGCGGACCCAGGGCACTGCCCTGCACAAGCCACACATGTCCTGGAGGGCAGGGTGGGGCTCGTCATGTGCACTTAGGTGGGGAGGAGAGGAAGCTGAAAATGGAGTGGCATCTGTGACCGGGAGGCGATTTCTGTAACAAACGTCATCCCTGTGACGTCGTGGCGATTTCTCTAACAAACATCATCTCTGTGACAGGAGGCGATTTCTCTAACAAACGTCATCTCTGTGACGGGGAGGCGATTTCTCTAACAAACGTCATCTCTGTGACGGGGAGGCGATTTCTCTAACAAACGTCATCTCTGTGACGGGGAGGCGATTTCTCTAACAAACGTCATCTCTGTGACGGGGAGGAAATTAATAAACATCATCTCTGTGACAGCATGGAGATTTCTCTAATAAACACCATCTCTGTGATGAGGGGGCGATTCCTGTAATAAACATCATCTCTGTGATGAGGGGGCGATTCCTCTAATAAACATCATCTCTGTGACAGGGAGGCGATTTCTCTAACAAGCATAATCGTCACTGCCCCACCATATGGAGAGGAAGCAGAGGGGCCCTGGAGGAAGCACAGTGAGCGGCCATGTGGAGCTGCAGAGCCCTCTCTGCTCACTGCTGTCCTAAGAGGGCAGCCGAAAGTTCGTGTGCAGGCACTGGCGCCGGGGCCTGCCGCGAGAACACTCAGGGAAAAGGCAACACGGCGGTGGGGGAAGCGTCAGCGGAGGCATCAAACGTACTTCCAGGTACCAAAGTGGGTTGAGAAACCTCCCACTACGCTGAATTTTCAAAGCAGGCGTCACAACCCTGAGATGATTCACGCACATGGAGGATCTAAGGGGGCTCGCAAGTGGAACAATAAGCTGTGAATCTGTGAGGCTGTCTTTGAATAGAGCTATTTTGTGAGCTCTGCCTCCGCCGCCAGGGTGGAGAGGGAAGGTCTGCCGCCTACTGAATGCCTGTGTAGCCCAGGAGGGGGCTTCAGTAGAGACTGGGGGGGCCCTGTGTGCCCCTTGTGGGGGACAGGGTTGGAGCTGGTGCCTGACACTTTGAGGAGGACATTTGGGCTGTGTCTAAGGGCTAAGGGCTGCATTTTGGAAAGCAATGTCACCCCCTCTGTCTGTGGGGCACAGCAGCAGGAACCCCAGGGCCCAGTGTGGAGTCTGTGATAGGAGAGAAGTCAGACTGGGTCATCTGAACGCCTCCCTTCCGGAGCAGTAATTCACCAAATAGCAAACACACATAAATGGCTCCCCGGCTTCCCACAGGGAAGGCAGGTAGACACCTGGCACATGGCAGGAGGGGGCAATGACCCCTCTCAGGGTTTCTGAGCGCTGGCAGAAGTGACCCGGATATTTGGTATGCAGAGCTGTCCCCTGGGGAGAAGCCAAGTCACTTTCTGAGGTTTTGGGGAGACAAGGTGTTGACACCCAGGCCCAAACTTGGGGGCACAAGAATCAAAGACAGAGATCCGTGGAGGTGGCCCTGGGGGCCCAGTACAGTGGGATGGTGGAGAGGGGCCCCACAACTCCGGCAGCCTCGGGGAGGGCAGGTGGGTGACCTGGTTTAAGACCAGGCCTGAAGGAAGGGTGGGGGCTGTGTCTGCTAATCCTTGAGAAAACGACAAATGCGCATCTGAGAAGTGTGAGCAATGGGGGACTTGTCGACAGAATCGCATGGGTGAGAGACTGCATTTATGTCTCGAGCTGTGGAAATGATCATCCCAGTAACATGTCAGAACACAGCCCCGTTCCAGTCATGCCCACGGTCTCCCCAAATCCTCCCGCACCTGGGCTCAGACCTGGGAGAGGCTAAGCCAGGCCTAAAGGGATGAAGACCACCGTCCAGTGTTGAGCCGCACGGGGGTGGCACCCGGTACCCAAGGCTGCCCCAGACATGAGGGGGCTCCCCTGTCAGAGCCCCCAACAAACGACATGGTGCAGAGGGGAGGGTGGGAGGCGGGGAGCAGCTTCGACAGGACCCCCCAAGGCAGCAGAGCTACTGGCAGTGGAGCTCAGAGTTGGGACCACCCCGCCCCAGGGTCCCCGGGACCCAGTGTGGTGGGCTGAGATGAGGTGTTGCCCTTCCTGTGTTCTGGGCTCCCATGCGGCCCGTTCAGAAACCCTGGTGAAAAGAGTGGCCCTCGGTGGGGCCCTGACTGTGGGCGAGCGCTCCTCTGGAAGGAGGCTCCGACGCACTGCGCACTGTGACAGAGGTGGCCATAACCAAGGCCACCCCAGAACAACAGGCTGCAGAGGCCATGCTCAGTGCCTGCCCCACACAATAGCTGACCTGTGCTCCGCACACCCCGGCATATTCAAAGCGATGAGCCCTCAGCCACGGGGTCAAGTACTGGTGTCTTCCGCTCTTTACGGTCTCAGTGTGCCACACCGCAGGTGTCACTCCCACACTCTGTGGCATCCACACGACAGATGCCAAAGACCACAGGACAGTGAGTTCGCCATTCCGCTGAGGCGGGCAGGCTACTGTTCCCTGGGACGTGGCTGACGCCCCTCACCTGCCCGATGTGCAGCTAAAGAGACCCCTCGCCCAGCCTTGGCCTCGGGGGAAGCATGACGTCCAGCAAGCTTCTGTCTGACCCTGTGTCTGTCACGTCAACTGGAGCAGAGACATCAGGATACAGAAAATCCCATTCACCAAGGTGGGTGCCCTCAGGAGGAAGGGCCTGCGCATGCTGCAACATTGGGGATGCGCTCTGAGATCTAGCTGCATTCTTGAAGATCCAGCCACTGCCTCGAGAGTTGCAGCAGTGCGTTCTGGAAGGGCTTCGTACGGATTCTTAATTTACCCTCTGGGGCAGACAAAACACGATGTCCACCCTCCGCCAGAGAGGTCCACAACCTCCACCAGCATGTCACCGTACGAGGGGCCCACAACCTCCACCACAGCCTGGAAATGTCACCGTACGAGGGGCCCACAACCTCCACCACAGCCTGGAAATGTCACCGTACGAGGGGCCCACAACCTCTACCACAGCCTGGAAATGTCACCATACGAGGGGCCCAGAACCTCCACCACAGCCTGGAAATGTCACCATACGAGGGGCCCACAACCTCCACCAGAGCCTGGAAATGTCACCGTACGAGGGGCCCACAACCTCCACCAGAGCCTGGAAATGTCACCATACGACGGGGCCCACAACCTCCATCAGCATGTCACCGTACGAGGGGCCCACAACCTCCACCACAGCCTGGAAACGTCACCATACGACGGGGTCCACAACCTAACCTCAGAGCCAGGAAATGTCACCGTACAAGAGGCTCACAACCTAACCCCAGAGCCTGGAAATGTCACCGTACGAGAGGCTCACAACCTAACCCCAGAGCCTGGAAATGTCACTTTACATAGCAAAACAGACCTTTCCGGTGTGGGTAAATTAAACGTCTGGAGGTGGGAGGTGATCCTGGGTTAGCCACACGTGTCCAGTGTGATCCCAAGGGTCTTGACAAAGGGAAGCAGGAGCAGAGGAGGGGGAGGGACGGAGACCAGAGTTAGAGGAACAGATTCTCGCTACAGGTTCAAGCATTCATCTGCACTGACTATAATAGTCAATATAAAAAATACGCCTGGGAGATTGCAGCAGCAGGCAATGAGTTAACGTCGGAACTATATCAAGAGCTCTCAGAAGTCACTAAGGAAACAAACTCTCCACTGGAGAAATCAGGAAAGAAGCAGGTGTACGACATAAAAGAAAAATGCAGATGGCCAATTCACTTAGGAAGCCTCACCCATGACAACCAGGCGTGACTTCCTGCACATCAGAGTCTGCAATGGCATGGGAGAGGCGGCAGTGCCAAGGCCCGCCCGTGGCTGGATAAATGGCTACGACCTTTCTGAAGGGCAGTTTCACGATGTGCATCAAAGGTTTAAATGTGTATCTCACCAAAAATAGCCGAGGCCGCCTGGAATAACAAGCTGGAGGGTTTACACGAGCCGATCTCAGGCCTTGGCATAGAACGCGGCAGTGGCAATCGTACCGGCATGCAAATGGGATGACGGACAGAGCAGAGTCCAGAAAGAGCCACGCCGCCCCTCCCGTGACTGACGGCAAAGGTGGCACCGCAGCAATGGGGGAGGTTGGTCTTCCCACACGTGGAGCTGGGTAAATGACATATCCGTCTGGGAAAATGGCCAGTCTCAACCCTACTGCACTGCAGACACAGAAACAAGTAGAGAAGGACCACAGGCCCAAACACGAAAGTGAAAACAACAATTGTTCCAGGTAACACAGGAGACTACTTTCGTGGCCTCGGGTTAGGCAGGATTCCTTAACCGGGCACAAAAGCACAGGACACAGAACAGCTTGATAAACCGGACGGCACTGGCATTGAAAACGGCTGTCCACCAGCAGACACCATCAAAGTCAAAAGGCAAGGTCCAGTGGAAGAGAGATTTGCAATACGTACATCAAACAAATGACTCATATTCAAAATACACAAAAACTACTTTAAAAATCAATAAGAAAGAAAAGCAGACGGCACAACACAAAAATGAGCAGAAGACTTGAGTAGATTTTTGTAAAAGGATATTGATGTCCAATAAACATAAAAAGGTCACCAACGTCATTCAGGAAAAGCAAAAAAAAAAAACAGAATGAGACAAAAGACAGGCCACACCCAACGCTGGACGCTGGGGTCTCGCGCTCTGCCAAGGGGAGAGTGAACCAGTGCCCACTCTGGAAAAGGCACCAGGCACCACCTGCATTCTGAACATGCCCCTCGACCCAGCGACGCCATCCTGGGCAGATCCCACAAGGAAGGGCACAGTCAGGTTCACCAGCAGAAATGCGCTCACTAGAACGTCCGGCAGCTCTGTTCCTCTGGCGTCTAGAAGGGCATTCCGTGGTGCCGGCCACGTGCTGCTTCTTGATCTGAGGGGTGATTTCTTGGGTATGTTCACTTTGGGAAAACTGTCAAACCGTACACATATGCACGTGCTTTTCTGCAAGCATGCTTATGCTCCAATAACACATTGGCTTTTAAAACATGGCTGGTGGTGGGATGCAGGGTGATGAGAAGTTTGGTCCAAGTAACCTGAGTCCCCCTAGCTCTAATTTTTTTGCGCCTATGAGTCTACAATTCTTCCTGGTCCCTCGGTAAATAAATACAGATCTGGCTTAAACACCCAAAATAAATTTTAAAATGAGAAAAAAATCTGTAGACATTTAACAGAGCAATTCTACCTCTAAGAATTCATCCTACAGAGATAACCGAGCGAGAACACGGAAGACTCATTACGGCGCTGTGAGAATGCAGACGCACACCAGCAGGATGACAAATGTAGACTATTAAGCAGCCGTGAAAATGATGATACAGTCTGAGCTACTGGCATGGAAATATAGACATGGTAAATTTAAAAACGGAAGCTGCAAAATAGCGCAGATAGCAGAACCCCATTTATATAAAATCATGTGTGCACACACACACCTAGAGAAGCCTCCAAAAGAAGTCACCACAATGTTGACACCGGTCATCTCTGGGGGATGGGATTTCAAATGATGTTTGGCTACGTGTGTGTGTGTGTGTTAAACAGCCTGCAGAGTAGGAATATCCTGGGTCTACAGTGCACCAAGGAATGACCATGGGAAGAAAATGAACCTTGCTTCATTCACAGTCAACTGTTTTTCCCTCATTCACAGCAAATCCTAGAGAAACAACAGTTGTGTGCCACAATCCCTACCAGAAAGTTCCTGCCTCCAAGAGAAGCCACCCGCCTGCTTGCATCTCCCTCAAATATGTTTCTGAAAATGATAATCTGAGAAGCGCAGGAAAGTGACTGTGTTTCATAGTCTGCAACTGGAAACAGCCAAATTACGGCTACCAGGACGAGTCAGCTGTGGTCTGTTCACATAATGGAATACGGAATAGCGACGCGTAGCATCCGGCTGTGAATACTGCAATAGCATCCACTTGGGACTCTCACCTGGGAGTCTCCCAGGGGATACTGGCGATGCCTAGAGACGTATCTAGTTGTCACACCTGGGGAGGGGCTGCTGGCATCAATGGGTAGAGGTCAGGGATGCTGCTCCACACCCACCCTGCAATGCCCAGGCCAGCCCCACAGCCAGAGTGCCCCCACACCAATGCATCTCAACACACCAGAACCAGTTCCCTTGGGAGATTAAGCCCCAGAAACACAAGTCAACTTCAAAAGGCCAAAGTCTGGATTCCACTCTATGCCTGGGAACATCCTCTGTTCAGGGGCGACCTGGACGCTGCAGCTCCCCGTGGTCGGGAAGGGCTCTGGAGCTCAGCGCCACGTGGTCGCGAAGGCCTCTGGAGCTCAGCGCCCTGTGGTCGGGAAGGGCTCTGGAGCTCAGCGCCCCGTGGTCGGGAAGGGCTCTGGAGCTCACTCCCTTCCAATGCCCTGAGAGATCGGACAGACAATTGCTGACATGAGTGGCAAAGGACCCCCCAAAACATTAAAATGAGCCCTTTAGGAGAAGAAGGGATTCCATCCAGCTCAGAAGGGCAGGTGTAATGAGGCCACCTGGCCCTCTGGAGGGCACCGGGAAAGGCCGGAAGCAAGGTCTGTGCCCTGAGACACAGTCCACTGAGACACAGTCTGTGGCCCAGCCACGCCCACGGCTGCCCCGTCTGTCTATAGAGTGCAGGCTCCACAGGAGGGGAGACGCACAGATGGTGCCTCACCGTCCATTCCCACCTGCCCTCTGCAGCCCGAAGGCCCAGACACACTGATGGCACTGGCACATTTGACATGAACCGGGCACAGTGACATGGTCACGTGTCCCAGGGCATCCGTGGGCTTCCGTGGTGCAGCCCTGGGGCATGCGGAGTGCCCAGCCTCACCCCCAGGCTTTACCAGGTGCCCCCTTGGAGCCTCCAGGATGGGCCTGCAACTCCGTCCCTCACACCCTGGGGAGCTTGCACCCCATTCTGTGCCAGCAAAAGAAGGTATCTCAGGCCAGGCACAGTGGCCCAAGCCTGTAATCCTAGCAGTTTGGGAGGCTGAGGTGGATGGATCACTTGAGGCCAGGAGTTCGAGACCAGCCTGAACAACATGGTGAAACCCTGTCGCTACTAAAATTACAAAAATTAGCAGGGAGCATGCCTGTAATCCCAGCTACTCAGGAGGCTGAGGCTGGAGAATTGCTCGAACCCAGGAGGTGGAAGTTGCAGTAAGCCGAGATCGTGCCATGGCACTCCAGCCTGGATGACAGAGCAAGACTCTGTATCAAAAAAAATAAAATAAAATAAAATAAGAAAGAACAGAAAGTGTCTCGGCCTCGGGCCTCAAGACCTCAGCCCATGTTGGGAAAAAATTCCTACAGCCTCCATGTCACCGTTCCCTGACAACATCGTGGGGTACAAACCTGTGACTCTCTTCCGAGTTCACGTCCTCCTCACGGCCCATGAGACAGTGCCTCCAGGGGAAATCCTCCCATCAGACAAATTGCTTTAACTCAGAAGAGCAGGCCCCCGGAACATCCTCCGAAGTATAAAAGCAAGCTTCAAAAGAAAAACCCCAAAACCCTAGAGAACGCTTGGCTAAGACAAGCCTTAATTACCATCCTCTTTTGGTATGATAAAAATTCCTCTCCACCTCTCTTCAAGACAAGATTCCTTATTCAAACACTTTCTTTTTTTAAAAATAACTACAGTAACCAACCATTAAAACGGGGACTGCATTTTAATCCACCCTTTCTTTTTCTCTGGTTTTCAAACTGGCACCTTTCGTACTTCACAGAAGACACAAACATGGCCTTCTACAAAACTTTCATCCACGCCATCAAGCCCCCCGGGGCCTGTAATTCACTAGAAGTGCCTGCAGAGACGGCCTCCCCAGGCCGTCCCCGCCCTCGGGCCATGGCCAGCAGGCCTCAGGACCAGTGAGAAAATGGCCCAGAGAGCCCTGCCCAAGCTTCTCACACACAGACGCCTGCTGCATGGCTCCCTTCTCGTGTCTGGGAGGGCTGAATGGTTCCGCAAAGAAAAGTAGTCTTGCATCACTTAATCATAAGGACGCATTGTGAAAACGCATCCTTAGGTGATTTCATCGTGCTCTGAACGTCACAGAGGGACGTACACAAAGCTAGACAGCATAGCCCACTACACACCCGGCTGTATGGAGTAGCCTATTGCTTCCAGGCTACAAACTGTGCCCACTACTGTACCGAACACGGCCGGCGGCTGTAACACAATGGGAAGGATCTGTGCATTGAAACCCATCAACACATAGACAAGGTACAGGGAAAATCTGGTCTTACAGTCTGATAGGACCACTGTGGTATATGCAACCTATCACTCACCAGAACACGACCGAATGTTTCCAAAACACGCAGAACGCTCGACTGGGTCTGCCGCAGCACCAGCCACACTGGAAACCCTGGTGGCTTTAGGGACCACTAGAAGCCACGCTCGACCTCCCCTCTGCCAGGAGAGCCAGCACACTGAGCTAGCCATCAGGCACCAGCACCAGGCTCCAGCCCTCCGTGTGGGCCTCTCTGACCCTGACGTCACAGAGAACACCAGTGACCTGGCCAGCGAGGCTGCCTGCACCTGCTTCCTGCACAGCTCCCCCCAGGCCGCTCTGCCAGGGACACAAAGCACTATCCCTCGGGGGTGGCTGATTCTAGGCTATGCCACTCCCAAACCATTACTCGGATCATCCAGATGCTAACCCCAGAGACACCATTCGTCTCTCAGATCCATTCTGTCTTCATCTGTGGTCGACAGCTCATCAGGCTGAATCTTCAGAAATGACTTAAATCCACACACCAGGGTCAGGAGCAGAAGGCGGCCAGCTGGGGGCCATTCTGAGTTGTCTATGTGCAGAGACTGGTCGTCTTCTCCCTGCTGTTTGTCCCTTCATTGCCCCTCAACACTGCCCAAGGCTCAACATAAGGGAGAGAAGGTGGTCCATCTGCAGGTGAATAGAAACTTTCCGGGTTTCCAGAACAGGGGCCGGGCTGCTCCCTGCAGGAATATGCAGGTTCACAGGGTCATTTGCTGCAACAAGTTGTTTATACAAAATATGGGTAACAACGTAAACGCCTGTGAGTAGGAGATGAGCTGAATAAGCTGGTGATGGCTGAGTAAACCCACACAGTGGGGCGCTGTGCAGCTGAGAAGCTGGAAGGCCTCTGCGGACGGGTTTGGAGTGACTTCCAGGATAAACTGAGTACCAAAGAGTTTCTGTGGTGTACCGGCCTTCACAGGAGACAGAAGGGGCTATTGAAAAAGTACATGTATCTGTTCATTCGGCACAAAAGAAATTTAAAAAAAAAAAAAAAAAAGGGACCTGCTTACCTGGGGAAGCGGGTGGGAACAGGGTGCAGGGAATGGAGGATGGAGACAGAGCAGGGGTGGGCCGCGCCGCGGAGGATGCCTTGCTGTGGATCTGCCTTTAGATCTGCCACAGTATGGTTCACATACTCCTCAAATACCTCAACACTGAAAATGAACCAGCCTGTGAGGACCCAAAAGCCAGTCCCAACGACAGCAGATGAACCTGGCTGTATTCTCAGTGACGCAACAGTAAGGGAGGCAGAAGAAAGGAGGCAGCTATGGAACGCAGAGGAACGGTATCTTAACTATAGGGTGTAAGGCTAAAAGCAGAGAGGATGTGAACACACACTGTCCCCTCATCAGTACATACGTTTCCCACAAGGGTGTGGTTAGCAATTCTGAACCTGTGTGTGCAGCACGTTTACACAAAATTATTGAGAATAATGAGAGACAAGTTTCCTACTTTGGGAGAAAGATGAACATACAAGGAAAGGCTAAATGAATCCCGCAGGCTTAGACCAGAAACAGGTATCAGAACGCAATCCATAGTTTGCAACACACACACAAACACACACACACACACACACACAGAGATAAATGCAGGAGGATGCAGGTGCATGCATGTGCTTCTGAGAACACACACACACACACACACACACACACACAGATTCCCTGGCTCTGTCCACCAAGAGAGAGGACGGAGAACAGTGACGCTCCAGCAGAAATGAGCACCTGCCCCGATCGTGCTTTCTAAATGCCATTCTCCAACCAAACGCACCAGGGCTCCTGGGGGAAAGAGCCGATTCCACGAGCCCAGCATAGCTTTAATGTCTGAATGTAAGGAGAGACTCGAAAACCGAGGGAGGCATCAAAGGAAGCAGAAGCCAACTGGACAAAGCTCCCACTGGTCACAACTGGAACAACAGGAGCAACAGAATCCGTAATGAGAGAGCCGGACAGTGCCCTGTGGGATGAAATAGTATCCCTGAGTCACAGCAACATAAGCAACTGAATAAATAAATCACAGTTTGTTCTTATCATAGAATTCCAATTAATAAATGCAGAAGGAATGATGGAAATAGAAAGTCATCATTAGGCAAACATGACAGTAAAAATGTTTGCAGGCAAGAGTCATCAATGGATGTAGAAATCCATGGAGAAAGATGAGCTGAAGGAGGGTTGTGTAGTTTTGTGGTACACGTGGTGAGAGAGATTTATTCTAGGCAAAGGAGAAAACCATCCCTTTACAGTGGGTTCACCTGGCAGACACCACCTCACCCACGCCATCTGAGTGCGCATTACCGGCGAAATGAACATTCACATTCCATACTTGCTGTGCGGGAGCCGAATTGTTCCCCCTAAAGTCACCTGTTGAAGCTCTAACCCCCAGTACCTCAGAATGTGACAGTGTTTGGAGTCAGGGTCTTTGAAGAGATGATTACGATAAAATGAGGTCATCAGGGTAGGCCCTAATCCAATGAGACCGGTATCCTTATAAGAAGAGATCAGGGCTGAGCACGGTGGCTCACACCTGTAACCCCCGCACTTTGGGCGGCCGAGGCAGAACTGCCTGAGCCCAGGAGTTCAAGACCAGCCTGAGCAACACAGTGAGATCTCATCTCTACAAATAACTGAAAAATGAGCAGGGCATTGTGATGCATGCCTGAGGTCCCAGATACTCAAGAGGCTGACGCAGGAGGACGGTTTGAGCCCGGCGATCAGGGCTGCAGTGAGCTGTGACTGTGCCTCTGCACTCCAGCCTGGGCAACAGAGAGAGACTCTGTCTCAAAAAAAGAAATAAAGGAAAATCAGGACACAGATACGCATGAGGGACGACCACGTGAGGACACAGGGAGAAGATGCTGTCTGCAAGCCGAGGAGAGAGGCCTTGGGAGAAACCAAACCTACCAACACCTTGACCTTGGCTTTCCAGCCCCTAGAACGACGAGAAAATAAAAGTCTGTTGCTTGGTTGCCCACAGGCCGACTCACACAGCCTGATGCTGCGATAAGGAAGGACCGTTTCACTTCCCTGGCATTCTTACCAAAGACGCACGGCCTCGGCCTAATCTGGAGGAATCATCGACGGTGCCCAGGAATGCTCCACAAAGCACCGGCCAGGCCGCCGCCGCCGCCGAAGTGTCAAGGTCATGGGAGACAAAGGGAAGCTGAGAACCCGTACAGACTGCAGTTACCTAGGAGATGTGACAACTAAATGCTCTGTGCCAGCCGAGATGAGATCCCGGGACTGAAAAAAAGCTGCAAGTGAGAAAACTGACACCATTCAAAAACCGTCTGTCGTTAATATCAGTGTCAATTTCCTGGTTTCAATCATTGTACTTAAAAACACCACCGTCAGGGAAGATGGGCGAATGATCTGTACCTCTGCAGACATACAGGGGAATTCTGTACTCTTCTTGCCGTCGTTTTTTTCTGTAAGTTTAAAATCATTTCAGAATAAAAAGCTTAAAACATTGAGGTTGTAAACTGTTGACCTCCTGGCTGAATGCAACCCACACATAGGGTTTCTTTGACAACGTTGGAAACAAATTTGAATTAGCTGCCAACAAGACAAATCCAGGGATATAATTTAAAGCCCAGATTCTGGGTTACTCTTCGAAAGTCTCAAGCTGTGGTGACGGTGACACCCCAAGGAGGCCAAAACCCAGCCCGAAGGCACCGTGTCCGGGGCTGCTCCTCACACTGGCCACCCCGGGCCTGGCTCCTGAGAGCTGCACCCAGAGGAGGGCCGAGTTTGAGGAGGTGCCCAGTCCTGAGGACACAGGTCCCCCGCACTGCACAAGGAGAGAGCCTGGGGGCTTCTTCACGGTCTGGGGGCTTCAGATCAATGTCCAGGGTTCAGCCTTAGCCAGGGCTTCATGTGAGGGCGTCCACAGCTCGGGCAACCGCCTCGTTCAGATGCGGCCCATGTCCAGGTGGGCATGGCCAACGTTTCAGAGTCTTGGCACTCGGCTGACAGACCTTCCTTTGCCACCAGTGCCTGTTTCCCTCCTCAGATCACCAGTGCCCCACTGCGTGTGAGCCTGGGGAACCAAATCTCTTCCCTGACCTCAGCCCTGGGGTGCTATTAGGCGTGCATGAGGGGCAGAGCCCTGCCCTGGCTGGAGCTTGGGGTCCTGCCCCTGGAGCATCTCCCTGGAGCACTCCCTGCCCTGGCCAGAGCTCAGAGTCCTGCCCCTGGAACATATCCCTCGAGCACCCTCATTACACTCAGTCCCTTCCAGAATTTATGACAGCCTGCGCGATGGCCTGGCTTTAGGACTGACTGACATTCAGGTGGAGTTGAGGCCATCTGATGAGCAAATTTTTGACAACAGCAATCAAACTGACAGCACTGGGCTCTCTGCAATATGTATTTTTGGTGCTTATTCTAATTCTCAAATTTCCCAAGACTCTGCTTCGCTCATTCCTTGCTCCCTTCTAAGGGAAACTGACATTTCAATGTTGATTTAAAACTTAAGATTTTGATTGAATGCAGTGAGCAATTTTGACTGAAGAAAACACTGCAGTTTCTGATCAATTGTCATGTCAAAAACTCCTGGCATCCCAGGGTGGTGTGTGGGCACCATCCCTGTCCAGACCCTCCGTGGAACTGCTGGGAAGGCCTCCTGCATAGCCCTGGGTGAGGCACCCTGGAGACCTGCTCTGCCCAACAGCATAGCCTGAGCTGCAGAAGGTCTCAGCCCACTGGGTGCCCCTAAAGCTAGGAGGGACAGTGGCCAGAGGTCAGGGTGATCAAGGAGGAACAGCAGGAGCTGTCCACCAGAGACCACTGCTGAGTCAGCCCAAGGTCAGGGTCTGAATCTGGATTATTTGATAGTTTGGGGAGCAAACAATGTTAAAAACCAAAATCCTGCAGAGGCGTCTGTGCGGGGCTCTGAAGCATGCACACCCGGGCACAGGCTGGGCCACCATGGCTGTTCTGAACCAGAGACCTAGAGTCTGTGCCCCGGCCTCGCTGAGATACTGTCTGTCACGTCCCCAGGCCCCACCCAGGCTCCTGCCCCCACCTGCAGGACCTCACAGAACCAGAATAAGCTTTGGGCCCTGGAAGCCCTGGAAGTCAAAAGCAAAGTCCCTCTCAAACACCTGAGTCTGTCCTGAAAGAAAATGACTAAGCACATTGAGAAAGGATGGTAGAAATGAAATGCCTGTGCTTTGAGAAAGAAGTTCCAGTACAATGTCAACACCTCTGCTAACAGAAATGATTCAATGGTGCCATTAAACAGCGTTAAGCAGAATGTGTTTATTTGCCGTTCGTGTGTAAAAGGCAAAACCCCTCCATATCAGGGAGGTGGGCTCTTTTCTATGTTATTTTGCACCAGTCATAACTGACTCAAGTTGGCTTCCTAAGAAAATAGAATAGCAGGATTTTTTAAAACAGCAGGTCCTTGTGGTCTGAAGTCAGTGAATGATGAGGCAGCACGAGGGAAGCGGTGAGTGAGGCGGCCGACCCGAGGTGGGGCTTCCATCCCGTCTCATTGGTGAACCCTCTTGGTGGGAAACCGCTAGGATGAACCAATCTCTAAGACTAAGGTTCATCAGGCACCACAGGGGGTGCCCTCCACAGCAGGGGCATGGCGGGATTTAACCAGAACCCGAGCCGATGCCCCCCATCCCAGGGTGAAGCGTCAGACATGCAGACACCTGGGAGAATGCGGGCATCAGCCCTGCAATCTAACCACATGGTTGTGACTCAGTTTACTGCCACCCTGCCTTCCTGGGAGCTGGAGGGATGGGAGAGGAGGGGGCTGCCTGGGCAGGAGAGCAGACAGGCGTGAGGCCCCTAGGTGAGGCACCCTGGAGACCCGCTCTGTGCAGGAAAGGAAGAAGCTGTACCACACGAAACTAAATCACTTTCCACTTTCCAAATTCCAGAACTCCTACCTGCCTGGCCCAGCAAGGATGGGGTGCGTGTGTGTGTGTACGCGCGCACATGTGCCGTACTAAGGCTGGGTATGTGCACGTATGTGCCCATATGAGTGCTAGATGTAGGTACATGCACTGCATGTGTACTGTGTGCCTGTACTGGGTGTGTGTGTCTGTGCTGGCTGTGTGTGTACTGAGTGTGTGTGTGCCTGTGCTGGGTGTGTGTGCACTGGGTGTGTGTGTCTGTGCTGGCCGTGTGTGTACTGAGTGTGTGTGTGCCTGTGCTGGGTGTGTGTGCACTGGATGTGTGTATCTATGGTAGCTGTGTGAATACTGAGTGTGTGTGCCTGTGCTGGGTGTGTGTACTGGGTGTGTGTGTCTGTGCTGGCTTTGTGTACTGAAGTGTGCCTGTGCCTGTGCTGGGTGTGTGTGCACTGTGTGTGTGCACTGGATGTGTGTGTCTGTGCTGGCTGTGTGTACTGTGTGTGCCTGTGCTGGGTGTGTGTGCACTGGGTGTGTGTGTCTGTGCTGCCTGTGTGTGTACTGAGTGTGTGTGCCTGTGCTGGGTGTGTGTGCACTGGGTGTGTGTGTCTGTGCTGCCTGTGTGTGTACTGAGTGTGTGTGCCTGTGCTGGGTGTGTGTGCACTGGGTGTGTCTGTGCTGGCTGTGTGTGTACTGGGTTGTGCCTGTGCTGGGTGTATGTGCACTGGGTGTGTGTGTACTGGGTGTGTGTGTGCTGGCTGTGTGTGTACTGTGCCTGTACTATCTGTGCTAGCTGTGTGAGTACTGTGTGTGTGCCTGTATTGGGTGTGTGCACCAGGTGTGCCTGCACTGGTTGTGCCTGTACTGTGTGCGTACTGGGTGTACATGCACTGGGTGTGTCTGTGTTGGGTGTGTGTGTACCGGGTGTGTGTGCACTGGGTGTTTGTGTCTGTGTTGGGTGTATCTGTGCTGGATCTGTGTGCACTGGGTGTGTGCTGGGTGTGTGGACTGAGTGTGTGGACTGTGTGTGTGCACTGGGTGTGTGTCTGCTGGGTGTGTGGACTGAGTGTGTGGACTGTGTGTGTGCACTGGGTGTGTGTATCTGTGCTGGGTATGTGTGGACTGGGTGTGCGTGGACTCTGTGTGGACTAGGTGTGTGTGGACTGGGTGTATGTGGACTGTGTGTGTGGACTGTGTGTGTTGACTGTGCGCACTGGGTATGTGTGTGCTGGGTGTGTGCGGACTGAGTGTGTGTGTCTGTGCTGGGTGTGTGGACTGTGTGTGTTTGGAGTGTGGACTGGGTGTGTGTGGACTGAGTGTGTGGACTGTGTGTGGACTGCATGTGTGGACTGGGTGTGTGTGGACTGAGTGTGTGGACTGAGAGTGTGTGGACTGGGTGTTTGTGGACCAAGTGTGTGGACTGAGTGTGTGGACTGGATGTGTATGCATGTGCATGTGCGTGTATGTATATACACATGCGCCTGTGCAACCTCACTGGATGTGTGGCTCCCCTGCAGCCCTGGCACTCAAACTGCGCTCTCATCTCCTGCCTCCCCTCTCTGCCCATGCCCTCCCCTCTCCACTTGTCCCCACCTCACCTTCTGGGATGATCCGTGATTCCTGCTCTTCAACGTCCCCCAGCCCCTGTGGTCGGCTGTGATTCACAGTGCCCACCTCACTCAAGAGGACAGCTTCAACCTCAGAGCACACAGAGGTTCCAGAGGCCTTCAGAACAAGCCTCCTGCCTTTACAGACTTTTTTTTTTTTTTTAATGAGACAAAGTCTCACTCTATTGCCCAGGCTAGAATGCACTGGCGTGAGCTCTGCTCATTGCAACCTACACCTCCCGGGTTCAAGTGATTCTCCTGCCTCAGTCTCCCAAGTAGCTGGGATTACAGGCTTGTGCCACCCTGCCTGGTTGATTTTTGTATTTTTAATAGAGACGGGAATTCACCATGTTGGTCAGGCTGGTCTCGAACTCCTGACCTCAGGTGATCCACCCACCTTGGCCTCCCGAAGTGCTGAGATTACAGGCAAGAGCCACTGCGCCCAGCTACAGACTCTTGCCTACAGGCGTGACACACCTCAGGGCAGCACTGCCCTACCCTCAAGCCAAGAACCTCCAGGTGTCCCTGCTGCGTGGCACGGCCACGTTTCCAAACACAGGCGGAGCCCACGGAGCACATCCTCACTGACGTCACGGCAGAGGGGACAGCCCATGCAGGGGACCAGGATTCTCTCCATACAAAGAGAAGACACAAATGTCAACCGCACAACTGCAAGACAGGGCACTGACTCCAGCACAGCACTCACTCAGCAAGCGTCTCCTGAGCCTCCACTCAGTGCCAAGGCTCGGTACGGGCAGGTGGGGAAGGGCAGTGGGCTCCGTGCTGGATCTGGCAGCCTCTGAGAAGCTGCAGGCCATTTAAGGGATTACTGATTAGCATAAATGATTATAGCATGGGTGCTGAGACTCTGCTAATACACTACAAAGACAGTGAGGAGGAAGGTTCCCTTCTGTGCAGGCCACAGAGGGCTTGGAGGAGAGAAGGCTCCTCCTGAGATGGGTGAACTCAGACAGCAGAGGTGTGGGAGAGGCCAACCAGGCACAGGGAACGGCACCAGCAATGACAGCCTGCTGGGCTTGGAAGGAGAGCCAGAGGTGCAGATGGAAAGCCGGACAGGAAGAGTCTGCTAGAGATCTGCCAACAGCCCCATAATGTAAATTCTCCTGCGGGAACCTTGAGTCCCAGAAGGTCTTTGAATAGATGAGTAGCATCACCTGATCTGTGTGTTTGAAAATAAATCTGTAAACTGTGGGGAGAATGGAGCAGACAGAACACGAGGAGGCTGCTGGTCCAGGTGAGAAGTCACTGGGAAGGAGACGGACACCAAGGAGGGGCAGAGGAAGCAAGGCAGGGGACACGCTGAAAACAGGCTCATGGCTGGTCACGTGCAGAGAGGAAGGGCAAGGAGCTTGAGGTGACCAGTCTCATCTCCAGTCCCCTCTCCATCTCCATTCCCATCTCCATCTCCAGCTCCAGCTCCATCTCCAACTCCATCTCCATCTCCATCTCCAGCTCCAGTCCCCTCTGCATCTCCATCTCCATCTCCATTCCCATCTCCATCTCCAATTCCATTCCCCTCTCCATCTCCATTCCCATCTCCATCTCCATCTCCATCTACAACTCCATCTCCATCTACAACTCTAATCCCCTCTTCATCTCCATCTCCATCTCCATCTCCATCCCCATCTCCATCTCCAACTCCATCTCCATCTCCAACTCCAGTCCCCTCTTCATCTCCATCTCCATCTCCATCTCCAGTCGCCTCTCCAACTCCATCTCCATCTCCAACTCCAGTCCCCTCTCCATCTCCATTCCCATCTCCATCTCCAATTCCAGTCCCCTCTCCATCTCTATTCCCATCTTCATCTCCATCTTTATCTACAACTCCATCTCCATCTCCAACTTCAGTCCCCTCTTCATCTCCATCTCCAACTCCATCTCCAACTCCAGTCCCCTCTTCCTCTCCATCTCCAACTCCAGTCCTCTCTCCATCTCCATCTCCATCTCCAGTCCCCTCTCCATCTCCATCTCCAGTCCCCTCTCCATCTCCATCTCCAGCTCCAGTCCCCTCCCCACTGCCATCTCCATCTCCAGTCCCCTCTCCATCTCCATCTCCAGTCCCCTCTCCATCTTCATCTCCATCTCCATCTCCAGTCCCATCTCCATCTTCATCTCCATCTCCATCTCCAGTCCCCTCTCCATCTCCATTCCCATCTCCATCTCCAGCTCCATCTTCAACTCCATCTCCATCTCCAGTCCCCTCTCCATCTCCATTCCCATCTCCATCTCCAGTACCATCTCTTGACTGCCCCAGCTCACCCAGCAGCACAAGTGTGTGGGCTCCTCCCAGGTGGGGCAGAAACACAGTCACCCCTGAAAGAACAGGAGCACCCACCCAGGTGTGCACACAGAGTCGGCCTTGGCCATAGAGCAGAGCAAAACAGAATGAAATAGAAAATCCTGCCAGGAAATGCCTTTAGTGTTAATTCTGACCAATAACACAGTGAGTTCTTTAATAAACGCTTTGAAAAATCTCACGCTTTGAGTGTCACATCAGCACCTTACCTCCTGATGTGAACCTGGCGTGGGGAACAGTGCATGCATTTTTTAAAGAACGGCAGCATTATACTCTGGTTTCTCCTCAGATTGTATACATCTTTTGCCTTTTACTAAAGAATGGCAGCACATGGGTATCCCCAATGTCTCTATCAGTCCTACTCACTGGCAAAAAACAAATGACATGTGGAGAGGACAGCGGTTATGAAGCATCAGGACCAACGGCTTATCATGCAATGCCTGAAGCGTAAAAATGGTTTTTCCCGAGCTCTGAAGCATGTTTCTCTCTAACAGAACACAGTGCTGCATCTTGCTGAGGGCTAACACACGGTAACTGCGATGGCCTAGGTACCCCCCTCCTCCAGTAAGGACACTTGTTATAAATGAGGAAGATCTGTGATTGCTCCACAGACGTCTAGGAGAACCACCTCGAGGCCTCTTCCCCAACAGGGACACCGCGCAGCCAGCCCAGGCACTATGTGAGGGCTTCCCACTGCAGCTCAGAAACAAAGGCCCAAGAAAAGGAGCTCCAAGGAGAGGAAGATTCCAGTTCTGGCCAGCACCAAGGCTTTTGGAGATTCTTTATGCAAGCACACAGACAACCCAACATTCCTCAGTGTGAAACCAGATCAAAGGCGGCGACAAGGGTGAAGGCACCACCACTCACCAATCTGTGCTTGAGGTGGACTGTAATGAGTGGAGAGCTCGACAGGTTCTGAGAGAGGGCGGGCGGCGGGGTCAACTCCAGGGAAATCAGGTGGCTGGTGGCGAACAGTAGGCAGTCCTGGTGATGCATGGCCTCTGCGATCCTTGGGAAGAGATGGAAATCATTACAAAATGGGAAATGCAGGGGAGTAGAACACAGCTAGAATCTGGGCTGGGAGCCAGGGTTCCACCCAAAACTCTTGAGACGGAAATCTTCTTTGGATAGAACTTTGATTTCTATCGTTCAGCTCCAGCTGCTCTCCTTCAAGATGTGAAGCCGGTACCTGCAGGTGAGTTCAACTATTCTGTGTTTGGACTCTGTCCCTTGAATTGTTGTCTTCAGTACCTGCTCTCTTTAAGGTCTGATACCAGGACCAAGAAGTGAGACAGAGCCCTTGACCTCAAAAAGTTTATAAGAAAAGGGAGATGGCCCAGGAAGTGTGGACGAGCAGAAATGCTCAAAACAACAGGGCATGAATCTCAGCAATTCCACTTAATCAGCTGTGTGACCTTGGGCAGGTAACTCACCCTTTCTGAACGTCAATTTCCCTGATTATAAGATGGTGCAGTGGCCATCTGCTGTTTTGCCCACCCAGTATTCATTCATTGTTTTCCTGATCAAAGCACCTGCATTTCCCTCTAGGTGGCCATCCCCTTCCCGGCTCAGAGCACACACAACCTGGAGTTGACTTTATCTTGGCTCAGGAGGAAGCCCTGGTATCTGGGTCTGGATCAGTCAGAGCACTGCAGCCCTCAGGCCACAGGGACTATTTAGGAATGGCACTCAATCCAGTCAAATCCGAGGAGATGCCACAAGGCGAGGTAGGGGGAGAATGCAGGCTCAAAGACCCTCATTCTCCCCGCCAGACTTCTCCTCATGCCCTGAGGCACGAGGCCCTGGGAGCTGCTTGCAATCACGAGGAGGGAGACTGAGAAGGGAACTGCCGAGAGATGGAACCCAGTGACATCAGTGTGACGCTGGATCAAGCTGCTCTTGAAGCCAGCTGCCTGCGGAGCTCTCGGCTTTTGTGATCCAATAAACTTTTTGCCTATAACTGTTTAAGATGGGTTTTCTGTCCCTTGCAACCCAATCTAAAGAAGCCTAACTGATGTCTACAGTGGTTGTCTCGTGGGGTTATGAGCTTGAAAAGATATTCAGGGCCAGGAGGAGGGTAAGGGAAGCCAGGCACCTGGAGGGCAAGATTTAAGAAGGTGTTCACAATGGGCACGACCCCCGCAAAGGTGACCGGCTCCTTTAATTTTGTGCCCTCAGCCCATTTGCCTGATTTGATTCCAGCCCTGCCTGGCACACAGCAGGTCACCAAGTATCTGTTGCACGAATTTGAATTTGGGGTGACTACACAAAGATGCCTGAGAGTGCTGTCACCGGGCCCCCCGCGGTCACCCAGCGTCTGCTTCTGTGTGGGCCTCACCTGGGTCCTGTGTGCCTCCTCCGTCTGCCATCCAAAGTGCTGACTGATTGAGGAACCTGCAGGTCCCTGTTTTGATGCCCACGGAACCACCTTTGGGACATTCCACAGGGCCCTGGGAGCTGGGGGCACTATCTTTTTCCTCCCTCAACTTGTTTTTCCTTCTAAGTAGATTCAAACACCATGTTCAGTGACCCTGCCTGGGATGGGCAGTGGGGCTCACGGAGCAGCAGCACGCCCTACCTCACCCCCAGCCTCTGCACTGTGTCCTGACACACATCCCTGAAAAAGAGCAGGCCTCCAAGAAGCACGCAGAATTATTCCTGGAATTGTAAATACAAAGTGTTTACAAAGATGGTGCCACAGAGAATGAACACCCTGTCCGTTCCCGCGGAAGCTGCTTCCTACAGATCGTCACCAGTTCACACGGTCTGGAGCAAACCAGGGGCATCGATTCTCAGGCCTGTGAGTAACAACAGGCACGACTGCTCCACCTGGCGATTCCTCTCTGTGACCATGCTATTGATCCAAGCCCAAAGTCCAGATAACACACATGGAATAAAACACAAACTTAAAAAAAAAAAAAAAATGAAAAGAAAGCATCACCCTAGGTCCATGTTTCTCAACCATTTTTTTCATTATAGCCACTCTGAAGAGGCTTTTTAGACTTTTTTTACTAATAAACTTGCCCAGAAAGTGTTAGTCCCACAGAGATACAAGCTGTGTATCGAACGTACGTAAACACTCCACTCTGCAGAACTGCAGACCCAGGTAATAATATCTCAGATGCTTCCCCGGAGGAACAACGTTCACCTTCGGAGAACATTCACCACCGGGCATGCGTGGGCTCAGTCCCCGCCGCAGAAAGTGAGGGTGGGCTCGAGGCTGCTGGGACCAAGGCAGAGCCCCGCGGCGCCGAGCCTGACTCGCCCAGCAGAACGTTGGCCCTGTCCCATGCGTGCCTCCACGGCCCCAAGATGTGCAGTGCGTTCGCTTCGGCCAGGGGCCTGGTTCTCACTCCCTGTGCCCAGTGCCCCGATGCTCACGGCCTTTTCTGCAGAGCTCCATGAACTCCACACGTGTGCGATCCCACCAAACACACTGGGAAAACCACGTTTCCAGCAACACTTAGGGCTGTGCCATTAGCCAGCAGCGGAAAGTCACAGCTGTGGGCCTCGGGCCCTAAACACGCAGCATGAGTCGTCCCTCGGCTTTCCCTGCGTGGACATTTCCTGATGCTGCAACCAGGGGTCGTCATCTCCCTCCCAGAGCAGAAGTTCCCTCGGGGCCCGGACGCTTTCCCATTTGGGTCACTGCTCTCCGCAGCTCCCGGAACCACGCCTGACACAGTGGGTGCTCAGCACACATGTGAGTGAGGGAGTGAGTGAGTGAGTGGGTGAATCTACGCACAGGCAGGGAGCGATGACTTAGATCAATTTCTTAGGAAAAACATAAGGAAAACATTAAGTGAGAACCTTCTATGAACACAAATGATATGAAAGCAAATCTGGAGCGGTTTCCTGGATTCCCCTCTGGGAACACGTGGCCTCCACCAGGCCCAGTTTGGTAATCAGTGCAACGCCAGACGTCGGCCAAGTCAAGATGAGAATGGGGCCAGACGCCTCCTTAGGCGCATTTTCCTCTGGTAAAGGTGGGGGCAGGGGTGAGGTGGGGCGGGGGGGGGCAGGGGTGAGGTGGGGCAGGGGTGAGGTGGGGCAGGGTGGGGCAGGGGTGAGGTGGGGCGGGGGGGGCAGGGGTGAGGTGGGGCAGGGGTGAGGTGGGGCAGGGTGGGGCAGGGGTGAGGTGGCGCAGGGGCAGTGCTGGCTCTTCCTCTGCCCCTCATACCCTGTCTCCACCGGCCCCATCCTATGCCCATCAGCCAGGCTCTGGGCTCTCTGCCTTCATGTGCTCAGTGAAAGGGAAGCCCCAGAAGGAGGTCAGAGGGCGTCAGAGTGAACAGTGGGGCCAGGAGTCTCACTTCCCCCAGCCCACCAGGGCACAGTTACTGTCCGGGGACCCCTCCATCTCTGCCCGGGCATGGTGCTGTCCCCTGCCTGGCTGGCCCTGGGGGAAGCAGTGCGCCCCCATTCTTGCTCCTGGCCCGTGACCATGCTGTCCCCCAGAGCTCTCCACTCCTGATCACACCTTTGCAAATCCTCCTTCCTTCAATGTGCCCCAAGTTACTAGCTGGCCCCACGGAGCCCCACTGACGGTCAGGCTCTGTGGCCTTCACCCCGTGCAGCACATCTGAGCCAAAGCCACAAGGCTGCTCCGCCTTCAATTACACAAAGCGGGACTTAAAGTTATGGGAGGCTTCAGAGAAGTGCTGAAATTTATGAGGAGACACAGAGCCTTCCCAGCATGTGCAGGAGACCGGCTCGGGAACTCAACCCAAAGAAGTCAGAACAAGTGGAGTAAGAAAAAGGGCTGTTACTAGGTTATTTGGAGAATTACGAAGTCCCCATAGTTACCACGTCGCATCAGGGAGTGAACAAACATCACAAACGAACATATTCCCGGGTAAAGGAACTACTTGATAACTGGCTCCTGCTGACATGTGACTGTGTGCTCGAGGAGTCCCCTCATCCATCCATCACACGCTGCTTCTCACCCTTCCTCGGCACGAGAATTCCACGCCACCCTGGGAACACAGTGTGAAGGAAACTCCAAATCTTGCAAACAAGGTGGCACATGGCAGCATCTGTGAGTGTGATCTTGGGTGACGGTGAACTATTGAAGGAGACCTGAGCTCCTGACTGACGCAAACGGCAGAAGGAGAGAGCACCGAGGGTAACAGGAGACTTCCTCAGCGCCGATGCTGCCCGGGTGACGACGTCCTCTGTTTTTTTTTTTTTTTTTTTTTTTTTTGAGACGGAGTCTCGCTCTGTCGCCCAGGCTGGAGTGCAGTGGCTGGATCTCAGCTCACTGCAAGCTCCGCCTCCCGGGTTTACGCCATTCTCCTGCCTCAGCCTCCCGAGTAGCTGGGACTACAGGCGCCCGCCACCTCGCCCGGCTATTTTTTGTATTTTTTAGTAGAGACGGGGTTTCACCGTGTTAGCCAGGATGGTCTTGATCTCCTGACCTCGTGATCCGCCCGTCTCGGCCTCCCAAAGTGCTGGGATTACAGGCTTGAGCCACCGTGCCCGGCCGACGTTCTCTGTTTTGAGCAGTACTGCAGCCAGGGCCTTTCAGAAAGGACTGCAACAGCCACGATTCCTGCCCATGCCAGGAACCACACAGCTATGGACTGTTAAATAGCCAGACTTGCAGGAAATCTACCAGAAAACAGTGCAACGAATATGCTTCACCTACACTCTCAGCTCTCATCATTTGCCATGTTCACTTTATCCGGCACGGTCACGCTCACACTTGACACACACACACCACACACATACATGCAGGCATACACACATCCCACACATGTACATACACACACACATGCACATGTACACACATACAACACACAAATGCACACACGTGCATTTGCATGCCCACAGCACACACAACACACATGCACATATGTGCACACATAACGCACATACACCACACAAGCACATACATCTGTGTGCACACATACACCACACAAATACATGCACACATGCGCATTTCCTTTCTGCTGAAGCACTAGCGGTGTGTTGCAGGCATCACAACATACTCCATCTCTACCACGTGTCTCCTAAAAATGGAGACTGCCTCCTACATAACCACCATACAATGATCACACTCAGAAATTTAACGAGGACCCCACAAGATGCTCTAATGCACAGCCCAGAGTCAACTGCACACACCCCGCAGCGTCACTCACGTCCTCCAGAACTCCACTTCTCTCAACCCAGGAACGTGCATTAGCTCAGGCTCGAACCTCTTTAGTCTCCCCCAACCTGGAACTGCCCAACTTCTTCTCCCTTGCAATCCAAACCACAGCAGCACACAACATCCCTTAGTTCAGGTGTGTCTACCTGCTTCCTCGTGAGGGGCGTCAGGCCACACATCTGACAGGAGTATGCCATAGGAGGTACGGATGTCTCCCTACGACGTGACAGCAAGAGACACGGGCCCACAACGTGTCCCACATCGATAATGTTGAGTGTGGCCACCTGGCTGCAGGGGTGCGGCAGACATCCCCATTACCAGGCACCCTCCTACCTGGTGACAGCAAGGACTCTGCAGGTCCGTGAGGTCCTGTCCCCGCAACCCTGCTCCCGCTGGCGTGCACATCCACTGATGGTTTCTGCCTGGGTCAGTTACTGCACTGAGGGCTGCAGAACTGTGACCTACTGGTTCCATCCATGCTCTGTGTTACTCTATAGTGACTAAGGACACACACTGAGCCAGGTCCACCCCCAACTCATCTTTCTCGAGCACCTGTGAGTCCCTCACAGCCTGGGGAGAGGCCCTTCCCTCTGTGGGCTGTGGCTTCCATCGTCACAGGAGGAGTGGGAGCAGGCCAGTCTCAGCCCCGTCCACCTGGAGGAACCGGCTGTCCGGGTGTTGGCCGGGCCCAGCCACAGCACCAGTGAAAGCGGAACAGTCTCCATCATTACGGGGCCAGGCAGCAAGTGAGACTCAAAGGAGCCTAGGGGCACAGGCAGCCTGGCAGGAAGCAGCTAAGCCCCCACCGGGCCGTGGGTAGTCAGATGTCGTCCCCGCAGTCATCACAGGAGCCCTGGAATGGTCTGCCTGGGGGCTGGCTGTGGAGACAAAAGTCCCTTCCGGCCTAGGCCCCACCTTTTGTGCACTGAGACTCACGTACTGACTTAGACCCTCACCCTCATCCCTGGAGAGGAAATTAAAGGACACTACGGCACCAAAGCATCCTTTCATCCTCACGACACACTGCGGACGTATGAGGATGACAGCGCACAATAAAAGGCAAAGACGGAGGGAAGTCCACTGCAGGCTGGCAGAAACCCGGCATACGCGCGCACATACACACACTGCCCGCGTGCTGGCTGCACTAACCTGCTTCTCATCATGCCTAGGATTTGATGATTACCTCAAAGACAAAATGGCGCAAATGCCCAATCAGCTTACAAAATCGCAAAAGCAGGCACTTGTATGTCATGTTTAAGAATACCAAGCCCTACTTATACCATTAACTCATTCAGTCCTCCTGGCAACCCTCAGAAATCAGTGATATTATTACTCCTGTTTTAAGAGGAGAACACAGGCCTCCAGGCTCAGGTCACTTGCCCAGGGTCACACAGCTAAGGAGAGCACCTGCAGGAGGGAGAGGCAGGAGTCTGGGTCCGAGTCTATTCTGTGAACCAAATTCTTTGTCCCCTCCACTTCCGTCCACCTTTTCTGCCACAGGATAGAGTGTAACAAGTACAGAGACTTTACTGGATGAGCTGTTTGGATGATTTTTTTCCAGGTTAATTTTGATGACAAGGCATCTTTGCACTAAGTGCTGAAGAGAACTCCACCTGAGCTGAAGATCCAACTTGACTGCAAATGAAAAACGTGTTCCATCGCTGCACGGCAATTCTGTTTTGGCTTCAGCACACAAATGTGCTGCTGATGGAACTTGTGGGGCTGGTGTCAGTGCTGACGAACCAGGGATGACTTTGCCTGTCTGATTTCCAGGCCCTTGGCTTGCAGGGGGAAGTCAGAGTTAGCTGCATTGTTCTGGGACACAGTGGCCTGAATCCTGGTGCTCCAGTGTCCTCTCTGCAGACACCTGGGGCCATGAGGACAGCACAGGGAGAGTGAAGGCTGAGGCCCTGGGGACAGGCAAGACAGATTGTCTTCCATCTGCAAGGCTGTGGGCTCCCAGAACAGGCCCCCCAGCCTCTCCTCTGCCCGTCCCTGCCAGCGCTGATCTAATGGAAGGTCTGGCAAAGGTCTGCAAACTGCAGCTCTTGGGCTGGCTGCCTGGTTTTGTAAATAAAGCTGTATTGGAAGACAGCCACTCCCCCGTTCCCCCACGTAGTTTCTGGCTGCCTTCACCCTGCGAGGGCAGAGTTCTGGAAAGCCAAGGCAATTTACAAGCTGGCCCCTCATGAAAGAGCTGGCTGACACCTGCCTGGAGTCAGATTCTGGTGCTCACAGCGAATTGCCCCTGAAATGTGTGCGCCCCGCGTCTGGAAGCAATCCTCCCGCCTTTGTGAAGTTGTGGGCCGTGGCACGGATGCCACTCTCCCACGCAGGTCCTCACTGTGGCCGCACAAGGCACAGCGACGCCGCACAAATGCATGTCTCATACACTTCACGGCAAGGCCAATTTCATGGTGGAAACTTCAGCAGGAGGGGCCAAGCAAGGGTCAACTTTTCATTCACTGTCATGGAAAGATTTCCCAAACAACTGAGATGGCATCTTGTTGAGGAAATTAGATTGTATTTTTCTTTGACCATTTTCCTGAAGAATTTTGGAAATCACACATAAAGAGCGGCGGGTCCCCCACTTTCTTTTGTTGGAGGAAATTGGTGAGCATGCAGGCTTTCCCAGAGAAATCCGACCCAGAAGACGGTGTTCCTCCAGATCACAAAATTACGACTCCACTCCTCAGGAAAGAGGCACACCCTCCCCTCCCTCCTAATTTCCCTCGTCCTCCCCACCCTCCCCGTCTCCCTGGCGGTCCCCACCCTCCTTGCTCTCCTTCTGGGTTCTCAGGACCCAAACCTACTTGAACCAATGCTGCAGGAGCGAGCTCTGCTCCTATGGAGGGGGCCTGTCTGGAGGACAGCAGAGGCAGGGGATAGACAGAGCAGGTCTAGACGGCATCCTTGGGGTCCCCGGGTCCAGCCATGCCTGAAGCCCACCTACTCCTCCCTTCTCAGTCCCCTGAGCCCTCACTTTCCTGGCCTTCCACTTAAGCTGGTGTGAGATGGTTTTGTCCATCTACATGTTTGCCCATGACTGACACAGGCAGGTCTGTTGTCTTCCATTCCACAGCAGTGGAAACTGAGGCTCAGAGAGGTTAAGTCCCTTGCCCAAGGTCACACCATTTGGTCGAGGCGGGTGGGTCGGGTCTCCTAGTCTGTGCTTCTGATCTCCACTCCGCCAGCCCAGGCCCCCAGGCCTGCAGTTTCCTAGCCTGTGCTCCTGGCCTCCACTCCGCCAGCCCAGGCCCCAGGCCTGCGGTTCCTGTGTGGCCTTCAAAACGCTGCACGTTTCCTTGCCTGAGTGGTGAAGCACCCGGCAGTCGTGTCCTGAGTTCTCAAACAGTGCTGTGCATGGGTGTGACCATGTGTGAGGCGGGCATCCCTGCGGCCAGCCACCCCGCAAACCCACGCCCCTGAGCTGGGCACCCCCGAGACTCACTTGGTGTGGGCGGGCCAGATGTTGTTCAGGTAGTAGTGCATGCTGTGGTACAGCAGACCCACGACGGTGGCCCAGGCTGCAGAGAGAGCAGAGGGGCAGGCGCTGTCAGTGTTCCAGGCCACGGGCAGAAAACCACAAAGCCCCTCCCCCCGCTGTGCGTGGTGCCGCCCCTCACTCCCAAGAACCCTCTGGGGAGAAGGAAGTGAAGGACACTAGGGCAGAATTTGTAAGGACAAAGACTGCGGGAACTCAGCAGCCTGACAGCGGCTCCCTGCTCCATCCCCTGAGCCAGCTCCAGACACATGGAGGCTGAAACTCCCCAGGAGAGCCAGGCTCGCCCAGGGCATCACATGGATCTCAGAGCCCCTGCGGGGAGAAGGCCCCTGCAAGCCAACAGGGGGCAGTGCCAGCCTCCAGCCTTGCCCCACGAGTGTGACCCGTCTGCCCTTGGCACGCGAAGGATTTAGGGGACCAGTGAGTGAGGCAGAATGCAGGTTTTCAAGGGGCAGCAGCCACAGGGACACCTGTATGCCTTCGCCTGGCCACCCCTCTATTATATCCAGCCACGAAGCAGAGTCACGTGTGCTCTTGCTGTTTCACTCCATGGCTCGGCCATGGCTCTGCCAGGATTGGAAATCAGGGCACTCCCAGCAGCTCACGTGGCCAGGAGATGCTGGTGGATGTCGGCACCATCCTGGGCCCTCCCTGCTGATGCTGGTGGAAGGTGGCATCGTCCCTGGGCCCTTCCCTTGGCTTCTGAGGTAGGGACATCCCTGCCTCTGCCCTAGGAGCAGGGCACACCTGACATCACGCTAGGTGAGGACAGGGCACAGAACCAGTCAGGGCAACTCTCTTACAGACAATCAAGAAGGTGGCAGGTGCAGAGGCAGGCTCCCCACTGCAGAGGGAGGTGTCTGATCAGGGCTGTCCTGGTCCCCACCCCTAAGGCAGACCCTGGGAAGGAGGCGTGGCCTCTGGCCAGGGTGACAGGGGCAAAAATCTGAGGCTCTCCCCTGTTTGCCCGTGGTCCCCAGGGAGGGAAGGAGAGGAAGGAGATGTCTGCAGAGTCATATTCGCTTTTCCAGGAACCAGAGAGGGTGACAGTCATTGTGGCAAAAAATGGCCAGGGCTGTCTGGGCTCCCAATAGTGCTCCCTGGTCAGAGGCAGGAGGTCCTCTGAGCCTCTCAATTTTTATTATGTGACTCAACTTGGGCCCACACAGGAGTGGAACCCCATGTTCCTGAACGGATGAACCCCTCACCTGGCCCACAGCTACCTGAGCAGGGAGGGGAGGTGGCCCCATCTTTTTCTCTTCAGCTGACCAGGCATGTGCCAATTTAGGAGCATGTAGGTAGGATGACTTCCCAGTGGGCCGGATTCACCAGGCGAGCAGGTTTAGATGCTCCCAGACCCCACCCCAAATTCCAGTTCAGGGGCCTGGAGTGGGCAGAGCATTAGCATCACTAGGGAACCTCTCAAGTGTGGCCATGAGGGTGGCCCGAGGACACGCTTTGAGAACGGCTGACCAGAGCCCCTCTCCTGCAGGACAGGACAGGACAGGCAGCCCAGGGGAGCCCCGCAGCTCACTGGTGCGGTGGGCACCCACCAAAGCTTGGGGACTCTTCAGAAAGACTTGTGGAAGCCGCCCCGGAAGGGAGTCCGGCGCAGCCACACTCACCGCGGCTGTGGAAGGCCTCGTGGGGGATCTGGATGAAGCTCTGCCCGTGAGCCGGGAAGCGGTAATGCGAGGAATTCACAGTCTTGGGCAGGACTTTGGCCACGGAAAACTCTGCGGTGGAAGCAGCGAGAGAGTGGAAGTCCCGTCAGAGAACTCACAGGCTGCAGGAAATCAGACTGCAAAACCCCATCTGCTTTTCTTTTTTGACAGGACAAGCTCCCCACCGGAAGTATAATTACCTTTAGAAAGCATGACCTCAAAAAAAAAAAAAGGAAAAAGAAATGAAGAGCCCAGGCAGTGATTGCCACGGGGAGGCTCAGCATTCTGTCCCACACACGGCTTCTCACCTGGGGCGCCCTCCGCCCCGGCACAGCCCCCGGCTCTCAAGGCCGGTGCAAGGATGGGCTGTGCTCAGCAAAGCCGTGACATCGGCTCCTCCCCAAGCGCAGCAGGCGAGGGCAACATGGCCCAGAGGAAGAGGTCTGGGCTGACAAACTGCCGCTAAACTAACCCGTGTAGCTTCAGCGCATGTTCCCCAGCTTGGCTCTTGCAGCGAAGTATCAGCACGATAATACGCTGCAGGTGAAGACTTTTAAAATAGAAAGGTCATCACCTCTGCCTCTACAATTAGACAACTGTGACAATTATCCTGCAGCGCCGTTGAGAGCAAGCCAACTCCAGAAACCCGAGGCCGCCCCTTTCATTCCACAGACTCTTGCTGGCACTGCTGCTTCTGCCTCCCACTCTGAACTGAGACCATCACCCCAGGGCAGGAGCTTGGCTCCCAAGTCACTGGGAAAAGCTTATGGGCCCTGTCTGCACATCATGGCCGATCATCCTGCCCTGATCTGACCACGGGTTTTCCTTCCAAATGTGGTTTGAGCGAGACAGAGCAGTCAGGGAGACAGAGCATGGCTCTCTGCTAAGGGTGTAAAAAGGCAGTGAAACGCAGCCTCCAGTCCCCGCCCCTGCCATGTGGCTCACCCTTACAAGCGACAGCTACCTGCCACGGCGGAGGAGCCCTCCATGGTGACCTGGGGCGTGCTGGCGTGCAGGTTGTAGGAAATGTGACCCATGACGGTGTCAATAGTGTGGATGAGACTCAGTACCATGGCGCTGTCCTGAAGCAACACAAGAACCAGGAGCCATGAAAATCCACCCCACTCAGCCAGGGGACCAGGCAGGTGCACCAAGCACACAAAATCAAGCTTCCCCATGTTGGCCACGAGGGAGGAAGAAGTCACACAACTGCCCCTTCCCATGGATCAGGAGGTGACCACATGGAGGCCACATGCCTAACTGAGCTCACAGAGCATGGACACAGCCCGGGTGGACCCATCACCCCAGCCATTGCTGGCTCCTGCGTTTCTACACTTAGACACTGGGACTGAGGGGACCCGACTCCTGGTCCTGCCTCCTCCCTGAACTCACAGAGGAACCGTCAGCACATCCCAGATCCTCCCCCTGCCTCCCTGTGCTTCACAAGGAGGGGCTGATCACCCCCCAGGTCCACTCTGGCATGGGGACACCAGCAGCTCTGTCCCCTTCTCCGTGAAGGGTGGCTGCTTCTGAGGTGCCAGCAGCCCAAGCTGCTTCCCGCTGCCTCCACTTCCCAGGGGCTTGCTTTCTACTCCCAGAGCCGTCTTTTCTTTCTGAGTTGCAGAGCAGAGGATCCTGGTGGACACTGCCCCCAAGAAAGCAGGGGGTCCCCCCGGCCACCTGAATCTGTAGACAGTGCAGGGCCTGGTACTCAAAGCTCAGTGCACGCGTCCACTCTCGGGCTGACTGCCCGCATCCTCAGACACGCGTCACCAAGGGAGAGGCCTCTCTTAAGCCCCGCTGAGCTGGGCCACTGAGCTCTGCCTTCACTGCTTCTCTTCTTCCCGCCTTTCTGGGGAAGAGCCTGCATGCTGCTAAGTCCTCAGCATTCTCCCACAAACATGCACTCCAGGAGAGCCTCATGAGTTGGAAGTAGAATGCTGAGGCCAATTTTAGACATTTGCTTTTAGGCCCATGGCCTGACTTCAGTCAGCAGGCCCAGTGAAGCACATGGAAGCCTGTGTTTCTGGCATGCAGAGGCCGGTTCATGTGTTCCCTTTAATGCATACTGGGCCCTGCCTGAGTCTGGACAGTTTCCTGGTTATTCATACTTTGTAACAGATTTGCATATTTTGCATTCAAAAGCAGTTAATTCAAAATCATGCACAAAATACATCTGTCTGGATCTTCTGTCAGCTGTCCTCTGGGTGTTCCCAGCTTGCAGCTTTGGACACAAAGTCCCCTTGAAATCATGAAAACAGTAATACCTTTTAAAAAGGAATTGGTTTCTGGGTAAGACTGTATCCATCTTACATTCTTGAGCCTTTTTTTCTCCCTTTGCCAATGTTAAACCTAATCTCATTCCACTTGAAGTTATTCAAATAAAAGTTTATCAAATGTAAACTCTAACACAATCTTATTAATAATGAGAGACTAAAATGCCACTTCTGCCTCTCAAACTGGCAAACATTTTTAAATAATATCGGGGTTTAGGAGAATGAGCACTTTAATATCATGGTGGTGTGGTTGGGACCCTTCTGGGCCAAGGCAGTTAAGAGTCCTCCTCACCCTTCTCTGGCCCTGCCTGGCAACCTTGGAAACCACATGTTGAGAAGCCAGCACCAGAAGACAGATGGAGCCAGGATCCCTGAGTATCTGGGTGGAGAAGAGGCTCCTCTGACCCACTCTGGACTTTGCATGGGGGAGAAATAAATTTCTACTGTGCTGAGCCACTGAGATGTGGGGATCTATTTGTTACTGCAGCACACCCTGGCCTGTCCTGACTAATACAATGTTGCAGGTGAATACTTAATATCACTGGAAAGTGTTATTGACGTAATTAAGGAAAAACAAATTAAATCAAATATACAATATATTTGTTGAATACATATATATATATATAAGTGAATTGAAAACTAGACTATAAAGAAATATACAAGAGTGTTAATAATCTCACAGTTTTAGGATTTGAAGTGATTTTTATGTTTTTTATTATCTGCATTTTCTAACTTCTCCACAACTATTTACTTGTTTTCTTTTTAAGTAAGTACAATTAATAGTTATTTTAAGAAATAAAGGAAAAATTATTTCATTCTCCTTTCTAGCTATTTTGAGTACCGAGAACAAGAGAAGCATTTTTGGCACCTTAATCATGAAGTACATATTGTCATGTGTTCTCCTTTTTCTTACTAAATACAGTGGCTTTTAACATGAAAAGCTATTATCTTTCAAGAATGATGTGATGGTAAAAAAAAAAAAAGTACATATTATATAAAATGACCAAGATGAACCAAATACACATTTCTCATGGGGGAAAAAAAACATCATTTCCTTCTTCCATCCTTATTCCATGTTTAGGACAGTACCACATTACTGACACACGTGCATTTCTTTTGCCTTAGAGGACAAAGCATTCTGAATCAGTTGCACATCTACTCAAAATGAGCTCTTGTATCCCAGATGTCAGGACTGAGAGACACATCATTCTTTTTATGTATGTGAACTGGGCCATATTATGCCACTTCTAGGAAGACAAAATGGTTCCCAAGGCACATATGTTTTGAAGATCAAAATGTTCTTTTCTCTCTCTCTCTCTCTTTTTTTTTTTTTTTTTTTTTTGAGACAGTCTCACTCTGTTGCCCAGGCTGGAGTGCAGTGGCACAATCTCGGCTCACTGCAACCTCCGCCTCCCAGGTTCAAGCAATTCTCCGGCCTCAGCCTCCCGAGTAGCTGGGACTACAGGTGCCCACCACCATGCCCGGCTAATTTTTGTACTTTTAGTAGACAGGGTTTTGCCATGTTGGCCAGGCTGGTCTTGAACTCCTGACGTCAAGTGATCCACCCACCTTGGCCTCCCAAAGTGCTGGGATTATAGGAGTGAGCCACCGCAACCGGCCATGTTCTTTTCTCTTACCTCTGACACAGCAATCCAACCAGGCAATAGAAGGACCTCTCCCACGGCTTTTAAGAAGGTCTAAGGGTGGACAAAATGACACTGCTCAGCACCAGTCCTTAAGCGACAAACTTGAAGACCCTCAGTTTTCCCCACATCTTCCAATGTGTCGCTATCAACCACCAGTTCAGTTTTACGCACAGCAGTCAACAAAAATAGCTGAGTCATGGACCACGTGACATGTTACAAAGCCCTTTTATGGACGTTATCTTATGTGCTCCTGTGGCAGCCCTGTCAAGTCAGTGACCAGCACTGGAACATCAGAATGAACACTGCTCAGTGACGGGAGGGGCCCCAGCACAGCGCCTGGGGGACATGGCAGGCCCTCAGCGAAAGCCTGTGGAGTGGAGAGATGCATGGGAAAACCATGGCCTATTAGATGTGCCTTTCTTGGGGTGAGTAAGCAAACTGATGTGGAAGCACTTGTGTTAACTGAAAATGACCTCTCCAGAAAACAGAAGCTACTTGGGCCTTTGGTCAGGTCACCTTAAAACCATGTTTGGTTCGGCTCACTATTATTCTAAGGAAACAATGAAATTAATTTCTACTGCTTCCTAATCAGGAGATTTAAATGAGAACACGTGGATTTTCTACTTCTTTTGAAAAAAGCAGAAGCTTGGACAGCCCCTAGCCCACATTCCCATAAAACCATAATTGACCACAGCCGAGTGGCACCGCCTTAGTAGATGTGTCCCCAGCCCACTCCAGACCCCGCCATCCCCACTGCCTCACACCCTCACATCCGTTCCACTCATCTGCATTATTCACACACACTCTTCACTGTGTGTCTCCAACTACCAGCACCAAAATTAAACTTAGAGGCTGACCAAAATCTCCCATATTTCCACTAAACCGCCATCTCCAGAATACTCACCTTCTTCCACACTCTGAGACACTAAATACTTAGAGAACACATCATCAAAACTCATCGTTCATTCATTTATCTTTATGAGATAAATATTTTTTGAGACCTTAGAGTGCAAGGCCTTAAGTATTAATGAAGTAGGGGATAACCACCATCCTGTCTTCACTGAGCTGGAGCAGGGGCAGCAAACTTCTTAAAGGGTCACACAGGAACGAGGTCAGGCCTCAAGGGTCATGCCCTGTGTCACAAACACTCAACTCTGCCATGGCAGTGCAAAAGCAGCCGCAGACAATACGCAAACAAATGGGCATGCATGAATAAAACTTTATTTACAAAAGCAAGCAATGGACCAGATTTGGCTCAAGGGCCATAGTCTGCTGACTCTTGATCCAGAGCATTCTGTCACATAGAAACATAATATGGGCCACATTTACCATTTTAAATTTTCTAGCAGCCAGCACCTTTTAAGAAGTAGGAAAAAAAAGGTAAAATTAATTTTAATAATGTATTTTACTTAGCTCAAAAACCTAAAATATTATTTCAATACAGAATCCATATGAAATCACTAATTAGATATTTCCCTTTTCTTTGCACAAAGTTTTAGAAATCCAGTGTGCATCTTACAGTCACAGCACATCTCCAGTTGGACGAGCCACACATAGCTAATCAGCACCTCATGGTACAACACAGGAAATGATTCCTTGCCATTTTCCTGTCCAGCTGCTAGTGGACAGGTGAGAAGCCAGGACACCATAGAAACTTGTAGAATGGGGCCAGGCACAGTGGCTCACACCTGTAATCCCAGCACTTTGGGAGGCCGAGACAGGTGGATCATTTGAGGTCAGGAGTTCAAGACCAGCCTGGGAAACATAGTGAGACCCCATCTCAACTAAAAATATAAAAATTGGTCAGGTATAGTGGGGCACGCCTGTAGTCCTAGCTACTTGAGAGGCTGAGGCAGGAGAATCGCTTGAACTCAGAAGGCAGAGGTTGCAGTGAACCAAGATCATGCCACTACACTCCAATCTGGGTGACAGAGCGAGACTCTGTCTCAAAAAAAAAAGAAAGAAAGCAACTTGTATCACACTCAGTTCAGGGACCTGTTGGGTAGTGTGGGCCACAATGACACAGTTAACTGCTGCCACTACAGTGTCAGGTGTGAGATAGACCCTTCTAGCCAGTGAGGAAGAGATCACAGAGCCAGGCAGGCGGTGGGCCACAGTGGCTCCAGGCCTGCCCTAGGGCAGGACACACACTTCTACAAGATTCTGAGGGGTGACCTTTAGGACCAGCACCCCACAGGCAGCTTTCCAGAGAACTGGACACGCCCTAGGCCACAAGCCCCATGAGGGCAGGGGCAATGCCCGGCATATCCATCACACATCCCCAGCACCAAGCCCAGCAGCTGGCAGACAGCAGAGGCTGCACGATGTGCTCAATTAATAAAGTCATCAGTGATCCCACTCATGAGAATGCAACTGTGTCTCATTAAGCCATCCATTTTATAATTAATGAAGCAACCCACACACAAGTGGGTGTTTAATCAACATTCGTCTAATTAATTAATCCTCGCTTGGACTTCCTCCTTCCCTAGACACCCGGAAACACAGAGGGAGCCTGCTAAGTGTCTGCTGCACGTTCCTGAGGATGCTTCAGGGTACCCATGGCTAGTCAGAGGGGAGGGCGCCCATGCCCAGAGTGGGGGTTTATTGAGCGCTGACTGTGTACCACGGCTAGAGGGGAGGGGGCGCCAGTGCCCAGAGTGGGCATTAAGCCCCGACTGCATACCTTAGCTAGAGGCAGAGCACTAGTGCCCGAAGTGTGAGCGTTTATTAAGTGCTAACCGCATAGAAGGCACCGCTTGTCACAGTGACCCCTGGTAGCCCATCTCAATAAAAACAAGAGTGTTGGTATTTATCAAGCACTTACTGCATACCAAGCCCTGTCTCGGTGTCTCACACCCGCTCCTGTGCGTACATGCATAAGGACCTTCCAGCTTGTCTACACCCACTCTTTCCACCCAACACCCAGAGGACCCGTCCCTTCGGAACCCGGAAGTGCTCCCACACTGGACAGCCTTTGGCCACACCCCAGAGCTCCTTCATGATTGGCTGAGCCAGTGGCCAATCACACTCCCCTTGGTTAGTGATTGGTCCAGGTGTGGTCATGTGGCCCAGCTCTGGCCAGTGAGATTTGAAGGGGGGGTCTCAGCAAAGGGAACCATGGGAAACATTTCCCCCTGACTGGTAGGGAGTCCCCCGACTCGTTCTTTCCCTTCTGGATGTTCTAGGGTAAGGCGAGGGTGGTGGGGACCTGCAGCTGGGCGAGAAAGGGGCCGAGTGCCGAGAGAATTGTAGCGGTGCCTATCCAGCCCCTGCAGTGAGTGAAGACTGAGTGAGTGAATCCTAGGATTCCCACCTCTGGGCTTCCTGTTGCCTGAAGCAAGTACATGGCCTGAAGTCCAAGTCCGCTAAGCAAAGGGCTCTGTAGCTCCCAGCCAGAAGCACCTGAGAGATGTGGGTGATCTCATTGTCCCCATGTCACAGTGGGCAAGCAGGTGTGCTGAGGTTAAATAACCTGCCCACGGACACAGAGCCGGGAGTGGTGGAGCTGGGGTCAAAGTCAGGTCTCTCTGACTCCAGAACTGCTGAGTCCCGCAGCTCCATGTGGTTCCCTTTCAAGGCCCTCTCCGACTCCGTGACCTGCCATCACTCCCTCAACCCTGAGCCTCTTAAAAGCAGGGAGTAGTAGCACTTGGTCATCCTGAATCCCCAGAATCTAGCATGTTCTATGAATGAATGAATGAATGATGAATGAATGAATGAATGAATGAAATCTGGGAAGTCTAACTTCTCTTCCGTGGACAGAAAAGCTGACGGCAACCTCCCTCCATTCCAAGATGTCTCAAGTCCCTGAACACATTTCTCTGCATGTGCTTCTTTGGGTATGACTTCAGCAAGGAAATCAGTAAGAATTGAGAACACTTGAAAAGTGCTTACCACGTTCCCAGCACTGTTCTGTGCACATAGGAACCCACTTATCCCTGATGAAGTGGGCGCTGTCATTATTTCCTCCACATCTCAGAGGAGCCAAGTGAAGCAGAGATGTTATGTCACTTGACCAAGGCCACAGAGTAAGTGCAGATCAAAGGTCAATGCAGCGGTGGGGCTCCATATACCCTGCTCCTAACCCATATGCTATGCTTTCAAGGTGAGCCAGTCTCAAAACCCCTTCTGCCTTCGCATCCACCAAGATAAGCCCTAGCCCTGAAACAGAAGACGGCAAGGCCACGAGAACCCACGATCCACCCTCTGCCTTCACCTGGAAACTATTTGGAGGAGTAAAAAGAGAAAGCATATTGATTTTAATGCCATAAATGCTGCATTCTCTAAGTGTTTAGATAGCTTTGGGGATTCCCACTGTGCACAGGCTGTGGTCCGCGCCCCATGGCTGGATCCGCCAGGGAGGCCCCTCCACCTTTTACCTGTTGCCAGGAGGTAGCAGAGTTTATTTAGACTAGGAGTCGCCAACCCACACACCAGGGGGGCCAGGTGGCTGCACAGGGGGGACCAGGCAGGTTGGGCATTGGGAAACCACAGCAAAGACTCAAGTGCCCCTAAAGGAGGCTCCACTGAGCTGTACAGAGCTGGCCAGAAGGGCCACACCAGCTGGTCATTCATGAGAAGCCTGAAACCCAAACTTTTAAGTAAAAGTTCCTGCCTTTTTTTTTTTTTTTTTTTTTTTTTTTTTTTTTGAGACGGAGTCTCACTCTGTCGCCCAGGCTGGAGTGCAGTGGCGCAATCTTGGCTCACTGCAAGCTCCGCTTCCCGGGTTCACGCCATTCTCCTGCCTCAGCCTCCCGAGTAGCCGGGACTACAGGCGCCCGCCCCTGCGCCCGGCTAATTTTTTCTATTTTTAGTAGAGACGGGGTTTCACCATGGTTTCGATCTCCTGACCTTGTGATCCGCCCACCTCGGCCTCCCAAAGTGCTGGGATTACAGGCGTGAGCCACCACGCCCGGCCTGCTTTTTTTTTTTGAGATAGAGTCTTGCTGTGTTGCCCGGACTGGAGTGCAGTGGTGTGATCTCAGCTCACTGCAAGCTCCGCCTCCCAGGTTCACACCATTCTCCTGCCTCAGCCTCCCGAGTAGCTGGTACTACAGGCGCCCGCCACCACTCCAGGCTAATTTTTTGTATTTTTAGTAGAGACGGGGTTTCACTGTGTTAGCCAGGATGGTCTCGATCTGCTGACCTTGTGATCCGCCTGCCTCAGCCTCCCAAAGTCCTGGGATTATACGCGTGAGCCACCACGCCCGGCCAAGTTCCTGCTTTTTAAAAACTCAACCTAGGTCAAACAGAAACACCTATGGTCCCGGTGAGGGTGCCACCCCTGGTCCACCAGACACAGACATCAAACAGCCTTACCTTGGTGAGATTCAAGGCCGCCTGCTCCGAGAGGGGCTTACTGGGTAAGCTGAGGGACACATTTTGGAGGTGACTCAGGATAACTCCCGGACTTCGGAAGGCTTTTCCGTCTTCTGTCAGGTTGGCTATGATGGAATGGTAGGCATCTGTGGGCATCTGAAAGAAATTGGCAACATGAGTTTCTACTAAGAACTAAAATCTAAATATTATACAGAAGTTTAATGTGTCCTACTCTGGGTTGAACGCTTTTTTAATTTTTATTTTATTTTATTTTATTTTATTTTTTGAGACTGAGTCTTGCTCTGTTGCCCAGGCTGGAGTGCAGTGGTGCAATCTCGGCTCACTGCAGCCTCTGCCTATCTCGGCTCACTGCAGCCTCTGCCTCCTGGGTTCAAGCGATTTTCTTGCCTCAGCCTGCCAAGTAGCTGAGACTACAGGCATGCATCACCATGCCCGGCTAAATTTTTGTATTTTTAGTAGAGACAGGGTTTCACCATGTTGGCCAGGCTGGTCTTGAGCTCCGGATCTCAAGTGATCCTCCTGCCTCAGCCTCCCAAATTGCTGGGATTACAGGCATGAGCAACTGTGCCTGGCTCCTCTTTTTTTATTTATAGAGATGGGGTTTCACTATGTTGCCCAGGCTGGACTCAAGCAATCCTCCTGCCTCAGCCTTCTGAGCAGCTGGGACTACAGGCGCAGTCACCACATCCAGCTGGTCAAATGTTTTTATACCATGATAGTAATATAGCTTCTACTATGTACCTCACACTTTTGTGAATATTTTGCTTGTATTAACATTTCATCCTCACAACAACCTTATGAAATAAGTCCCCATTTGATGGATGAAACTAAGCACAGAGAGGCTTACACAAAAATAAGTGGTACAGCTTGGATTTGAACCCAAGCAGATAGGTCAGAGTCGTGCACTCACTATTATATTAACATTCTCAAGAAAGGACAGTTCTTTGATTACAAACACTAATTCCAGACAAGAATTTTTCTCTATGAATTGAGCTTTTCCTTTCACATCAAACGAAAAGGGCACAAAGAGAAGCCAAGCGGGGCAGGTTCCTCACTCCCCACTCATGGAGCCCACGGCCCACGGCATTTCCTTTTGGGCACCTGAGGCTCCTGGTGGCAGGAACTGAGAGTTTTCCCCTCAGTCATTCTTAGCACCAAGAATTAGTACTGCAGTTGGCTTCGCCTCCATTTGTTATTTCTTCCCAGACAATGTACTGCCGATGACAAAGAGCCCAGACACCTGATAGAATTTTCTCTCTCCCAGCAAACAGCCCAAGCAGAAGGATGTCAGCGGGGGGCGGGGGGGGGCCAAGGAAGACGCATCTGCTCACCGTGGGGCTTGCTGTGGGTGTCACGGAGAGGCCTGGCAGCGTTGAAGACAATAAAGCTTGCTTTCCTGGAAAAAATAATGCTGGATTAAGGACTAAAACATGGTCACTTTTTTCACCACAAGGAAGACCTGTCCTCATTAAAAATGCACCGGCTTCAGACACATGGAAGAGAGGCTGAGAACGTTTTGAGTCGGAATGTTGCTGGAGATAAATTATGGCCTAAGAAATCAGCTGAATGGGTCAGCCATATGGATTTTCCCAGGTCACATAACTTTTCTATTTGTATTCTCAATCGCTTTTGAACACCCTTCGTGCAAGTCAGCATATCAAAAGATGATTTTGTACAAGGATTACCAATTTCAAATAAATAAAGAACCAAAAGAAATAGATTTCAATTGCATCCAGACTGGTTGGAAATAAAATGAGGAGGGCTGCAACTCGCTGGGCCAGCACAGACAGGAGCCCTGAGAGCGCCTCCTCCGAGATTGATGAAGTGAGAATAGGCCTCAGTAAAGCAGTGGAGAAAACTGTCTTCCTGAGCCCCTTCCAGCCCAAGGATTCCAGCTATCCTTTGCACACAGCCCGCATGGGGTTAATGATGAATAATTACAAACAATAAAGACATTTAAGATTGAAGACTAAGCCAAGATTTGCTGTTCTCTGCCTGTTCATCCCCAACTATTTCTAATCCTGCTATTTCCTGATGAGAACACAGACTTAACCAGATATTCTACTTCATTTTCGGAAAATCTCTTGAAGTTGCTTTGGATGAGCTGAGGAAATGACATCATCACCCCTGGCTGGCTGCAAGAGTGACTGAGCCCTTGGGTTTGGGTGGGGTTGGGCCGCTGGTGAACGCAGAAGGTGTGACGCTGCCGAGAGAACTGGACCCTAGCACCACTCTGTTCTCCAAGTTAGAGTGACATTCACTCCTCAGGTGCCAATGAGTTACAGAGGAGTCACGTCAAACTCACATTTAACTCGTGTGTGTCCACAAAGCAGAGTGAGGGATGGTGAAAATCGGTCCAGCGATCCTGCCTACCCTTGCAAGCAATGACCACGGAGACTGGAATGAAAATGAGAATCTGCCAGGTCCTCAGTCGATCCCAGTTCCCATGTGCTGAGTGTGCTTCCAGGGCCCAAAGACACATGCTTTCAGATTGCACGGCTCTGAACACAACCTCCTTCCTCCTCTACAGAAAGAGCTGCTGTCCATTCCAGTGGTGGGGGAGAGGGGACACCTGGCCAGGGTGACAGACGGTCAGCACTGTGCCTTTGTATCAGGAAAGGCCACCACACCTGGACAGACCGGTCAACAAATGGTGCCAGCTCTGGCTCATGAGATTAGAGGAGGGTTCCCCCTCTGGCCAGATCACTCAGAAAAAGACCCCCTCTGGGCACCTACAGCCCCAGCACGGCTTCAAATGCAGACAGATCTTCATGTGAAGAAAGACTTCTACCTACTCGTGTGGCCATGTCCCCACTGAGGCCCGGCCTGGCTGGGAGCAGGCTGGATTGCAGTTCCAGTTGTCACTCTGCATGGCTGCCCTGAACTCGGCTGTGTTGGACTCACCGAGCAGTGGTAGACTGGGCCCCACACAGGCCTTCCAGGGACTTTAAGAGCCATTCTCCTATACATGCTTTACATTATATGCCTTGTCTTCAGGACCAGGTCACCAGGTGAGATGGGATTCTGGTAGATCCAGTTCTGGTTCAGTTCCGGTTCTGGCGAAGAGAGTTTGCTCTGACGAGAACAAGAACCAGAAACAAGGGCCCCTCTTTCCAGTGTTACTAAAACAAGTAAACTGTCAGGAGGGCAGGATTTGTCTGAGGCTTTTCATAACATAAATACAAGTGATAACTTGGTTTCAAAGTGACAACTCTAAACCTTAGGCAATAAAATGCAGTAGATTGATCCCTTTTTTTCTTCTGAAGGACACTATAATTTGCCCTCTGTCAGTGCTGGGAGAGGGAATGCATTCTGTTTTCCTGGGTGGAAGCTGGAAGATGTAAATATCTAAAGCTGTAGTGGACACAGGCTGTTTTGCCCACACAGCATCTGTTCCTTCTGAGACCAGCATCCCTGATTGTCCCCTGGGAGTCCCCTCTCCTCCACATGTTCTGGATAAGGCTGACCTCACTGTCATTTCAAGGGGGCTGAGGGTGGGGGACTACCGCCCAGACCGAAGCCAGTCAGCATATTCTGCACACCCAGACACAGAAAATGAGTCATGGAAGGTGCATGGGTCAATGTGAGCCAAAGTGAGTCCTGCCCAGCCCCGGCATGGGAGGTGATAAGAGAAAGAAGCTCCCTCTTTTCCACAGAGGCTGCTGAGGGCTGAGGATGCAACCCTAGAAGCATGACAGCCACCTTGGCACCAGGAGGAGGCTAACACAAAAGAGGGCAAGGTCAAACGCAGAGATTGCCACTGACATCATGTGAG
Source organism: Macaca nemestrina (assembly GCF_043159975.1). Taxonomy (NCBI): domain Eukaryota; kingdom Metazoa; phylum Chordata; class Mammalia; order Primates; family Cercopithecidae; genus Macaca; species Macaca nemestrina. Next base: position 2,051,227 of record NC_092134.1, read on the forward strand.
CACCTGGACCAAACCAGTTCTGAACCAGAGTTTCCCCTGGAGCTCCCATTGCAAGAAATGAAAAAGAAACACATCCTTTCTTGGCTAAAGTTATTTCGAATTGGGTTTTCTCTCATACAATCAACAGAGTCCTAACAACGGAGGGACTCAATGTCAGAAGCGGAACGAAAGCAGGCAGCGTCTGGAACTCAGGCCTTTCTCTTCCGGTCCTGACACCCGCTGTGCTGGGTGCCAGTGAAGCAGCAGCCACATGTTTGTGAATGCCTACACGGGGGCTGTCATTTTTTAGCAGATTATTTTATGTGGAACTAAAGAAACCCAGTGGGGGGAAAATGGTGCATTCACTTGTGGACAAAATGAAAATTGAATTGTAGGGGGAAGGTGAATATTGATTTTAAAAACAGCTAAGAGCCCTTGAATTCTTGCCATATGCCAGGCATTGTGCTAATGACCTTACAGACCTTTTTTCATTTTATTATCCCAACACCACCCCCAGAGAGGGAGCAGTAGTATTTTTATCCATTTAACAGAGCAAAAAAAAGCTGAGAGATTAAGACCAAAAGGTTATACATTACACATTTCCATGTATGTGGAATCTCCAGAATAGGTAAAGACAGAAAGTAGATTAGTGGTTGCCAGAGTCTGGGGGAGGGGACGACAGGGAGTGACTGTGCTCCCTGGGTACGGGGTTTCCTGTTGGGAGGATGAAAATGTTTCCAAACCAGGTAGAGGTGGCAGCTGTGCAGCGCTGTGAATGTACCAAGTGCTACTGAATTGTTCATGTTTAAATGGTTATGTTTATGTTATATGGATTGACCTCAATTTTTAAAAATGACTTCCCAAAATCTCATGGCTCATTATGGCACAATGAATATTTGAACCCCAGTCCACCTACCCACAGGTCCCTGCCCTGAACAATTGCCCTGTGTTGAGTAGGAAGAAGTATCTTGGGGGTTTTCCAAGGGCCCATCAGAGTATAGCCCCTGGGAGGCACACAGTTAACATTTGTTGATCAAAATCACTAATGGACCTGGAATATTTGCTATCCAAAGCCTTCTATAATCCTCCGTCACATATAACTCGAAACCTTGTGATGATCAACAAAACAATATTCATCTCAGAGCATCTCTAGTAAATTATTAACTTGTCTATCTCAGGGAACAGGTGTTCTAACACACAACTGTGTTTATAAGGTTCAGTAGGACACGTCTCATGCCTGCAGTGCTGATAGCTGTAACAGGAGAGTGGGAAGAAAGGAGGCAGATACCCTGGGAACAGACAGCAGATCTGCCCCAGCCCTTCACACTCACTGACCAATGGCAGCAGTGAAGTACATGGCGATCTCATCCGGAGTCAGGGCCCGCTCCCAGATGATGAACTCATCAAAAGCGCCGTTCTCATAACACTTGGCCTGATCCTGCTCAGACCCTATCACGAGATTGACGTTGGACTCTCCATAGTCACGAGACACTTTTCCACTCGGGTCAGAGGTGTTCAGGGTCCCGTTGACGTAGACTTTCAGGCCTTCCTTGGATTTCCATGTAAATAGGACATGAGTCCAATAGGGGCCTGGAAAAGAGTGAAGATCGCCCTTCTGAGTGCTGTGGGAATGAGCTCCCCGTGCACGGGTTTCTCACAAGGTATAACACAGACCTGACTTTCCCCAGTCCTTTGGAGCACAGGAAAGACATTATCTTTTTATCCCTATGCCCTAAATTCCAAAAGCAGTTCAAGGAGACTCCTTGTTATTTTAACATACTAGTTACAAATTTAAATGCCCACAAGCAAGTGTGATTAAAATATTTGAAAAATGCCAGGACACAAGAGCCAACCAATCAGACCATAAGCTCAGTTAAGAAAAAAATGGTCAGGAGCAAGGCAAGGATGTCCCCTCTTACCACTCCTTTTTAACATTGTACTGAAAGGCCTAACTAATGCAATAAGGCAAAAAAAGGAAATAAGAATATACATATTGGGAAGGATGCAATAAAAATATATTTATTCACAGATGACATGATTGTCTATGTAGAAAATCCAAAAGAATCAAGAAAAAAGCTGAAACTAATGAGTGAGCATAGCAAGATTACAGGCTACAAAGTTAATATACAAGTCAATTGCTCTCCATCTGTCAGCAACAAATAAGTCGAATTTACAATTAAAAAACACATTATCATTGTCATTGGTGCCAAAAAAGGAAAAAGAAATACATATATTTTAACAATACATTTATAAGCAATATATGAAGAAAACTATATAACTCTGATGAAAGAAATTAAACAAGAACTAAATAAACAGAGAGATATTCCATATTCATGGATAGAAAGACTCAATGTTGTGAAGATGTCAGTTCTTCCCAAATTGATCTATATCTTCAACACAATCCCAATCAAAATCTCATCAGGTTATTTTGTGGATATTGATAAACTATGTAGAGGAAGAGAGCCAGAATAGCCAATACAATATTGAAGGAGAGAAACAACATTGGAGGAACAACACTACCCAATTTCAAGATTTACTATAAAAAGTTACAGTAGTCAAGACAGTGTGGCATTGGAAAAAAACAGAAGAATAGATCTGTGGGACAGAATAGACAGCCCAGAGATAGACCAATAAAAATACAGTCGACCAATCTTTGACAAAGGAGAAAAGGCAGTACAATGCAACAGAGTCTTTTCAACAAATTGTGCTGCAACAACTGAATATCCACATTCAAAAAAAAAGAGAGAATCTTGGCCGGGCGTGGTGGCTGATGCCTGTAACCCCAGCAGCACTTTGGGAGGCCGAGGCAGGTGGATCACCTGAAGTCAGAAGTTCGAGACCAGCCTAGCCAACATGGCAAAACCCTGTCTCTGCTAAAAATACAAAAAATTAGCTGGGCATGGTGGCAGGCGTCTGTAATCCCAGCTACTCAGGAGGCTGAGGCAGGAGGAATTGCTTGAACCTGGGAGGCAGCGGTTGCAGTGAGCCGAGATCACCCCGTTGCACTCCAGCCTGGACAACAAGAGCCAAACACCATCTCAAAAAAAAAAAATCTTAAACCTGTCATAAAAATTAGTTCAAAATGGACTATAGGTCTAAAATAAAATGCAAAACTATAAAACCCCTAGAAGATAACATAGGAAAAACATCTAGATGACCTTGGGTTTAGTGATGGTTTATTAGATCCAACACCAAAGGCACAATTCATGAAAGAAATAATTGACAAGCTGGACTTCCTTACAACGAGAAATGTCTGCTCTGTGAAAGACACCATCAAAGACAAGCCACAGATGGGGAGAAAATATTTGCAAAAGACATGATAAAGGACTATTATCCAAAATATACCCAAAAACTCTTAAAATTCAACAGTAAGAAAACAAACAATCCACAATTCGGGAGGCTGAGATGGGAAGGTCGCTTGAAGCCAGGAGTTTGAGACCAGCCTGGGCAACCAAGTAAGACCTTAACTGTACAAAAAATAAAAAAATAAAAAAAACTAGTGAGACATGGTGGCACATGCTCGTAATCCCAGCTACTTGGGCAACGGAGGTGAGAGGATCACCTGAGCCCAGGAGTTAAACACTGCAGTAAGCTATGATTGCACCACTGTGCTCCAGCCTTTTCTTTCTTTTTCAGAAAGAAAAAGAAAGAAAGAGATAAAGAGAGAGAGAGAGAGAGAAAAGAAAGAAGGAAGGAAGGGAGCAAGGGAGGATGTAAGGCAAGAAGGAACGAAGGAAAGAAGGAATGAAGGAAGGAAGGGAGGACAGAAAGGAAAGAAGGGAGGGAGAAAGGGAGGAAAAGAAGGGAGGAAGGGAAAGAGAAGGAAGGGAGGGAGGGAAAAAAGGGAGGAAGGGAGGAAGAAAGGGAGGGAGGAAGGAAGAAAGGAAGGAAGGAAGGAAAGAAGGAAGGGAGGGAGGGGGAGCGGAGGGGAGGGAAGGAGGTAAGGGAGGCGAGGGGAGGGGGAGGGGAGAGGAAGGGAAGGGATAGGAAAGAAGAAAGGAAGGAAGGAAGGAAGGAAGGAAGGAAGGAAGGAAGGAAGGAAGGAAGGAAGGAAGGAAGGAAGGAAGGAGAAAGAAAGAAAGAAAGAGAAAATCCAAGTTTTAAAACGGGCAAAAGATCTACCTCACCAACTCATAGAATGTACAACACCAAGAGCTAATGTGAACTATGGACCTTGGGTGACAATGATGTGTCACTGTAGGTTCATCAAATGTAACAAATGGATCACTCTGGTGGGGAATGTCCATGGTGGGGAAGCGTGCATGTGTGGAGGTGGAGTACCAAATTCTCTGAACTCTGCACTCAATTTTTCTGTGAATCTAAAACTGTTCTAAAAAACAAAGTCTATTAAAATCTAACAGCAATATAGGCATTCTGTGGCGCCCACAAAGCCAGTCTGCAGAGGCCGAGGGCGGGTAAGCACAGCAACAGACTTTTCCTGAGGACGCGGCTTCTGTGCTGACTGCGGTGCATGGAAGGGTGGCTGCCCCATCACAGGGAGGTGGCCCCCACTCACCTCCCCGACCAGTAACCTGAGAGATGAACAGCCTGCCTTGCCAGTCTTTTTATTTCCAAGAGAAATTGGAAAATCTTAATTTTAAAATAAAATCATTACTAATGATCGTAAATCATTCCAAATCTTTTTCTGACAAACATGGCCTAGGCAATCACAATATAGGACCATAAAACGCATCTGAGGACCCAACTCAGCCCACAGGCCATCGGCATCAGCCTCTGCTCTAAGCGAGGGCGTATAATGTTAACCAACATGGGAGTGAGTTGGGGGAAAGACCAACCTCCCTGCTCATTCAGGAACCTCCATCAGCCAACTTTTGTGTTACTCTTGTCTCTGGCACAAGAACCATGCTCATCAACAAGAATGTTCATCAGACTTTGACTGTCACTTCCCCCACAAAGGGTCCCCTTCGTTCTGCCAGCGTGTGTGGTAAGCCGTCCTCCTGAGTTTGCTGCTGGAAGGAACAGCACGGTGCTTTTGAAGGACACGCATCGCCTCCAGCCAGCCATGCATCTCAGATCACCCAGAGTGACATCAGGGCTTCTTGCTCAAGATTGTGCAACTTTCTGATAATTTTGAGTCTCTGGAGCATGCTTGGATCCTAGGTTGGTCCAAAGTATTATTATTAAAGCAAGAATAACAAACGCCTCCAATGCACAAAAGAGAGCATATTGCCAGCCAGAAGCGTTTCTAATTCTCACCCTTTCCCTGGGTGGAAAAGCGACCAGAGTTGAGCAGGCTTTACCTCAAAGCACGTTCAAGGTCAGAGAACCTACTGGGTGCCTGAAACCATGTTCCACCAGCCCCAAGGAGCACAGAGATAAGATGCTTGCAATCGGACTCTGATAGCAAGTGGAACAGGAGGGTCACGGACAAGGTTCAGATGGTTCTGTGTCAGGGTAGGGAGGCAGAGATTATTTCTGACCTTAGGGATCACAGAGGGCAAATTCGAAGCAGGTGTCTGCTGAATCGCCCCTCCTTACAGAGGTGGAGGTACAAGCTGGTCAGAGCACACCGAGCATCCACAGAAAAAGGCAAACACCTACTGGGCCCACTGTGTCATCGTTCCAGGCTTTATGCAGCCCACTTAGTTCTCACAGCCACCCTATGATGTGATACTGCTATTACTGTCATATTATGAATAAGGAAACTGAGGCATAGGGTAGTTAGGGAAGGTGCCCAGGTTCACACAACTACCAACATCCAGAGGCGGGATTTGATCCAGCCTGTTTGGCTCCAGAGTTCACGCTTTTTAATAACTGGGCCATGCAGCCTCCCTTAAGAATGAGCCAGAAAATGGATTTCCCTTAAATACATCAAAGATGTTTCCTGCCAGGAGACCATCCTAGGCTTTTGTGCTTCCCCCTTCACCTCTGCCCTTCCCTTGTTGGGCTCCAGTCCTGACTAGGCCCCCACTCCATGCCACCCTGAGTCCTTCTGCATCCCTGGCCACCTGTTCCCCTTCTCCAGCTTCCACTTCAGACCTTCGTCAGCCTCTGTGGCTTCCTACCCCATGTCCGTGTCTCAACACCCACCTGCAAACTCAGCCAATGTGCAGGGACCCCTGTCCTCTTCCCACACATCCAGGGCCCCTCCCTCCTCCAAGACCACACACAGCCCAGCGCTTCACGCCCTCTCCCCCAGCCCCTTCCTCTGCTCCCTGGATCTTCAGCCTCTCTCTCCAAAAGCTTCTTCTCGTCATGCTTTAAACAATTTCGAGTCTATACCACTAAGAAGAAGGAAGAAGAGGAGGGGGAGGAAGAGAAAGAGGAAGAGACAAAGAATATGAGAGAAAAAGGAGGAGGATGAGGAGGAAGAGGGAAAATGAGAAGGAAAAGAAGGAGAAATGTAACCACTGCTTGCAGTTTGCACACCGCATCTGCAGCTTAATTTCCTGAAAACCGTGAGGTAATTACAGTTAATATCATCTGCACGTCACAGGTGTCGTCACTGAAGCTCAGTGTGGTCAGGTAACCCACAGCAGTCACAGCGCATGGGCAGACGGAGTCCGGGCTCTGCACCACCCAAAGGCGACTTACCAAGGGCACATCCTTGCCTCTCCCCGTGCACCTCCCCAGCAACCTTAAAGGAAAGGAGCTCAGGTGCCAGGAGGCAGCAGCATCCCTGGGTTCCTTGGGCTGTGCTGGGCTCCTCAGCATCCCATTCTGAGAGAGGACTCCACTCCTCCAGGCACAGCCTCCCGGGGCCGACGCTGTCACTCACCTGGGGGCTGAAGGAGGCCTCCCACGTCACCTCCAGGCAGAGCCTCCTGGGGCCGACGCTGTCACTCACCTGGGGGGCTAAAGGAGGCCTCCCATGTCATGGAATTGTCCCGCGTGTACAGCTCCACGGAGCCTCTGCCGTCGCTGGAGCAGACTTTGAACCCATTGGAGATGACCTGTCCCCCATACGCAGAAGGGATTGGTCTAGACTGTTCTCCTTGTGTCTTCCAGAAGAAAGAAAATGTGACCCCTGAGGAGAGGAAAGTCACAAAATCAGTTATTCCCAGAGAGCAGGGGACTCGACTTCTCAGAAGCACGTGGTTCTCTTTGCTTTCTATTTTTCATTCGAAAAGTGTGTTGTCCCCATTCTAAAGGCAGTGTGTGTTCAGTTCAGAAAATCCAGACAGTAATATTTGCACATGTTTATTAAGGGCTCACATAGCGCCAGCACTTTTCTAGGAGTTTGAAATGAACTCTCGCCTTTTAAAAAGTACAAAAATCCTGCTTCATCCCCATTATACAGATGCAGGAACTGAGGCTAGTTCACTCAAGGTCACCAGTGACGGAGGACGATCGCTGCAGTCCCCACTGGGAGCGTGCAAATGTGAAGACCTACACCCTCCAGGTTTCTCTCCTATTCCTCCAGCAACGTGGTTAGGGTGGCTCCTTCCTAAGCCTTTTCTATAAATAGATTTTACAAAGACATGAACCATCTCAGGCACACTGGTTTATAAACAACATTTCTATAAAATTTACTCCACCGTGAACTTCCTCCAACGTCCATAAATACACTTTCACGTTGTCATTTTTATGTCTGCACAGCGGTGCATTCTAAACAAGCACCACAGTCTTTTTTTAAACAACAGTCCCCTGTCACTGGATCTTAAGGTTTTGTTCCACATTTTGAAGAAATTTTCAAACAGAACTTGAAGCAAATTTTTTTGCATATCTCAGATTATATGCCTTTAGGATACATTCCCAAGAGGGGATTTCTTGCCAAAGGGAAGTACACTTTTAAGGTTGTTGATATCCGCAATTGTTCATTTCCCAGTTGAACACAGAGAGGTCAGCAGCTGAAACCTTTTTCAAGACCCCAGTCTGCACATTTGTGGAAGTCCTGACCCCAGGCCCATGCGGCGGGGAAGGAGGGATTCCATGTGGACCAAATAGTCTGAGTGACGCATGTTAGCATGAATGAACTGACCCATCAGTTCATGCTGCCTCCGCCACCAGAATCAGATAGAACATCCCTCAAATGTGCTGTGGCAGTATATTACGGTATACTATGACAATGAGATATTGTACCTTTGTGGGTCCAAAGACCTACTGTGATCAATGTAAACATGGAAAAACAGTGCAATTTTTATGATCCTGATGTAGGATTTCTCCATCTTTTCACCACAAGAGGAACTGCAGGCCGGGCACAGTGGCTCACGCCTGTAATCCCAGCACTTTGGGAGGCCAAGGCAAGTGGATCACCTGAGGTCAGAAGTTTGAGACCAACCTGGCCAACATAGTGAAATGCCCTCTCTACTAAAAACACAAAAATTGGCCGGGTGTGGTGGCAGGCACCTGTAGTCCCAGCTACTCGGGAGCTGAGGCAGGAGAATTGTTTGAACTGGGGAGGCAGAAGTTGCAGTGAGCTGAGACCGCGCCGCTGCACTCCAGCCTGGGCGACAGAGCGAGACTCTGTCTCAAAAAAAAAGAGGAACTGCAAAAGCCCAGCTCCTGAGCGTGCCGCCCCAACCCCGACCGCTGTCCTGCACTCACGCCCACTGGTCTGGGGGCCGGGCTCTCTGCTGAAGGGGCAGTTGGGGCAGGGCCTCGCTGGAGGCTCCGTGGAGCTTGGGCCTCCCTAGCACTGCATTTTGGAGCTCTGGTTTTCTCTTTTCCACTTCTTTGCCTCCAGCAGCATCTGCCCACCTGACCTTTCTTTGTGTGTAAACTCCTGTGTGTGTGTGTGTGTGTGTGTCTGTGTGTGTGTGTCTGTGTGTGTGTGTGTCTGTGTGTGTGACACTAGCTGCCTGCCTGGACTCTGTGACAGCTGGAAATACATCCAGCTGTCTCACCCCCGCCAAGCCCAGCCCAGGCACGTGGGTGAGAGGGTTCAGTGGTGCTGAGAGAGAACACGTGCCCAGAACTAGTCCAAAGAGGCCCATGATGGGACGGTGGGCCGGGGAGAGAGGCAGAAGGGTATTTGCCCTAGGCTTTATTTCTACAAGTGGTGCCAAATTTAGACTTTAGGCCTTACCTTCACATAAGGTTATGGACACAGTCTTAGAGAGTCACTGAATTCAAAGAAGACATTTGTCATTCATGTATAAGGTGGTGTCTCATTGCCCACCGTCCTTTCTGTGATGCCTTATGAATTAACACATCTGTTAGAAGTCCTTCAAATGTCTTGTGACAATATATCAAGACAACTATACCTTTGTGAGTTCAAAGCCCTCGCAGGATTCATGAAAAACACAGCATACATTTTAAAACCCTGGTATGGAATTTCTCCATTTTATTTTTTTAAGAGAAGAAGAACATCCAAAAAATTGGAAGGGGCCTGGACCTTTCTGGACCTCTGAGAGGCTGCAGTGCCCAACTCCAAGCCCTGCAGTGTCTGTCCTCAGGCTCCTGGAAAGGAAGAAGCCCTCACCAGTGCCCAGTAACGTGGTCACCGCGGAACAGTGTGACTGTGGAGGCTGCACAGAGGCCTGGGGCGGCTGACGCGGGTGTCCCCGGACCTGGCCGGTGCCACCCGCACCTACCTCATGAGCAGGCTCTCTGCAACACCTGCCTCGTGCTCTGAGGGGCACAGAGGCCAAGACAAACCCCTGAGCCTCCCACCACTTCCCTCCGCACTCAGAAACAACCCGTTTCACAAGGAAGTCAGCACAGTGCGTTGTGAAATTGTTGTTATGAAACAAATTCCCAGTAGGATTCATGGAAGTTAATTTTTTCCAAAAACTTTGCTGCATTTTAAAACTCCTTTCACTCAATTCAAAATGAGCCTGCTTGGCCAAATGTCTTTCTGTTCAGGAAGAGAAATAAAAATTTTAAAATTCCATGTGGTGTTAGGAAAGGGTAGATTGAAGGCCATCCACGGTGCCGGTAACCAAGCTTTTCATTTCGTTCACTCAACCCACAAAACAATGACTTCTACCTGAGCAACAGCTTATATTTAAGTATCAATTCACGTCTTCATAGAGTCATAAAAAATTCACAACGTGCCTTCCATATTAGCCTTTTAAGGAACTTTGCCTCATGGAGTTGGGCCATCAATACAAACAAGGAAAAATCTGAAGGAAAAAGAAACAAGCACAATATTGACAAACTAATGTAATAACTTTTTCTTGTTATAAGCACTGAATCCTAAAACATCCAAAAAATAAAATGAGGAAAGATCTTTCTCGACAAGACAGAAAAAGGAAAAATTAAAATCTAGAAGTCATAAGAAAAGACTAATAAATTTGAGTGCATAAATATAATATTCTGCAAGGCAAAAAAAATCACCATAACAAACTCAAAGACAGACAATCATCTAGGGAAAAAAATATTTGTCATAGATCTAACAGATGAGAAGTTAATTCCCTTCATATGTAAAGACCACTGCATAAAACAAAGGATGATTTCTAGCAGGTAAGGAGAACTTATAATGGGCTGAGGCTAAATCCTCCCAACAACCTGTAAATTAGGTATCTTTACTGTCCCCAGTTCATAGGGGAGAAAACTGAAGCACAGAGAGGTGAGGTAACTTGCCCAAGGCCACACAGCTGGTCTGTGACGAGTCAGGATTTGAACCCAGGCAGCCTGGATCTGGAGTCTGCGTTTGTAATCGCTGTGCTGCGGCTACCGCCCTTCCCTTGGAGACCATGCATGGAGCTGCTCTTCCCAGGGCCACAGACTCAGCACCGTGCAAGAGCATGATTCAACACACGCCAAAGAAACAGCGGGCCAGGAGGGCACGAGGTTCTACGGCGTGTGGGCCCGCCTGGCGTCCGAACCGCCCAGTCACCGCAGACCACACACCCGAAGGCTGACTCGGGCTGGGCCAATCGGAATCACCAGGACCGGCCCAGGCATGCGCAGACTCAGCTGACAAAACCAGAACTTGGAGCTTCTGAGCGGCTGCTGCTCCCACACCAGGAAAGCAGCGGTGAGAACGGAGCCGGAGCCAGGCAGGGACGGGGTCTCATGGCCATCCCGGCAACCCGACCAGCCTGTGGCCCACCGCGTTTCCTCGAGAGCCACGAGGCTGCGCGTCCCACACGCTTCCACGCAAGACTCAGAGCCTGTTTCCCGGCTGCCTCGTGGGCCCTGTACCTGTGTGACCAGGAGGAGACACTTGTTTGCACATGGAGCCTTTAACATTCTCACTCCTCACCCCCACCCCAAAGCCCCACTCTAATCGCTTTCTGAAATGCCTGGGGCTGTAGGGCACCCACTTTCCTCACGGGAATAAGAAATTCTTCCCTTTCCCCTGGCTCTGCTCCTCTAACAAAGCCACACGCAGGCCATCCTGGGGAATGGCCACTGCCTTCAGCCACAGCGAGGGACAGCAGAGAGTCCTGCAGGCTGAGGACGTCTGGAAAATGCTAGCCCTGCCTTAATGGGCGGTCACTCCTTACCCCTGACCGGCTGCTGCCAGTGGGGTGCAGGAGAGCAGTTCTGATATTTTGAGAGAAGTAAATTTTTAAATGAAATTTTCCCATATATAAAGGTTGACTTTTTTTGAGACAGCGTCTTGCCCCGTGGTCCAGGCTGGAGTGCAGTGGTGCAATCATGGCTCACTGCAGGCTTGACCTCCTGGGCCCAAGTGATCCTCCTGCCTCAGCCTCCTGAGTAGCTAGGACGACAGGTGCACACCACGGCACCTGCTAATTTTTTTTTTTTTTTTTTCCGTAGAGACGGGGTCTTCCTATGTTGCCCAGGCTGGTCTGAAACTCCTGGGTTCAAGCAATCCTCCTGCCTTGGCCTCCCAAAGTGCTGGGATTACAGGTGTGAGCCACTGAGTCCTGCCAGAGTTGAATGTTAATTTTAAAAGAAAAACACTGAAAGCACCAGGAGAAATTCCCTTTCTGGAAACCTGGTGGGCTAGGGCATTTGGATCCACCCACCTGGCTGGACACAATCTAGACAGTCTCACTATAAAAACAGGAGATCAACACAGCACCCACCAAACGAAGCACGTATAGTCAGCCGCGGCCAGTTCCGGGATGTGGTATCACGTGAGTTGCGAGAATCACCTGGAGACACTGGCTAAAAATGCAGATTCCCGGGCCTTGTCCTCTGAGACTTGGAATCAGCACATCCTGGTGGGGGCCTGGGAACCTGCAATTGCTGCCACCCAGGGCCTATGAGCTGTACTTGGAGATGCACTGCACCACAGCATCGTGCAGCTCAGGCTCATCTTGCATCCTCTCTGGGCCTCAGTTTCCCCATCTGTTCAAGGAGCGTGCTGAACGAATGCTTCTCTCAGGATCGCCTGCTCCACAGGCCTCCGAGTCCCCTGACCCCGGATCATCTGAGGAAGAGAGTAGCTGGATCCCTGCCAGGCCCGTGTCCTCCAGGCCCCTCCGGAAATTTCTAGCCTAAAACTCCACCTGCAAGTATTTTAGCATATTGTCGACAGCTTTTTAAATTTAGGAAACAAATGCAAAGGGGGAAAAAGCCAACTCGAAGCTGAGAAGATGGAAGTGGCCATGCGGAGTTGCTCCAGCTGCTGCTTCGGGACCTGAGTGGCCTCCCTGGGGTTTATAAGCAGAGGAAGTTCTTAATACATGTGAGGAAAAAGCGAAGGAAATATTCACAGAAGGAGGAAGGCAAAGCTGAGGGGCTAATCAGGGAGGCCGCCTTTCCCAGGAGCTGCCAAAGCCATTCACAGTAGAGCTGGAACTAGAAGCAATGGGCAGAAGTTACTCAAGACAGAATTTAGCCCAATATCAGAAATAACACACTAAAAGTCAGAGGAGTCCAACAATGGAATGGGCTTCTTTTTCTCCTGTTGTCCGTGCTTTTACTTGTTACATCAAATAACATTCTCTTAACTGACATAGCAATAAATCAGAGGTAGAAATGAGAGTCAGCAAGGAAGAATTACCTAACAATTTGCACCTTGATGCTGGAGATGGAAAATGACCTTTTTTGAATTTTATGCAATCAGTTTCCTTTCATTTAACTTTATTATGGTCAGAAACATCACATGAGATCCACCTCCTAGCAACGTGCTTGAGTGTAGTCAGTATTGACTGTGGGTTCGATGTTGGAGAAATGACTTCTCTAGGAGTTGTGAATGGCCCTTGCTCAGTATTCATGTGAAGGTACAGCAAAGCCTGGATGGAGATGCGTCCAATGTGCAGTATCTATGGTGTGCCAGGCACTGAGAACTCATCAGTGGCCAAGACAGACTCAGTCCTCGTCCTCACTGAGCTGAAGACCAAGTAAGGGAGACGGCAGTGACAGGCCATCATCAGTGGTGCAAGTTCTGGGAAGAAATGTTGGGGAGCAATGAGGGCATGAGACAGAGGACCTCACCCGGACCACAGCTCATCCCTGTAAGGGTTACACTCGAGCTGAGCCGTCAAGGTCTCCAGGTAGGTGAAAGAAGGTGCTAGGACATTCCAGCAAGTGTCTCTTCCTCTTTTCAGTTGCCCCACCTGTGTGCTCACTGGTCAGGGGAGTTGAAAGAGAGAATCCTGAGTATTGAAGGAACAGACTGTGTTTTCTAACCTTAACGTTCAAGAATGGGCAGAGATCCAAACAGCCTTTTTCTCTCCAATGTCCTCCAAAGCTTCCCCCATTCGCAGCAAGTGACCTTAAGAAAATGTCCCCAGAAGGCACCATTTGCCAAAAGGCAGGACCCACAGTAGCTCCTAAAATGAAGGCAGTCAGACACGCAGCAGAGAGGCTCCGGCAGAAGCAGGGATGGAGGGAGGGCCCGGAGCGGGGATCCGGAGCAGGGCCGTGGCAGGGACCTCTGCCTTCCATGGGTGCCCTCGGGGGACAGTCATGTTTCTCAGCATCAACCCTGTCCCCTAAAACATTATTTGTTAAAAAAATCAGCTGAAAATATGAACAGAGACCACATCAGGATTTGGAAATAAGAAATATAAAAGCAGTGGGCCTGTTAGGCAGGGACTGGAGAGCATTTCTCTATTTAAATGTTGTTTTTTGTTATAAGAATAACAGGTTATAAGCTTGTGCCCACACCAGTAAGTGTGGAGGACTCACTCAACACATCTGAAAAAGCTAAATCAATGCTTCCCACGTTCTAGTCATTCACAATTTTTATCAGATCTGAATACCACCTGAATTATGATTATTAGGGAATGTTTTCCTTTAAATCTACCCATTTTTAAAGCTCGGTGCTTACTGAAATTTCCTCTTAAATAATATATATGAAAATTAGTTTCTGATGCACCCATTATATTAAAATAAAAACAAAACCATTAATTTTTGTTTTAGTTGCTCCAAGTGCCCCCTGAGAAGGCCTTCTCTACCTCCTGCTACAGGGACTTTAATTTGGAAAATGCTGGGCAGGTCTTCCCCGTTCATGGCTTTTTCTCCCGCACACAGAAGTACAAGCTCATCAGGGCCCCAGGAGAATCCACCTGAGCCAAGGATATGGCAGAGGAGAGCTGGAAAGGCATGCCACGGCCCTGGTGCAGGCTCATGGCCCGGTCACCTTATGAAGCTGAACTCAAGACCCAGCGGGGGCACGATGAGAAATGCCCCACCTGATCTGCATCAGGCCTCACAAGAGCAGCCTCTCACCCAGCTAGCGTTGATTGAAGGTTTCCTGACTTTGTTTCCTTCCTTTTCTTTTTCTTTAAATGAGAGACGAGATCTCACTGTGTTGCCCAGGCTGGTCTCGAACTTCTGGGCTCATGCAGTCATCCTGCCTCTGACTCCCAAGGCACTGGGATCACAGGTGTGAGGCACCGCACCCCAGGCTTTGTTTTATATCTTGCCATGCGCTAAAGAAAGTGGCCACGTGAAAAAGATCTTAAAAGTTCCGCTTAACCACGACACACAAGAAATTGTCAACAGTGGGACATGAAGCCCGAGTTCATGGCTCTTTCTTCCCCCCAGGTTCTTGTGTGTCTCATGTTGGGGGCATGAAATGAGTGAATACATGTTTGGGATTAGAACAAGGAGTGGTGCTGCAGAGTCGGGGCTCAAAACAAGGGTATGCAACTATTATGATCAGCTCAACCACAACGGCCCTCTGTCAGAAGTCACCCTCCAAGCAGGCAAAGTGGGGTTCTTAGAAAAGATACTCTGTGCAGAAGGGGAAGTTTGGAAACATTAACACACGAATGATAAATCCAAACGACCCCTCGACACTGGACCAACCGTGTGCCCGGAATACGCTGTAATAGTTACTCCAGTCTTCACAGCAACTCCATGGGAAGGTCCTTTCATTCACTCACTTTACAGATCAGGCTTTTCAGAGGGAAGCAGCGGTTGCCCAAGACCCCCACGAACAGGTCGGAACCGAGAGTGGAACCCACGCCTTTTGGCCCCAGAGCTCACGCTGCGGACAGGCTCTGTTCAACCTGAAGATTATTGGAAGAGTCGAGAAGTCTGGTGGGGGCTGAGGGGAACTGGAGACAGAAGCCCGGGGCCACCACGACTTAGCTCCAGCCAGCCAGAGAAGTCAGGAGAGATTTCTCCAGAAAAACTGGAAATCTGTGAAAATTTCCTATTTTTCAATGTTGACAGCTAATTTTAAAATTTTAACCCGATGCCCGTCCAACCGAATACAGCCACACGCCAGAATCAGCTCAGAGGGCTCTCACGAGTGACCTCGGCGTGCAGACAAAACTTGTCCAGTAGCTTTGATTTCCCGCTGGTCCCATCACAGTCTCCTGTCTTGGGTTCGTGATCTGTGTTAGTCCCAGGCCTTGGGACCCCTGGCGCCTGCACCATCCTTGTCCTCAAATGAGATTGATTCCAGTGGGGCTGCTGGAGCTTTCAGGATGCCTCTACTCCCAAGAGAAGCTGTTCCCTAGAAACCCAGAAAAAGCCACCGCAGAGATGCCCGCGCTTCCCAAATCCAACGAAAGGAAGGAGCACACATTACTCTCCTGTCCTCCTCGCCCCGCCACTGAGCCCACGCCGAGCCCATGGTTGTTTTTCACTTTGTAAAAACAAATAAGCCTGGGATGTTTATGGAGCTGTTTGAACTCAGGAACAGCTCAAACTATGAGTTTGTAAACCTGACCGTGGTTTTGGGCCTCATAATCATTGCTCAAAATTCTGGTTTCCACAAAGCCCAAGATGTGTCCTCCCACATGTTTTTGCCTTGCTAAGCTGTTGTTTATTTTTACTGGAACATAGTCCGTATTGTCCTACAATCATGTACAATGAACTCATCACAGAAGGCCATCTGATGTCCTAAATGCCTCAGAGCTTCGTACAAGGCCTGCAGTCAGCTTTGTTCCTCCCTAGAAATCATAATTTTCTTTTTGCCTAGGAGAAAGGAACTTGAAGGCTACAAGCTGGTTTGGATGGCAGAGAACAATTTCCCAGAAAATTTGCAATGTGGTCCAGACGTGCATTGCCTGAAGCCTAGATACGAGAGAGCAGGTTACACTTCACACAGTAAAAGCAAACGAAAGCAAGTCGATTCCCGGTGTTTCTTTTGCATCTCTGCTCTGTCCACGGCACGACGTTAGCCACAGGCCTGTGACTGCCTGCCAGGACAGGTCGAGCCACGGCCCAGCCCCTCTCCATGAATGTAAAAGAACCAAAACCAGGCACGAGTGTTCGAGGGTATGCCCTGCCCGCTCGCTGTCAACATCCCAGAGCCAGAAATCACACTGCAGGTGCCACGCCATCAATTTCCTTCCCAGAAACGCCGCGACCCTGTCCAATCCCCACTGTGACATTGCTGTATCTGTTTTTTAGGAAGGTTTTTTTTCCCCTCCTTTACAAGATTAAGTATTTTGATCTCACATCGCTGTAAGAGGATGTTATAACTTCCAGCCACCAGGACAAGTCTCTGCTTAGTCACCTCCTTGCCTGTATTCCTCCCTCCGCTGCCCTCCAATCCGTCGTTGACATTCTCACGCATTCTGCAATTGATGAGAACCTCAGGTTCACATCTGCCAGTTGCCAGAGGAGCAGGTGCTCCCTGATAATGAAATGCATGACAAAGATGCCGCAGGGATCAGCTACTCACCTTCAGGGCCACACTGCTCTGGCTTGCTAATGCAGGAGCTGTTGTACCTGCCGTAATAGAGAAGCGTGACTCCCTTTTCCTCTTTCAGGTAAATGCCTTTGTTGACCTTCCCTTCCACAATATCTAAGGAAAAAAAATGACAACATTATATGTTAATAACCTTCCGAGATTAAAAGTCTGAAGATGTGTGTCAGACCTACAAATAACTTCTGTGTAAGTATGCGGTATTATTAATCTTTCTAATTATATATTTATAACATATATTATTCTATAATATGAATATTCATAGCATCAGTAATATTTAATTATTAGTAATTAAATTGTAAATAAGTTACGTGTATGTGTCAGGTAAAAATTTAACATTAAATAATATTAATATATTTGTACATAATATGCAGGTATTATGTACAAATATAGATTTCATATTTGCATATAGATTTCATATTGCATATCATATCGTATGATGATGTGATAATTGTGGTATTTGCCAACAGATGGGTTACCAAGCGTGGCGTGGCGACAGCCTCCTGTCCTGGAGTTTGGCTGTGCCTACCTGCTTTTCGAGTCCTCCCCACTCCCGTCCTCATGCTGAGCATTCCAAGTGGAACATTTCAGTGCAAGTGTGAACCTGGAACTACAGCTGAACTCCTTCTCCTTTTGAGTTTTAATTGAAATCCCCTGAACCTGGACAGGTAGATTTGGGATTTTAGCAGAACCCATTTTCAGGCACTAGGAGGAAAACCCCAAGTAACATTTTGCATAGTCCCAGGAGAACCTGCAGGTGACAAGCCCAGCTGGCCACAAATCCCGAGGGGCACTGCCCCGTCCAATCATCCTGTTGTGTCCCGTTCCCATGGCCAGGGGATCTGATGGTGAGGGTGTGGGGTAAACGGTTTACAGAATAGATAAGTGAAGACTATAAAAATCAGGAGTAGGCATTTATTGTTAACTGGGGTCACAGTCGCTCACAGATCTTTGCTACCACATGGGCTGGGGAGAATGTCTGAGCCCCTGGCAGCCGTCAGCCCAGCTGAAGACACACGGGAGAGCTAACAGGGTCTGCGGACCTGACCCCAACCCCAGCTCAGGCTTTCCAGCTACACTGTCACATGGATAACCAATTCAAGGGACCTCAGTGTTTTTCCTTACTGTTTTTAAACTCATTTTTAAATTTTATCTCATTTTTGCTGATGGAGACCTATGTATTGCAAGGTTAAATGGATCACTAGTGGTTGCATAATTGAGCCAGGCTGTATAAACCCCTTGACTGGCAACATTAATTTTGGAAGCCAATCACCTTACAGTTGAAAGAGCAGACAGTTTCTGTGTTGAAAAGGATCACAGGGTAAGATCGACAGGGTCAGAACTAGCTACTATGCTGATCTAATAAATACCTCAGTTGCTATTACCCCTTTTGCTTTGAGCTTCATGTTGAGCCATGTAGGCTCTGGAGGTTATCAAATAAGAAAATAATTTAACCATGATTCTCGTGGGTATATGTTTCACAAACAGCTTCTGACGATTTTTTTAAAGTCCAGCTACGGACGAAAGGCTGATTTTAATGTTTACAAGAAATCAAATGTTTGATGAGGTATTTTTTTAATTAACTTTAATTTTCCGTTAAAATGGCCTGCTTTCCTCCCCCAAAGAAGACAATTCATTGAAAAATCCAAACAAACTCTATGTTTAGAAAAGGTCTCATCTTGTGTCTGTTTTGTTCTGAAAACAAGCAGCTGGCTTAGAAGATCCTGGGAACCTGAAAGAATGTATATACCTTCTAGTGCAGTGGTCCCCAGCATTTTTGGCACCAGGGACCGGTTTCACGGAAGACCATTTTTCCATGGACGGGTTGGAGAGGATGGTTTGGGGATGATTCAAGTGCATGACATTTATTGTGCACTTGATTTCTATTATTATTATACTGTAATATGTAATGAAATAATTACACAACTCACTATCATGTAGAATCAGGGGAAGCCCTGAGCTTATTTTCCTGCAACTTGACAGCCCCCTCGGGGGGTGATGGGAGACAGTGACAGATCATCAGGCATTAGATTCTCATAAGCAGCGTGCAGCCTAGATCCCTCGCATGTGCAGTTCACAGTGGGGTTTGTGCTCCCAAGAGAATCTAATGCTGCCGCTGATCTGACAGGAGGTGGAGCTCGAGCAGTAACGCAAGCGATGAGGAGCAGCTGTAAATACAGATGGAGCTTCACTCACTCACCCACCACTCACCTCCTGCTGTGCAGCCCAGTTCCTAACAGGCTACAGATTGGTGCCAGTGTTACGGATTGGTAACAGGGACTGGGGACCCCTGTTCTAATGTATTGCAATCTTCCTTTAGACTTAACCCTAGTGGTTATTTTTTAACACCTTGGATCTGCTCTCTTGACTGGGACATTTGCTCACTTGCTAGCCAGGACATAGTGAATTCAGATACTACCAAACAGAATTGGCCTCAGAATTCATCGTAGATCCAAACTTGACAGAACGAAGAACAAAAGTACGTAAATGCTCACCTACGGTTGCAGAGAGATTTGAGTAGGCAGAGTCATTGGAATACACAAAGGTAGCATTACGGGAAGGAAGCACAGTGAGCTTGTGGGTTCGGGACGCTGGGTGAAACAACAAAAAGAAAAAGCACAGCGAGTGAGTGAGACAAAAGACAAATGGGACCAACATATCTCTCAACCTGCAGCAGGCAGCAGGAGGATGATTCTTTCATCCAAGAGCACCTGGACTTTCTCTTTGGACCGCACATCTCCCAGCCTCCACCACCCTTGTTAACTTTGGTCAGCAGCTCGGCCACTCCAATGACCCCACTCAGCTCACACGCCAGGGCGTGATGGCTGCTGAATTTGGCCACGTGTGATAGTTCTAATTTTCCAGCTTCAACCCCTATGCGGATACTTAGTTGAGAGATATGAAATTGAACTTGGCCACTTATAACACAGGCTCAACAAAAGGATGAATGGTTATGATGTCACAAGAACTGATGAGACACACACTCTACATGGAAACAACTGCGTGAATGATGACAAATGGACAAAACGACGGAGAATTCGGCAACAAACGACAAAGCTGCACATCCTCCAAAGGCTTGCCAAAGCCATTCGCCTGTCCCCAGCAGCTAAATGTGCTGATGGGGTCAACTCTTTTCTTTTTTCCCTTAAGAAGCCTGTAATCAAATTGAAATATGCCAGCATCGCATTACAACCTAGAGAATGCATCCAGCAGGGAAGTGCAGAGAAACCTTCCACATTGCAGTGCTCCAGGACAAACACGGATCTATTAGAGCTTTACTGGAAGTCGATACATTCAGGGAACAAAATGCAGCCACAGTGTGTAACTGTATCTGTAATTGTATCACCTTAAGAGAAGAATTTTTCATAGGTAAAGGTTTCAAAGCACCAAGAGTTACTGCTTTAAGCCACCACAGTGAGTTCAGGTATAGGGGTGAGGAGAGCAAGACACTGATAGTTATTCAAGCTCTTGTTTGAAAAAACTCCTGGCATTTTCATTGCTGGGTCCTGGAACAGTGAACTGTTTCAAGAAGACAGCTCCTCTTGATGAAATGACCCCCCTTCCACGGCTTTAAAATAAAGGCCTTCGAAAAAGAAAACTAGAGGCCAACAAGGGAACGTGGTTTGTTTGAACCCGAACCGGTCATGAAACAAACTTACACAGGGGCTTTCTCTGCCCTGCCAGGCCAACCGTTTGGAAAAGACATCTGGCTCTAGGGTGGTTTCCAAATGTGACCATATTGCCGCCCTATAGGCAGGCGGATGAGAGCGATGCTGGGCAGGCAGCGTGTGGCACCCACGCAGGTGCCCTTCACGGAGTGCGTGCTCAACTGCACCTCACTCTGAGAACACCAGCAACAGAGGCAGCACTGATGGTTCTCAGTGTGCAAATTTTAAGGAAGCATTTCAGAAGCTTCAGCAGTAATGTCCAGCAACACATTAAATCATAGGAGTAAGGAAAATGCTAGTGTGCCAGTGTGGAAAGCACAGTCACCGGCAATACATGGTTTTAAAAATAAAATGCCTCCCACGGAACCAGAACAGGGACGACCAAAGCACATGCTAGGATTGCTGTACGGCAAACCCTCGCCGCACACATCAGCCATCTGACATGATCAAGGGCAATCAGTAAATAAAAATGAAAGGGAAAACCGTCCTAAGTCATACAAAGCTTACAGTTTTTAAAAAGTCCTTATTAGAAAGAGAAAAAAAAAATACCCAGGAAGGTATGAGGTTTCTCTTACCAACAAATGTCTGAATTAACTCAAATACAGACTATTTGGAATTGGGTCTCATTGGAAACGTCTTAGGTGATGCTCAATCTTTTCCAATGGAGCTGATGTGTGGAGAAGCTGATTGGTAGATGGGGATGCATTTGCTGAATGAAGCATAGGCCCTTCAAACACGTGAGTTGGTCTTTGTTGGCCTTTGACATCTGCTTCAGATAGGCCCCTGCTGTGGCCAGCGTGCAGATGACGCCAGTCCATTCAACCTAGAAAATAGACACCTGGACTTGCATATAGAGGCATCCTCAGGCCAGCTTCTGTTTCAAGGTTGTTGGGGAAAATGCACATTTTAATCATATTTTGAATCAGGAATTCTGCCATTCAATATGTAATAGCTCTCTCTATAAAAATTCTAGTAAAATACTTTGCGGCCTGGCACAGTGGCTCACACCTCTAATTCCAGCACTTTGGGAGGCCAAGGCCAGAGGATTGCTGAAGCCAGGAGCTTGAGACCAATCTGGCAACATAGCAAGACCCCATCTCTACAAAAAATAAAAAGCTTTGAAATAATTATTATGGGAAGTTACACAAGTATTTGTTCATCTCTATCACCCTGGCTTGAAAGCAGATTCTGTCCACATCTGTTCTCCTGATGGCCCTGGGATTCCCGGGCCCACAGCCGCTCTCAGCACCCATGTCCCTCAGTGGCCCTGGGTTTCCCAGGCCAGCCGCTCTCAGCACCTGCATCTCCTGATGGCCCTGGGTTTCCCAGGCCCACAGTCGCTCTCAGCACCCATGTCTCCCAATGGCCCTGGGTTTCCCAGGCCAGCCGCTCTCAGCACCTGCATCTCCTGATGGCCCTGGGTTTCCCAGGCCCACAGTCGCTCTCAGCACCCATGTCTCCCAATGGCCCTGGGTTTCCCAAGCCAGCCACTCTCAGCACCTGCATCTCCTGATGGTCCTGGGTTTCCCAGACCCACAGCCGCTGTCAGCACCCATGTCTCCCAATGGCCTTGGGTTTCCCAGGCCAGCCGCTCTCAGCACCTGCATCTCCTGATGGCCCTGAGTTTCCCATGCCCACAGCCACTCTCAGCACCCATGTTCCCCAGTGGCCCTGGGTTTCCCGGGCCCACAGCTGCTCTCAGCACCCGTGTCTGTACCTCCAGTTGTATCCTGAAGTTCATGGATCCCATCCACATTCTCCAGTGGCCAGTAATGGGAAGCAGACGCCAAGACCTGAAATCCTTGGGGAAAAAGAATAAACGTTTTAAATCATCATTAGGGAGGAAAGAACTAAAGGGTAAGAACCGCTTAGCA
The DNA here is from genome assembly GCF_043159975.1 of Macaca nemestrina. NCBI lineage: Eukaryota > Metazoa > Chordata > Mammalia > Primates > Cercopithecidae > Macaca > Macaca nemestrina. The sequence goes on from NC_092134.1 coordinate 2,073,687, forward strand.
TACGCATTATGGGGGAAGAGTAAGAGGATCACCGTGGCTATGGGAGATACTGAAAGCGTATGTAATAACATTCAATACACACTCTTCGTTAGAAAAAGAAACTCTTAAATTAGAAGCTGGTAAATAGTTCCTTAACTGGACAAAACAGGGTAAATAGGAATAGATGCCTCTTGTTGCATGAAAACAGAAGCCACTGTGCTTACTTGTGACACACTAGAAGCTTGCCCATTCATGTCAGGAACAGATAAGAATGTTCCATATCCTTCTGTTATTTATTATTGTTTTAGAGTTAATATCTAATGCAATCACACTATAGAAAAAAATAAGGGTAAAACCATTTTAAAAGAGGAGAAAACTAACATGAATGGTCTGCCAGGCACTGAGGTCCTCAACAAACACTTCCTCATTTCATGCTAACAATAATCTGTAAGAGAATTGAATTCTTAACCTATTCGAAAAGACAAGAACTGAAAGTCTTGCACAAAATCACACCGCCAGCTCGTTGTAGACACAATACTCACAGAGTAAGCCTTTCTCAATTTAGTCCCGGTCATTCCATTTTCCCTCTATGCTTCCTCCAGACTCAGCATTACTCAGTTCGAAATTTCCTTCATGATCCTTGTACTTGGAGTAAACATAACTTTATGCAGGTATGTTATTTTCTATTCTGGTCTTCTCTTTGAATGCTCTATGAATTATTTCTTGGTTTCTATCTAGCCCTCATAATTTGACTTTGGGTCACATTCTCTTGAGTGGCTGCCCCATAACAGGTGTCACCATTCTTCTACTAATGGACAATCAATAGCTTCCATCCTTACTCGTACAGGTGGCACTGATATGAGTGGCTTTATGCAAACAATTTTAGTCTTCTCTGGGATTAGTCTCCGGGATGCATTCCCAGAAATGGGAATAATGGTTTAGATGACTCAACAATAATCAGCTGCCCCAGATGACTGCTAGATCATAGAAAAGTACCAACTAATAATATTTATGTTATTCCTTGTTTAAAAAAAAAAAAAAAAGTTGGGCGCAGTGGCTCATGCCTGTAATCCCAGCACTTTGGGAGGCCGAGGCGGGCAAATCACAAGGTCAGGAGATCAAGACCATCCTGGCTAACACGGTGAAACCCCCGTCTCTACTAAAAATGCAAAAAATTAGCCGGCATGGTGGCGGGTGCCTGTAGTCCCAGCTACTTGGGAGGCTAAGGCAGGAGAATGGCGTGAACCCAGGAGGTGGAGCTTGCAGTGAGCCGAGATCGCGCCACTGCACTCCAGCCTGGGCGACAGAGCAAGACTCTGTCTCAAAAAAAAAAAACTTTTTAAAGAGGGGATAATAAGATCATTATTTTCAAATGATGTATGCCTGATAACCAAAGTGGAAAACTATTACAAATAAGAAAAGAATTTCGTAAGCGAAACACTATTACAAACAATAAAAGAATTTAGCAAGGAGGCTTGTACAAATTTAATATACAAATGTCAATTGCCTTTCTGTATTCCAACAATAATGCTACAAAAAAAGAAGAAAAGTTCTCATAAGTGTAGCCAACAAAACGAAAATATTTATGAACACAAGAATAAGAATTGTACAAGATTTTCATGAAGAAAGCAAAAAATAACAATTCTGAGGGATATGAAAGAACCCTTGAATGCATGAAGGATTCAACCCACTGGAAAAGCCGACTCAATGTCATCAACTATCCTTTAATCTATGCGTATTAGGAAATCTGTTGTGAAAATGCTGAGGGAATTTCTGTGGGGGAGATATATGATTATGGAGTTTATATAAAAAATAAGCAAGAAAATCTGGAGAAGAAACAGAAGAGGATAAAGAGAGAAGATTCACACTCACAAGGACACACACATAAAACTACAGCATAAAACTACAGCCATGAAGATGGCTCATTGCGACTCACGGATACACAGTTCAGTGGGAGAAAAATCCGCAAAGACGCCTACGCACCTACGGAAATTTAGTCTGTGATAATGGTGGTCCTTTATTTTTTATTTACTTATTTATTTTTTGAGGAGGAGTTTCACTGCTGTCGCCCAGGCCACAATGCCGTGGCGTGATCTCGGCTCACTGCAACCTCTGCCTCCCAGGTTCAAGTGATTCTCCTGCCTCAGCCTCCCGAGTAGCTGGGATTACAGGTGCCCACCACCATGCCCGGCTAATTTTTGTATTTTTAGCAGAGACAGGGTTTCACCATGTTGGCCAGGCTGGTCTCGAACTCCTGACCTCAGGTGATCCACCTGCCTCGGCCTCCCAAAATGCTGGGATTATGGGTGTGAGCCAACGCGCCTGGCCCCAAAGCTGGTCTTTTAAATTAGAGGAGAAATATTATTCAACAAAGGCATTGGAACCAGTTCACCACCTGGAAAAAATTAAGATCCCAACCTCACTCTTTATACCAGAACAATTTCCAGATAGATCAAAATTTCCATGTAATAAAATAAAACACAAAAGCTTCTGCAGAAAACAGGCTATACATGTGACAACATACCTTTTTAAAATTTCTGTGCAGAAAAAAAAACATCAAGCAAAATCAAAGCGAGGAGTGTTGTTTATGTAATACATATTACAGAAGGGTACTGATTTCTTTTTAGAGGTATTAAACGATTATATTGGTAAAACTCCTACTATTAAAAAGAACCAACCGAATATTTTTTTTTTTTTTTTTTTGAGACGGAGTCTTGCTCTGTCGCCCAGGCTGGAGTGCAGTGGCCGGATCTCAGCTCACTGCAAGCTCCGCCTCCCGGGTTCACGCCATTCTCCTGCCTCAGCCTCCCGAGTAGCTGGGACTACAGGTGCCCACAACCGCGCCCGGCTAATTTTTTTGTATTTTTAGTAGAGACGGGGTTTCACCATGGTCTCGATGAACCAATCGAATATTGAGGCAAAGGAGATAATCAAATAGTTTAATGAAAAAGAAATAAAAATTATGTATAAATATATCAAACGATGCCCAACCTTGCTCATAAGTTTTAAAAGTATATTAAACAACAGTGAGTTTATCAGAGTTCACCTATCAGACTGGCAAGCAGTAAGTTAGCTATACCAAGCTGGCAACTTCCACCACATTTTTGATGAGAGTTCAAATCAGTACACCCCTTCTGAAGGGTAATTTGGCAATATCTATCCCAATTTTACATATACATTCCCTTTGATCTAGTAATTCCACCCCTAGGAATTTATTCTAGAGATACACTCATACACATGATCAAAGACCTCTGTGCAAAGCCTTGTTTGTTGCAGAATTTTTTAATAGTATCAGAAACCTGAGAACAGCCTAAATGCTCATCTACAGAGAGCTGGCTAAATAAATATGGCACATCTACACTCTGGACTGGATACAGCTGGGACGCACACTAAGGTTCATCAATGCACTGAGACAGCATGTTCTTTCACTGATATTGTCTAGTTTTAAAAAATTAAGGTGGTAAAAATGTGTATACTATGAGCTATTTGTGTAAAATATAGTTGGTTCAGGGCAGGCATGGAGAAGAGAAGAGGAGAGAGAAGAAGAGAGAGATGTCTGGATAGATACAGAAACCAATACTGGTGTTTTAGGAGTGAAGAAATCGAAAAACTGAGTGCAAGGTGTAAGCAGAAGGTTCGTGTTGCATTATCTTCCTGTTCTATTTGAATTTTTCAATCTGTATTCCTTTAGAAATATTTTAAGGCTTGCTTTCACAACTGAAGTGCCATAGGTAGTTAGGAGCATACCACCATTTTCAGATAAGAACTGATACACCCCATCTAATATCTGAATTTTTGTCCACTGGGTGCCAAACGTCCGCACACATCCCGTTCATTGGTTCCGCTTTTCAGTTTGCATCTGTCCCTCCAGTTTTATGTACACAAGTTCAAAATGTAAGCCAAGAACAAAGTTAACTCTGCAACATGAGCTAAGGAGAAGTACCTAAACAATAACTTCAGGGTCGTGTTACTCTCCAAATAAAAGAGCCCTATCTAAATAAAGTAGCATGTTAGAAAGCAAGACCTGACTTCAGCTGATTTCCAGTGAGGATAGTCCTACTATTGTAACGCAATACGAAGAATCTGAAATGCAAAAATCAAAAATAATCATTTTCATTCCTACTGTGCTTTGTTTTCCCCCCTAAAATCTAGGATATTCATTTCGAAGAGGACAAAACCTCATTGACTTGTTATTCCAGTCATCCGGGAAAAAAAAATTGTAAAAGGAAATAACATCTGTTATACAAAGAACAAATGTGTCTCCAGAACCCTCGTCTTTATAAAATAACCCTGTGGACGATAAAGCCCTTCCTATTCTTTCCATTTACAAATGGTCACAATCAGTCCTGGCAGAAAGGCTAACAGAGTAAAGTGATGGTGCCTCGTTCACCCCAAAGTCAGCCAGGGTTCATAGGCGGCCAGTGATGAGAAGAGGGGGGCTGAGGCCAGAACGCTGCCTTCTCTCCACACCACCGCACTTCAGACAAGTGTACAACACCTCAGTTGCCACAGATGTTTTGCAACTAGCAACACTGACTGCAAACAAGCAATGAAGGGGCTGCAAGCTGTAACACCCGCAGGGGCCAGCGAGTCCTGAAAAGTGACTGGACAGAGTCCAGGGATGGCATCCAAGGTAGTTAACAAGCTGGAAGGCACAGTCCAGACTCATCAGAGCAGATGCTGGAAACCATCAGCTGGTACCACCAGAGTCGTAGGGCGGGAGAGGCCGAGGTGGCGCGGAAAACTGTGCTCTGTCTAAATTAAGTAGTGCCTCCTGATGCCGAAGCATTGCGGCTCTGCGGGAAGGTTTGCCCAGGATTGTCAGGTCTTCCTTTTTTTAAAGTGGAGTCAGAAATCCAGATTTTTTTAAAGCAAAATCTATCAAAATTTTAATGTTCGTATTTTTTTAAAATAAAACATTGTGTGGTGCTAATGGGATGGGCTGAACTCAGCCCAGAGGTTTCTTTTCCAACTCAAGGAGTAAAATAACTTGTAGTTCTACAAATTTCATCAGAGCAAGAAAATCTCATTCTTTTGGGAAAAAGGCACTCTGTGGCACCTTCCCATTGAGAAGGTGGCGTGAGACCACCTAGCTCTGCAACCACCTTGATTTTCACCAAACTCTCCTAAAGACTAAACGTCTTCTTAGACAGGTCGGCCAGCCAAGCAAAACCATGGCCCATTTGAGGACTCCAAAACATCCCCAGCCTGGAAAACAAATAGCAGGGGACAGAGCCAGAGAGAGAAAATGGGAGGGTGAGGAGGAAAAGAAAGAACGGGAGAGAGTGAGAGAGAAAGAGAGAGAGAGAGAGAGAGAGAAAGGGGTATATTCAGGCCCACATCACCATAGTTCTTCAGAATTAATTTATCATCCATATGTAATGTTTTATTGAGTTTGGTGTGTGTGTGTGTGTGTGTGTGTGTGTCACAGACATAAGACAGAGATGAGAGACAGAGTATTAATACTCAAAACAAGGTAATAAAACCTTTAATTTTTCCTTTTCCATTTTTCTTCCAGATTTCCCTATTCTTCCCCCTTCCCTGTTACTTATTCCTTGTGTGAGTCCAGGGAAACCTTTATCCCTTGGTTTCCTGTAGGGGAATAATCTTCGGTGTTGCACTGACTCGGTCCAGCTGGAATCTATACCACACAGAGGAACACCGGCCCCTGCTGATGGTTGGGCTGGCCTTCGTGGCTCCATCCTCCTCGGCCTCCAACACATGGAGCTCATTTTTCCTGCACAACTTTGCCTGCTGTTCCCACTGCCTGGAATGCTCTTCCCCACATTTTGTGTAGCTGGTTCTATGATTCAGGTCTCAGTTCACAGGACCCCTCCCCTCATGCCACGCCTTCGTCGCCACCACCGTCCGCTCTTTCTTTCAGGTCCTTATTTGGTTTTCTCATGGCATTTACTATTGTTTGGGATTTTTTGTTAGTATATGTGTGTTGTCTCCAAATCAGACTCTGTTCCTTGAGTGTTCTATTTACATTGTATCCCCCATGTCTAAGACAAGGGGCCTGGGAGGGGTGTGTGTGTGTGAGAGAGAGCGAGAGAGAGAGACAGACAGAGACAGAGAGACAGAGAGAGAGACAGAGAGAGAGAGATATTTGCATTTGAAATCTCCCAGATTTTTAATGTTAGCGATTTAAAAACTAACTATACAGGTAGAATGAATGATAAAATGCAAAAATAAATAAATAAACATAGACTATAATTATCTATATAATTCTAGTATTTAGAAAATCTCTATTTGCCAAATTTCCATTTCTTCAACTGGATCTAAATGTTGTTTTTTAAAATTCTATTATAAATACCATGAAGATGAGGAATCAAGTTTCCGCCATGGCCTAGCGGTTCCGACAGTTCGTTATAAACTCCACGGCACGATGGAGATCTAAGGAATGATAATTACTGTAATTATCTGCTTGGCCTCCCAGACCCCTAAATAGAGCGGGTGAAGTGAACCGCCCCAAACTTCTGGAGACGGCTGGAGCCAGCTGTGCCGTGTGCCCCAGGACCAGGACACTGCTGGGTAATGACAGGCTTTGGGTTTAAGTTCCCTTTTCCTCATTACAAATGTCATCTATACAATGGCATGCTTATAAACTTTTTAAGAATGGCCTGCAATTTATTGGCCAGTGGCATTTATGGATTCAGATTAATCAACCATCTCGGCTTCAGAAGGCTGTCCCTGGGGAATAGAGGCAAGAAATCGGGCAGCCTGGGGCCCTGGAAAAGCTTCCAGATGCAGGGAGGGGCCCGGACTCTGCCGACCCTGGATTTCCCTCTCCAAACCTACCTCCTGGCTTCCCTGTAAAGTGGGAAGGGGCTCAATAGTCCCTACGGCACCCCAGCTACGCCATTCTATAATTCCTCCAGAATGACAATCTATGGTCACAGATAAGCACAGAGTATGCAAAGGCTTAAAATGATTTCAAGTTGTTTGGCAATTACTTACAAAATGAAATACCTCTCTACATGGTACACATAAAGATCTGGCAAATAGCTGGCTACCTCTGCCAGTGTAGACAGGCAAAGCAGGTGATACAAGCCAAAGCAGCCTCCCGTGAGGCGAATGCCTGCTGGTTGGCTGGCTTTACTGATGCGGTTTACCAGATGACTCGCAAATCTTCAGTGACTGTGCATAGACAAGTCAATAAATATACAGATATTTTTTGAGACAGGGTCTCACTCTGTCACCAAGGCTGGAGTGCAGTGGTGTGATCATGGTTCACTGCAGCCTCAAACTTCTGGACTCAAGTGATCCTCCCACCTCAGCCTCCCAAGTAGCTGGGACTCCAGGCATGCACCACCATGCTCAGCTAAATGTTTATTTTTTATAAAGGTGGGGTCTCACTCTGTTGCTCAGGCTGGTCTTGAACTCCTGGGCTCAAGTGATCCTCCTGGCTCAGCCTCCCAAAGTGCTGGGATTACAGGCGTGAGCCACTGTGCCAGATATGTATTGGATGCCTCCTATGCATAAGGCACAGTGCTGAGTGCCAGAATGAGAAAACAAGAAATGATTAACAGTTGTGGGAACCTTTAACAAAATAATACAGTTTGGTGTGGTTGTGGTGGAAAGTAGGCTGGCCTTTGGAAGACCGGGTTCTGCTCTATACTGGGGACTCCTCCTTAAGGCTCCCCTAGCACCTGAGGGAACCTGTGTCCCGGTACTGACCACGCGGCTGCTGTTTTCCAAGAATCTCTGTCTGCGTCTGCCCCCCCAACTCCCCTCACGCTGTGAGCTTCTTGGGCTTAATACTGTGTCTTCTGAGCCCTGTGACCTTGAGCAAATCGCTTGGTCTGTCTGAAAGACACGCTTCTTCACCTGCGGTGCGAGGGCATGACACCACTGCAGGGCTCTTGCGAGGATGATGTGAAATCAGTGTTTCGAAAGGCCCAACGTGCAGACAAACTGGCCGGTTTTCAGGGCTGTTTGGCACTCTTTACAATGAAATACTACACATTACGGAGCTGTTCTCTCGCGATGGAAACAGGTTGGTTCTGTTGGTGTGTCTGGGGCGCCCATGCCCGTCATGAGCACTCCTGAGGAGACACACCAGGGCCAGGCTTCCTCTACCAGGGCTCCCCAGGGGCAGGCGAGCCTCAGGGATGGAAGCTGGAACATGAAGGAGTCCCCTAGATTCTGGTTCACACAGACAGCCAGGGATGGGGCTTTTCAGCAGGAAATGGGGTGAACCGAGTCTGAGATGTGGGAAAAGAAGACAAAAAGAGAGGACTGGGGCCAGGCGCGGTGGCTCACACCTGTCATCCCAGCACTTTGGGAGGCCGAGGCAGGCGGATCACCTGAGGTCAGGAGTTTGAGACCAGCCTGGCCAACATGGTGAAACCCTGTCTCTACTAAAAATACAAAAATTAGCCAGGTTTGGTGGCTGGGGCCTGTAGTCCCAGCTACTCAGGAGACTGAGGCAGGAGAATCACTGGAACCCAGGGGACAGAGGTTGCAGTGAGCTGAGATCATGCCACTGCACTCCAGCCTGGGCGACACAGCAAGAGTCTGTCTCAAAAAAAAAGAAAGGATTGGATAGGATGGAGGGAGACAGGGAGGGAGGGAAGGAAATGAGGGAGGAAAATGGAAAAAAGAAAATGAGACAGGAAACAAAGTGAGAGAGAAGGCAGGAGAAGGGGAAGAGGGGGAGGAGGAGGGGAGCAGTGAGGAGGAAGGGGAGAGAAGGAAGGGAAGGAAGGCAGGCAGCAGGATGTTTTGTTCATAGAGGACACCTAAGCATTAAGCAAAGTGTCCACCTTCACCATTATTCTAAAAAGGAAGGAAGGAGGAAGGAAGAGAAAAAAGAAAAAGGTCAAAAACATTTTGCAGTAAGAGGAGGACAAGGGAGGATGAGGAGAAAGAGAGGGACTGCCAGAACCTGGAAAGCTGAGGAGAGAGAAATCTTTCGGTTTCAAGAGCTCAGGAGGCGTGGTCGCCTTCACCGTGCTTTCCCACACAGACTCCGGGTCACCACGCCCTTCCATCCCTTTCTACCATCATCCGCACGGCCATTGTTTCTCTTAGACGGCGCCTTGATCAGGAAACATTGATTTCTACCCTAAATCCAGAGTTGGAAGAACAAAGGTTCTATATGGAACAAAGACTGAGTTCAAACTGCTCCTTCAAGTTTAGAGTCAAGAATGCAAGTGCATGTGTGTGTACATGTGTATACATAGGTGTGCATGTGTGGATGTGTGAGCTGTGTAAATGGGTGTGCACGTGTGTGGATGTGTGTGAATGTGTGAGGGTGCATGTGTGCGCATGTGTGTGCACATGTGTGAGTATGTGAAGACATGTGTGGACACGTGCATGCGTATGAGTGTGTGTGGACATGTGTGTGGGGTGTACGTGTGTGGGTATGTGTGTATGTATGTGCATGTGTGTGGACATGTGCGAGCATGTGCAGATGTGTGTAGACACGTGGACTTGTGTAAATGCGTGCACATATGTATGCATGTGTGTAGAAATGTATGGATGTGTGTAGACGCATGTGGATGTGTGTGGTCTGTGAATGTGTGTGGTCATGTGTGTAGACATGTGGATATGTGTGGACGGGTGTGAACGTGTGTAAATACATGTGTGTTGATGCATGTCAACAAGCATTGGCACATGTGGGTGTGGGTGTGTGCATGGATGTGTATATTGTGCATGTGTATCTACACATGTGAAGTGTGTGGACACTCATGTGTGGATGCAAGTGGACACATGATGCATGTAGATGTGTGGATGCTTTTGCATGTGTATGCATGTGTGTCAACATGTCTGATGTGTGTGGATGTGAGTGATGTGTGTGGACATGTGGCCGTATGTTGACACATGTAGACATCTGGGTATGTGCGTGTGTATGCATATGTGTCAACATGTGTGGATGTGTGTGATTTGTGTTGGTGTATGTGAGCATATGTTGACACATGTAGACATGTGGCATGGGGGCATGTGGACACATGTGCATGTGTGAGGATGTGTGTGGGCTCTGTATCATAAGCAGAAGTCTGGGGAGTATCCGCACAGCTTTCCTCAACACTGAGCAGCAGCGAGAGCCATGCTGGGGCCTCAGGGACCACCTGCCTGCTGCAGGACCCGGGTGCGCAGCTCTGCCTGACCGCCCTGCAGTTCGAGGGGCCACCTGTCCCCTTCTCTCAGTCCTCTCCCGTACTGGGAGAGCCCAGCCCAAGCCAGGAGGCCTGCATTCATGAGAAGCAAGGTGTCCAAGGCAGACACATCCTCTCTTTAACGCAGCGCTGCGTGTGTTTGTTCATTCCCGAGCCACAGGAGCCCTTGTTTCTTTCATTCAGTGAGTTGGCTGAGGAGAGGGGAACGAGTGGAAATGCACAGCTTCCACACCTTTTTAAAAGGAGCTCCTTACGCATGTGGACGAAAGAGAAGTGGCAGCGTCCCCACCCCTGCGTTGGTGGATGGAAGTGGTGGCGAGGTGACGATGCCTGAACATCCTGGCTTGGGGCTGCCGGGCAGCCGGAGAGGAGACAGAGGCTGAGGCACAGCCCGTGGCCCTAGACCCCAGCAGGCTCAGCCCCTGGCCCTAGACCCCAGCAGGCTCAGCCCCTGGCCCTAGACCCCAGCAGTCTCCTGGTGTTCCACCCAGGAAAGGGGCTCTCCCTGGAGGCCTGGACATCGCCCTGGGATCTGCCCGCGGGGCTGGCCTGAGCCCATTTCTGTCTGATCGTTCAAGGCTGGTTCCCAGCCAGGCGCAGTGGCTCACATCTGTCATCCCAACACTTTGGGAGGCCAAGGTGGTGGGATCACCCGAGGTTGGAAGTTCAAGACCAGCCTGGCCAACATGACAAAACCTTGTGTCTACTTAAAATACAAAAATTAGCCGGGCATGGTGGCACGGGCCTGTAATCCCATCTGGTTGGGAGGCTGAGGCACAAGAATTGCTTGAACCCGGGAGGCAGAGGTAGCAGTGAGCTGAGACTGAGATCTCACCACTCAACGCCAGCCTGGGTGACCGAGTGAGACTTTGTCTGAAAAAATAAAAATAAAAATAATCTTTTTTAAAAAGGCTGGTTTCCCATCAGAGACAGGCAGGGCCATACAATAGTGCTCAGGGAGGTGCCCAGCCAAGCTCTGGTGGGGCTGGGGCGGTGGCTGTGCTCACAACAGGCTTCCCAGCAGGGGTTCAGGCACTAGAGGGTCTTCTCCCCATCTCCTGCAACTTCCAGCAGGAAGCAACCACCCCGTGACTGCCCGCCACTCCCAGAAAGCCTGGTCTTCCCATCCCTGCCCCTGGCTGACCGGAACGTGCGCCCACACTCTCAACAGCAAAGGGCGTGTGCCTCCCTGTGCTCCCGGGAGAAGCCCCATCCTGATGCTTCCTGGTTGGTGTCACAATGGCCAAAGGAATGTGGCTCTGGGGCCAGACCAAGGGTGGCCCTCTGTCTTGAGTCCCACTCATGGGCTGCTCCAGGCTAAGCTGGTCAGCACTCTGAGGCTGGAGGTCCCAAGACCCTGCTATGGGCCAGAGCTCCAAGTGCCCCCCAGTGAAACTGCCCTGAAGACATGTGATGGGCGTGGTGGCTCACATCTGTAATCCCAGCACTCTGGGAGGCCAAAATGGGCGGATCACCTGAAATCAGGGGTTTGAGACCAGCCTGGCCAACATGGTAAAACCCTGTCTCTACTGAAAATACAAAAAAAAAAAAAAAAAAAATTAGCTGGGCGTGGTGGTGCACACCTGTGATCCAAGCTACTCGGGAGGCTCAGGCAGGAGAATTGCTTGAACCTGGGAGGCGGAGGTTTGGGCCACTCCAGCTTGGGCAACAGAGCAAGACTCCATCTAGAAAAAAAAAAGGAAGGAAGGAAGAAAGAGAGAGAGAGAGAGAGGAAGGAAGGAAGGAAGGAAGGAAGGAAGGGAGGGAGGGAGGGAGGGAGGGAGGGACAGACAAGGCATTCAAGTGGAGGAGATCCTATTTCCTGAATCACGTTTCATATGACCCAGCTCAAGGGGCCCAGAACCGCTTCTCCGTCCACCACTCGGCCGGTGAGGGGTAGCGGAGCTGCCCAGGGCCACAGCGTGTGGTGGGGCAGTGAGGTCGAGGACCAGGAGCCCAGCAAGGGCCATTCGCTGAGGCCTCAGAGATGAACAAGTGGGCTGTTCCTGGGATACCACATTAGGCAGGGAGGGGAGGGCGGTGCTCAGCGTGAGAAGGAAACACTCTTACCTGGATGGTCCTGCGATCTGGAGTAGACACCACGCACCTGCACACAAAAGACCACAGTGTGAGAGACGCTCGGGGAAAGCCTCCGGAGAAACCGAGCCCGTCTCCATCCTGGCCACTTGGGGACATTACCTGAAAGTTGTAACAAAATAGCAGCAGGCGGGAGTACCAGCAGCACAGCCGCAGCAGCTTTGCCATGGCTTTCTGGGAGGTCAAAGCTCGGAGCCAAGTGAAATTCCTGAGGGTCTGTGAGAACAGGACCTCTTAACCTTCACTTCCTTGGAAAAGGGACATTTTCACAGGTTCCGGGGGGGGGAAAAAGTTCTGTCTCCTTAAAGTTTGTGAAACGCAGCTGTTTTGGAGACCTAATGGGTGTTTCTTCCTTGTCTCAAAACTTGAGATTCTTCAGTGATCAATAAACACGTTGCGATGACCAGTGCAGCTGTGGAATGCAGGGAGGAGAAACCCAAATCCGACTCACAGTCCTGGGAAAGCAATCCCAGGTCACCACTGTGACCGCGACCTGCGCCCGGGGACGGGAGGCTGTTTGTCCTGCGGTGTTTTCTTTTTATTTCAAAAGCCTCCGTTTGTCTCGGTCAGGTTTGGTGCTTCCCTTTTCTCTGAAGAAGGTTTTGTGCGTGGTTTTTCCCTGGAGCGCCCGCCTGCTCCTCAGACTCGTCCTGCGGCCGCTCTGGAGCTCCTTCTGGTCTGGCTCAAGTTCACACCTCCGTCCCACTCTCTGGGTGGAGAGGGAGTGAGTGATGTAAGTCTCTCTCCTCAAACCTTGTTCTGTTCTCCTTCTCTATTTATATCCCCACTGCTGTGTCCTTCCTGGGTCCTAACTCCAGCCTCTTAACAACAACTGAAATATTTTCAGGATCTCAGGCTCAGAATCAAGCCAGACAGACACGGGCTGTGTGTGTGTTACTGATGCCTTCTGGTCGGCACCCTCGAAGTCAGCATAAATATTAATAAATACAAAATGCAAAACAAACCATAAACTCTGTTTAGATCTGAGTCTTGTTTGCCTCCGAGAAAGAATGAAGTTGATAGAGGGATGGAAAAGAAAAACCAGCACACCCACTGTGCCCTCCATATTAAGTGTTTACCACATTTTTCTCTTTAATCCTTTCAGACGTCAGTGAAAGCTACAGAATTAATTACAAGGTACGCTGCCCAATTATACCATACCGCATATCCCCCCACCCCAGCACCAGGAGGATGTTCTCAGTGTGACAGAAAAGAGCCCCTTCTCCAGACATGCCTCAGTTTACCCAAGACCAAAGTTTATCCTATCTATTCCAAATCCACGTGTACACACAGACACACACCCTATAATTGCAATCACAGCTATATTTGCTATGTGATTTCAGTAATACTTACCCTTCATAGTTTCTCCCGCATTCACCAGCTGTGTTTCTAGGCAAACTACTTAATCTCTCTGTTTTCAAATTCCTCATCCGCAAAATGAGGGTTAACAGTTCCTCCTCCTCGGGGCTGTAACAATAAATTAGAGGACAGATCCAAGGCTCTTCAGGCAGTACTTGGAAAATATGTGGCACTCAATAAATGCTGCTATTTTTTATTAAGAAAAATTATCACTCAGTAAATGTTAGCTATGATTATTATTAGCAAGTATAACACAACACCCAGGAAACGTTAGCTGATACAGTTATCTCAATCGTCCTGACTTTAAATGGGAATTAAGAACCCCGAATCCAGCATGCTTCCTAAAGAGGATAAGAAATGACTTCCAATCTCTGTGGGATAGAAAAAAAGAAAGTGCTGTCAAAACGTTAGGTGATTATTTTTAACTTGTGCCTGCAGCCTATAACCACTCAGATCCTCTGATAGCCTGAGCCTCTCTGTGGAGCTGGAGAAGGTTTCCAGAGAGTTCCATCTCCTAGCACTAGAGAAACTGTGAACTCCAAAGGCCCAGGGCTGTCTGTAATAACGACCTTTATCCTGTTGCTCAGGCTGGTTGGCTTCAGGGAAAACTAATTTACAACCTTTATCTCTGCCGTTTCATCAGCTCTCCAGTCCCCCACTGCCTCTAGCTGGAAGAGGTGAAGGGAGGGACAGGCAGTTGCAGATTCTTCTCAGCCCCAGTTTTAACCTGGAAGAATTCAACAGATTGCTGAATATGTGGACCTTTCCCATCTCCATGAACAAACAAAGCCAGCATGGTTTCTTTTAATCAGAAAATTGTCATCAGATAACGGGAGACACCCCAATTCAATGGCTGTAATAAAAACTAGATAGAAAACCAATTCAGCAGAGCTTGCCCTGCAGGCGTCTGCATTCATCCGCAGACTCACTCTGGCTGTCCGTCCTGGACTACAGTCGAGTGAGTGCCTCCTGCCTCATGCTATTTGCCCGTGTCCTGTCTCATACCTTGTTCAGAGGCCCAGAAGGAGAACCCACCTCCATGTAAAGCAGCGTGTCTTAAAGCCTGGAGATTTGAGGCAGGGCCTTGAGTGGTCCATGGGCCTGGAACCAAGCACCTCTGATGCCTCCGTGTGTCTCATCCCATCACCCAAACATCGGGGTGTTTGGTTCCAAACATCACCCTGACAGCAGGTCTCCCTATCCCTAAAGCTCGCCCCTGCTGTATTTTTTCAATCCCACTAACCACGATCCAATGTACTTCATATCTTAGACGTTTATTTCACTTACTGTCAGTCTCTCCCCACTGAGGCATAGGCCCCATGAGGGCAGATAACTTCTTTCTGCTTGTTCACTCTGCACCCCAGCCCTGAGGACAGGGCTTGGTACTTGGTGGGTACTCAGCCTTTCTCACTGAACCCAGCGTGGCTCTGCCTTCCCGCAGCATCGCCAAACATGCACGTCGGGATTGCAGCAAGAGGGAGTGAGGCACTTAGAGGAGGGCGCCAGGCGAGGAGAACCTGGCCGCTCACACTTCAGACCTGAACTCCTGGATAGCTGATGGGGGAGGGTTTTTCAAGGTGGAGAGGTAGCGGTTACAGGCTAAGTCCCACATGAATAATACCTGGAGGCCACACATTGGTTTGACCTAAAAAGCCAGGACAGCTTGAAGTGGGGGCCCACAGGTCGTATGGTGGGAGTATAGATTTTCTGATTTGTGACTGGTTAAGAAGGCAAGCCTTTGTCCAAAAATTCGACATCAGCAAAAAAGAATGTTAGCTCTGGCCTGTGGGCATGACCTCCTCCGGGCCCCTCAGGAAGAAAGTTAGAACAAAGAACAGTGGTGGGCCCCGAGGGGTGGATCCCAACACTTTGGGAGGCTGAGGCAGGTGGATCACCTGAGGTCAGGGGTTCAAGACCAACCTGGCCAATATGGCAAAACCCCCTCTCTGCTAAAAATACAAAAATTAGCTGGGTGTGGTGGTACATGCTTGTACTCGGGAGGCCACTCGGGAGGCTGAGGCAGGAGAATCGGTTGAACCCAGGAGGTGGATGGAGGTTGCAGTGAGCTGAGATTGAGCCACTGCACTCCAGCCTGGGCAACAGAGCGAGACTCTGTCTGAAAAAAAAAAAAAAAAAAAAAAAAAGAACATAGAATGGTGGTGCAGTTCAGCTCTCCACTCTCCCATATCTGAGGTCTGTAAGTCAACAGATCCCATTTGGTGGGGGTCCAGGTTCTGAAAAACAACTCTGGGACGTTTGTTACGATGTTATCTTTAGTTTCTATAGGGAAGCAATGAATTCCTGACTCCAACTCTCTCGACTATTGTTTCACGCTACTATTACCTTCTTGCTTCTCAAGTTGTTCACATATTTCTCAGGGCTAGCTAGGTGGCTGGAAATCCCCTTGAAGGAACCCAGGATTTTATTGTATTTGTTTATTTCTTTATTTATTTTGAGATGGAGTCTCATTCTGTCGCCCAGGCTGGAGTGCAGTGGCGCGATCTCGGCTCACTGCAACCTCTGCCTCCCAGGTTCAAGCAATTCTCCTGCCTCAGCCTCCTGAATAGCTAGGACTACAGGCACCAGCCACCACGCCCGGCTAATTTTCTTGTATTTTTAGTAGAGAAGGAGTTTCACCATGTTGGCCACGCTGGACTCAAACTCCTGACCTCGTGATCTACCCGCCTCAGCCTCCCAAAGTGCTGGGATTACAGGTGTGAGCCACAGCACCCGGCCCAATTTTGTTTTCTTTCTATGCTTGGGTGGGGAGTGCCCGGCAGGCAGCCTCACATTCAACATTCAAGTCATAGTTTTTGGCCACATGCATGTGTACTTTACTTAAGGAATGCAAAACATTGTTACACTTTGGTAAAATATATCAGACTTCACTGGCAGGATGCTAATTAAACATTAAAAATGAGACCTGGCCGGGCGTGGTGGCTCACGCCTGTAATCCCAGCACTTTGGGAGGCCAAGGCGGCTGGATCACAAGGTCAGGAGATTGAGACCATCCTGGCTAACACGGTGAAACCTCGTCTCTACTAAAAATACAAAAAATTAGCCAGACGTGGTGGCGGGCGCCTGTGGTTGCAGTGACTCTGGAGGCTGAGGCAGGAGAATGGTGTGAACCCGGAAGGGGGAACTTGCAGTGAGGCAAGATCGCGCCACTGCACTCCAGCCTGGGCGACAGAGCGAGACTTCTTCTCAAAAAAAAAAAAAAAAAAGATAGAAAGAGACTTTACACTGTGATTAGGCTCCACTCAAAATTGTACAGGGACAAAAAGTGTGACGCCAGCTGCCCATGGGAATGTAATTGGATCATTTGCAAAGCTGATGGCCTGTGCACGACAGAGGGTGTTTCCTGGTGCTGAGCAGCTCAGACGTCCCAGGAGGACAGGTTGGGCCTGAACAAAGAATTCTGTGGCGTGGCCCAAATGCTGAGGGAGAGCTGGACACGCTGTGAGCACAGGAGTCCCTGATGCCTGATTCACAGCACTCCAAGGTGCGCCTCCCTCCAGCTCAGATCCTCCCACACGCCGGCATATCTGTGAGAGGCAGCAAGAGCTGTGTGTCCATCACGTTTGCTCCTGTGGAGATGAGCAAGGCGGAGCAGTAATGCTTAAGCAGGGTGCTAGGAGGGGTGTGCAGCACGCAACGTACGTGGAAATGAACGGTGTTAGAAGCCTGGGGGTGAATTCACTGAGGAAGTCACGTCAAGGAGTTCGGGGATTCTTTCTCTGAGGGGTTAAGGGATGGAACATTCTGGAAAGAAGCCATGGAATGGACTAAAGCTCCGACGCAGCGTGCCATGGACCGTGGACGCGTGTTGTTTCTACCGGCCCAGCCTCCCCTCCGGCTCCCACCGGCTTTCCTTTTGAAGGGCGTTTCCTCCGCTGACCCGTGAGCTCAGACGGGGCTGTCAGAAGCTGCAGGTGTTGCGGGGCACTCGTGACCCAGTGGGAACGCCTCCAGCGCTTCCATACCACAGGCACTGTGATTGGCCCAAAGCTGTACACGTGACCCACTCAAAACCAATCAGTGTCTTCCCGGGGATCAATAGACTGACCGTGGGAGAGAAAAGCCTCCCTCCCCCACTGCTAATCCAGAACGGTCTTCGGTCAAGGCTGGTGATGCCCGTTTTCCCCACAACAAAGAAAATAATTACACAGAGCTGAAGATAACAAGCAAACAGAGAGACTCTAGCGTCCTAGCCTTGGAGAGGGGCAAGAGAAAACCTGATGCTGTCAGCTGAGGCCTTGGATCCTACAAGACCTAAAGCCAGCATTCCCTGACAGGCACCGAGAAATTTATGTTAGACTCAAGCAAGTTTGAGCTTGGTTTCTGTCCCTGGTGATTAAGAGTCCTGGTCAATGACACGTATTTGAGAAACCACAATTAATTATATAATCAATGAAGAGTAGGCACAAGTAGGAAAAGTGGCAGGGGCTGAGGCTGGAGAGAGTCAACAACATCATCAAGAGGGCCTGTGTACGGGGCGCCTCTCGTTCACCTCTTTAAATCTTCTCTGCCCTGCTTCTTATCCACCTACCAGTAGGATGATCAGCTCCACACTGGCTTGCACAGCTTTGATCCTGACGGTGATGCCCTCAGAAGCCAGAGCGTGCTCCACCCTGGGGTCTCGGACTAGGCAGATGGGAGGCCCAGGGAAGCCCTGCAGCCCCAGGCGTAAGCACCCAGAGACATAAGGGACTCATGCCCATGCAGTGCAGGATCCAGTGGACAAACACCCGCTTTTCTCCCTCCAGCCATCGTGGTTGCAACACAGTAGCATTTCCCTGCATTGCCGCTTCCCCACTTCTGTGTCTGTTGCCCCCGTCCCCCACTTTGACCCCCTGGACTCACACTCTAAAGCACTGCTCCCATGTAAGTGTTTGCACTGGGCTCTCCTCTCGGAGAACCAAGAACGAGACACTCTTCGGGTTAGTCCCAATGAAGCAGCGTCTGGGGAAATCCCCGGGGTCTGTTGTCTCCTGCTGAGGAAATCAAAGGCACACAAGGAGTAGGTTTAAGAGCAGGAAGTTTGATAGGCGAAAGAAAGAAGAGCTGTTCCTCGTGCAAAGGAAGGGGGACCCAGTGGGTTTCCGGGTTTGGGGTGAGATGTGCTTGGTTTTACAGACGAGCTTGAGGAGGCGGTGTTAGTGGATTGGTTGGACCAGATGTGCCATTTACATAGCCCGATAGAGGCTGGCTATCCCACTCTAACATTCTATTATGCAAATGGAGTCTTTACCTGGCTGGAGCCATGATGCCCGCACACGTGGCCACAAAGAAAAGGGAAGAGGGAACCTCCATGTTGAACATACCTGGCTTCCAGGTTTCCCTTTTCTATTGGCACAGCTGCCAGCGTTCACCTATGCAGGCTTCCTTATTTATACTGGCAGCTCGATTTTTCAGGCTGCTTTTTGTTAGAAAAGAAATGACTTGGAGGCTGCTTTCGTATTAAAAGGAAACCTTACCAAGGACTCCCGTACCCTCACTAACTGCCTAAACATTTCTTTTTAGCTCCTGGATCACCAAGGATCCCAAAGGCATTCACGGATAGACTTCAGGAATCATTAAATGCTCTGGATCACATCAACTTTTTTTTTTTTTTTGAGACGGAGTCTCACTCTGTCACCCAGGCTGGAGTGTAGTGGCGCGATCTCTGCTCACTGCAACCTCCACCTCCAGGGCTCAAGCGATTCTCCTGCCTCAGCCTCCCAAGTAGCTAGGATTACAAGTGCCCACCACCACGCCTGGCTAATTTTTTCTATTTTTAGTAGAGATGGGGTTTCACCATATTGGCCAGGCTGGTCTCAAACTCCTCACCTCAGGTGATCCGCCCACCTCAGCCTGCCAAAGTGCTAGGATTACAGGCACGAACCACCGTGCCCAGCTCATGTGCACATTTTGAATGTGCATATGTGAATTTTAGGGGGAGCAGGTCCGTAGTTTTTATCCAGTTTTCAAAGACGATAAGAGCAAGGACGAAGGTGTAAGAAACCGCTTAGTTTGTAAGGAGTGTTTTCAGCATGAATATGCACAGAGAACATTGCTAATTGCCTACCCAAAATCTGTTCTCTTCCTTCTCTGTATGCAGAATTGCAAACATATTTGGGTGCCAATATGAGCAGGTAAAAAGGTTACTTCCCTTTCAGCTAGGGGTGGCCATGTGACCTGCATGCAAGGAGAGACAGACAGAAGTCTCTTGAATGGGCTTCTGAGAAGACATTTTGAAAAGGTAAACTCCTTTCCACCTTTGCTCTTCCTGAAGGCTTCTGACCTTGACCTTCTTTCTGGCTGGAATGTGGAAATGCTAAGCTGAGGTGGAGCAGCTGTCCTCAACCATGAGAATGAAAACCACAAGCTTTTCCTCCTGGGATGTAAAAGGCTGGAAAGAACATCACTCTCATCATGAGAAAAAGTCAGTTAATCTACAAAATCGTAACTTTTCTTGAACCCATCAGAGAGCTGAGGTTCAAGGAAACCACCCTGCCCGAAATCTTAGGGGAAGATAGGTCTAAGGAGAAACGGGACATGAGCGTCATCTCGCAGGTGGCAGAACATGAGCTCAACAGGTAAGAAGCATTCAGCAAAAGCTTTTAATGGATTTCTAAAGGCCGGTGTAGGCTGGAGTGAGAACATAGACTGCTGGCAGCTGGACACCGAGGAAAGTTTGTTCCCATCTCAGCCTCTTCTCCCTGGATGCCCAGCAGGTACAGAAGAAGGATTGGGGGCAGGCAGGAGGCTGGAGAGAACTGTTCTGCACAGCTGGAGAAGTGAATGGCCACCACTGTGCAAGGGCACGAAGCCCTGCCTGGACCTTTCTCCCCAAGGAACAAAGTCCTTGTGCTGCTGGGGGAAGGATAGCCAGCCCTGCCAGCCGCAGGGCACAGGGAAGAACTTCTGGGATGCAGTGGGGAGAAACTACCCTCTATTCCCAGGGCAGGGGCAGAAACTCTCCTGGGCCCAGATCATCAAAGATCTCCTTCAAATGGGAAAGGGGCAGGGCCACCAAGAAAATCCATCTCAAGACACAGAGACACAAGGTCCACGTAAGACTGAGGCTGGGCCTCAGAACCTTCTCTGTTCCCCATGAGCAGGCTTACAAGATCCAGCGTTCTAGGATTGAGAGGGCAGGAGCCAGAGGAGAGTCGCTCTGACATTCTGGCATACAAGAAATGCTTAAAACTGAAAGCAGAGCAGAAACACTGAGAAAAATCTTCGGCCAAACCAAACCCCACCCAAAGCACAAGATTCTGCCAGAGGAATGTGAAGCTACCAGTGGACTGAAGGCAACCATAGCAACAGAACCCAAACCCAGCTCAACTCGCCTGATTGACTTAACACACATATCACACACACATGTACATATACACACCAACACACATACCTTACACACATGCACATAAACACACACATCTGCACACACACACACACACACACTCCCATGCAAGCACACACATGCATTAATGACCTAGCAGAGACTTTTCCCCATTTCCTGGCACAAATACTATTTATCTTAGTCTCCACTGTCTTATGTGTGATGTCCAGCACTCATTCTAAAATTATGACACGCACAAAAGAGAAAGAAAAAACAACCCACTGCCAAGAAACGAAGCCATCAAAACTAGAAGATAGACCATTTTAAACAACTATGATTAATATGTTAAATGTTTTACTGGAAAAATGATGACAACACTGATGAGCAAATGGAGAATTTCTGCAAAGAGATGGAAATTATACGAAGGAGTCAAATGGAAATGCTATCACTAAAAAAGGGCAGATAACAGATGAAACATTCCTTCTCCGGGTTCATCAGTACACTCTACACAGGCAAGGAAATGGAAATGCTATCACTAAAAAAAGGTAGATAACAAATAAAACATTCCTTCTCTGGGTTCATCAGTACACTCCACACAGGCAAGGAAATAATCCGTTAACATTGTCATTGGTCAATTAAAATTATCAAACTGAAACACAAAGTGAAAAAGAAAATATATATATTTTAAAAATCAGGCCGGGCGCGGTGGCTCAAGCCTGTAATCCCAGCACTGTGGGAGGCCGAGATGGGCGGATCACGAGGTCAGGAGATCGAGACCATCCTGGCTAACACGGTGAAACCCCGTCTCTAATAAAAAATACAAAAAACTAGCCGGGCGCGGTGGCGGGCGCCTGTAGTCCCAGCTACTCCGGAGGCTGAGGCAGGAGAATGGCGTGAACCCGGGAGGCGGAGCTTGCAGTGAGCTGAGATCCGGCCACTGCACTCCAGCCTGGGCGGCAGAGCGAGACTCCGTCTCAAAAAAAAATAAAAAATAAAAAATAAAATAAATAAAAAAAAAAATAAAAATCAGAGCATGAAAGAACAATGTCACAATAGCAAATAATCTAACATCTGTGTAATTGAAACTGTAGATGTAGACATGAGAAAATAAGACAGAAAAATGTTTTGAAGATATAAAGTCTAAGAATTTAAACAGAAAGAAAGAAAGATATTCAATTACAGACCCAAGAAGCTCAGACAATCCTAAGCGAGATAAATATCAAACACACACACCCCTAGAAACATTTAGACACTTGATCATCACACTGCCAAAAATCAAACATAAAAGCAAAATCATGAAGGCATCAAAAGGAAAAATATACACTATGTACAGAGAAGCAAAAATCAGAATTACAGTAGACTTCTTATCAATAACTATGTAAGCCAAAGGATGATGTTGTGAAATACCTAAAGTGCTGTGGGGTCAGAAGGATGAGGAGGGCCCTGTCAACCCAGAATTCTATATCCAGTAAGAATATCTTTCAGAAATGAATGACAGATCTGGGAATGGGGGGAGGGAGAGTGACTGCTACTGGATACAAGCTTCCTTTGGGGGTTGATGGAAATGTTCTGAAATTAAATAGTGATGATGGTTGCACAACCTTGTGAATATACTCAAAACCACTGAATTTTACACTTAAAAATGAACTTCATTGTGTATGAATTATATCTCAAAAAAAGAAAGAGAAATAAACTATTTTTCAAACAGAAAGTGACAGAATTTATTATCAGAAACCAGAACTACAAGAAATGTGAAAGAAGCTCTTTAGACAGAGCACTATGACACCACCCAGAAACTTGGATCTACACATAGAAATGAAGATACCCAGAAATGTTTAAATTTGAAGTAAGTATAAAAGGTGTTTTTCTTATTTTCAGTTGCTGTAGAAAGAAAAAATTGACTGTCTAGTGACAAAAGAGTAGAAGGTGCTGTGAGTTTATAGCATTTGTAAAAGTAAAATTTATGACTAAATATAATAAAACGTGGGAGGGAGGAAGTAGGAGCGCCCTGTCCTGAGGTGCTCACACGATACATGGAGTGGTATAATATTAGTGGAAGATAATTTGAAGAGACAGATTCTATAACAACCCTGGGGGGTGGAAGAAAAGCATTTGGTAAGCCTTAGGACAACCCCTGGGAGAAAATGTTATAGAGGGATAAATAATAAGCCAATAATAGACATGAAAAGGAATCTAAAATTGTGAATTAATCAAAAAGCAGATGGAGAAAGAAGGAAGGAGAAAACAAAGGACAGATAGAACAAATAGAAATTAACTGGCAAAAATGTCCAATTTTATTCCAATCATATCAATCATTGCACTGAGTTTTAATGATCTGAACACACCAAAGAGAAGATAAAGATTCCCTGGATGAAACAAAAAGACCCAACTATATTCTATCTACAAGAAACACATTTTAAATATAAATACATAGTGAGGTTACAAGTACAAGCAGAGTGAAAAGATATACCATGAAACACCAAATAAAAGAAAACTGGAGTGGCTGTGTGGAAAAAGTGGACTTCAGAACAAGAGAGACCATTAGGGCTAAAGAGGGTCATTACATAAGGATAAAGGGGTGAATTCACCAACAACGCATAGCAATCCTCAGTAGGTATCCCTTTAACAAAAGAACGACAAATACATGACAAAAGCCACTATAGCTGAAAGGAGAAATGGACAAATCCAGTTATATTTAGAGACTCCTCTCTCAGTAATCAATAAAATAAGTAGACAGAAAATCAGTAAGGACACAGAAGACCTCACCAACATTATCAACTTACTTGACTTAATGACATTTATAGAACACTCCGCCCCACAACAAAGAAATGACATCCTTTTTCAGTGCACATAAAATACACACCGATTAGACCATACTCTGGCTCATAAAACAAACCTCAGCAAATACGAAATTTTGAAATTCTATAAAGTATGTCCTCTAATCATAATGGAATTGAACTAGAAGTCAAAATGAAAGAAAGAGAACTATTTGGGTGATAAAATGTTCTAAAATTAGATTATGATGGTTTTTACATGACTGTCAATACAATAAGAAACATTGAACTGTACACTTTAAATGAGTGAACTTTATAATAAATAAAGTACTAGAACTAATAAGTGAGTTTAGCAAGGTCACAGAAACAGGTTCAACATGAAAAAAATGATTTGTTTTGATACAGTAGCAATGGATGATTGGGAATTTAAATTTTTAAATATCATTTTACATATGATATTAAATATCTAAAATGTAATTTTTAATTACCAAGTATATTAAACTTCCTACAACACCAAAAAATTAAATACTTCCCTTTTTAGGGAAATTTTTTTGGAGTGTTGGACAAATTTTGTGTCTTGTTATGATGGTGGTTACATGACCATGTGTTTATCAAAACTCATGGAGCTGTACTCTAAAAAGAGTGATTATTTTTGTATATGAGTTACACCTAAATACACCTGCCTGAACTATCCCATAAGCTAAGAATGGCAGAGCCACAGATTAGAAGGTGCTCGAGTCCCTGGTGACACTGCAGAACTGCCATATTGCCCCTCTACTTGCCTAAGTCACTGGAATCTTGTGTTTATTACATGTACTTGAAAAATAATCTCGGCCAGGCACAGTGGCTCATGCCTGTAATCCCAGCACTTTGAGAAGTCGAGGCGGGCAGATCACAAGGTCAGGAGTTCGAGACCAGCCTGGTGAACATGGTGAAACCCTGTGTCTACTAAAAATACAAAAAGTTAGCTGGGCATGGTGGCAGGTGCCTGTAGTCCCAGCTACTCAGGACGCTGAGGCAGAAGAATCACTTGAACCCGGAAGGCGGAGGTTGCAGTATGCTGAGATTATGCCACTGCACTCCAGCCTGGGTGACAAAGTGAGACTCCATCTCAAAAAAAAAGAAAAAAGAAAAGAATCTCTAACTGACACAGTATGACAAGTGGATTGGGGCCTCATCTTGATTACTCAGGTGATTTCTCAGTCCCGAGTGGCTTTTTTACTTTGCCTCTGAACTCAGCCAAAGTCATGGGATACCTACCTATAAGTCCGTTTTTATTTTCACCCACTTGTAACTAAGGAATAAACAACTCTAGGTATTAAAAGGTGGAATTGTATTAGACAGTGAGGTACTACATGTTCATCTGTCATCACCACGACCATCATCCCATGACCAATTAATAGATCATCCAGCAAACATCATGATTTGCCATTTGGAAGCAAAACCAACTGCAGGGGAAAAGACAATCAATTACCTTGCACCTTTTAGAAAGTCATGCTGAACCACTGTAGCAAAACTAGCCATTAATTAATACCTCACTCACTGTCTCAGTGAATAACAATGTGAAGCTCGAAAAAACCTCCAAAAAGAGAATTGCATGTGAACGGACGTATTCTGGGGAGAGCCTATACCAACAAGTGTTCCAATACTGAATTTTGTGAAGGCCCTAGAAACAGAATTAAACTAGAAATCAAAAAAGATATCTGGTTTGAAAATCAATTGAATTGTACCGCAATTTTGTGATGTATGAGCTACTATAACTTAACCCATAACAACAAAAGGAATTTACCATAATATCCTTCCACAAAACCTTCTTCAGGACAATATCAATCAGGGTGCTCTCTGTTGCAAGAAACAGAAAATACAACAGACTTAACCAAAAAGGAGGAAAGTATGTATTTACACTCAAGCTATTAAAATCCCAGAGGATGGTATGGCCACCTTCAGGGCCTAGTCAATGGCATCAGGAATTTATTTTCTATTTCTCAGTCTCCACTTACTTCCTGTTGGCTCCATTCTCTATCAGCCTCATGCCTCACTGTCACAAAACAGCTGCTGAAACATCTTCCTACGCCCTGGCATCTGCAGAAAATGTCCACTGCATTTCACTGGGTCGTGTGCCCATCCCTGAACCAATCCCTGTGGTCAAGGGAATGTGTTGAGCTGACTGATGCAGTACTGAGTCAGGTGT
This sequence comes from Macaca nemestrina, assembly GCF_043159975.1. Taxonomy (NCBI): domain Eukaryota; kingdom Metazoa; phylum Chordata; class Mammalia; order Primates; family Cercopithecidae; genus Macaca; species Macaca nemestrina. The sequence continues at coordinate 2,099,535 of NC_092134.1, forward strand.
TCAATCCCTGGGTCCTGGGCAGACCCACATGCAGGCTGTAAGGACTGATAGGAAATAGAGCAGTCATTGATGCTGTTCAACAAATGTCTCTAGTTCTACTTCCAGGCACGTGCAAGGATTTCATTTCCTGCTCATTTGCAGTTAGTGTGACTATATGCCTTGCTGTGCCTGACAATAGGTGAGTGGAAGTGATACACGTCACTTCCATATGGAAGATCATACTCAAGTTTTCACTGCCTCATAGGCTGCATAAACATGTGAGTGAGTGGATGAAAACTTCAACTGAATGGCTCCAATGAGCCGAACCCCTCCAGCTGTCCAAGTTTTATACATAATATGAGCAAAAACAAGATGAAATTTTGTTGTCTTAAGCCACTAAGATGTTGGAACTGTTATTGCTATAGCATATACGTACAACCTATACTGACTGATACAGCAGGTGAGGAGTAGAGTGAAAATCAGAATCTGGAACTCAAGAATGTTGAACAAGCAATCAGTCAATTTCCACTCCACAATGCTAAACTGCTGGTTAAGCTTTCATTCCTAGCCAGTGGTACCTCTATTCCTCTTGTCCCTGGGCTCAAAACGTCAGAATTTTCTTCCTCACCCTTCTCTTTGCTGGAAAATTTCCAGCTGGTCACAAGGGTGGAGCCCTCATATGTGGGATTAGTCCCCCTACAAGAAGAGACATGAGGGAGATGATCTGTCTCTGCCATATGAGGACAAAACAAGAAGGCATCTGTCTGTAAACCATAAAGAGAGCCCTCACCAGAACCTGAGTAAGCTGGTACCTGATCTTGGACTTCCCACCATCCAGATGATGAGATATAAATTTCTGTTGTTTAAACCCCAGTCTATGGTACTTTGTTATGAAAACCCAAGCTAAGCCACCATGCTCCAGAAACACTACCTCAGCACGGTCGTTCCCTCCTGGAGGACTTTGCGCATCTTGCTTCCCCTGCCTGGAATCCTCTGTCTTTATTACTCAGGTTTTAGTTCAGTTGCCACTTCTTCAGAGAGAACTTTTCATGACCAATAATAAGATGATACAGATGTTGAAATTATCTGACAGAATCTAAAGCAGCTATTATGAAAATGCTCAAATGAGTAATCCAAACACTGTTGAAATAAAAGTTAAAATAGAAAGTAGAAAAGGTCTCTAGGATTAACATCTAATCTGCTTTTGTCCCATTTGCTTTTGCAACAACATCAACTGTACCTGTACCATAACAAATGTCTCTTAAAGGAGAAGTTAAATTATGTTTACAACACCTTTTGATAGAATTGGAAACACACACACACACACACACACACACAAAAGTAGAAAAAAATTAAAAATATAAAGAAAAAACAAATGGAAATTTTAGAACTAGAAAATACAATAACAAATAAAAAGTGATGTTGGACTTGAAGCTAGATCAATAAAGATTAAGCAGTCTGAACAATAGAGAAAAATGATTAAAAGAAAAACAACAGAATATCAGGGACCTGTGGGACAACAAAAACAGCCTAACATTTATGTCTTTGATATTCTGGTAGAAGAGGAGAGAGTGTGGTGGTGCTAAAACAATTTTTTTAAGAAATAATAACTGTAAACTTTGCAAGTTTGATAAAAAACGTAAACTTACATACTCAAAAGCTGAGCAAATCCCAAACAGAAATCCATGCCCGGAGACATCATAATCAAACTGCTGAAAACTAAAGGCGAAGGAAAAGTAGCTAAAGTAGGCAGAGAGAAAGAGCACATTACCTACAGGCAGACACTATTCAAAATAACTGAAGATTTCTCATCAAAAACCATGGAGGCAAGAAAAAAACGTTTTTCAAAAACTAAACTAACAACCCGGAATTCGACATCCAGCAAAAATATTCTTCAGGAAGGCTGGGCACGGTAGCTCACACCTGTAATCCCAGCACTTTGGGAGGCCGAGGCAGGCAGATCACGAGGTCAGGAGATCAAGACCGTCCTGGCTAATGCATTGAAACCCCGTCTCCACTGAAAATACAAAAAAAATTAGCCGGGTGTGGTGGCAGGCGCCTGTAGTCCCAGCTACTTGGGAGGCTGAGGCAGGAGAATGGCGTAATCCCGGGAGGCAGAGCTTGCAGAGAGCGGAGATCATGCCACTGCACTCCAGCCTGGGCAACAGATCCAAGACTCTGTCTCAAAAAAAAAAAAAAAATATATATATATATATACACACACACACACACGCACACACACACATACACACACACACACACATATATATACACATACACACATATATATACACACACACACACATATATATATACACACACACACATATATATATAAAATATCCAGCAGACGTGCTCTAAAAATTTGTATACAGCAGACGTGCTCTAAAAATACACTAAAGAGGCCAGGTACAGTGGCTCATGACTGTGACCCCAGCACTTTGGGAGGCAGGAGGGTCACTTGAGGCCAAGAATTTGAGACCAGCCTGGGCAATAAAGCAAGATCCCATCTCTACAAAAAAATTAAAAATTAGAAGGGTGCGGTGGCATGCACCTCTAGTCCCACCTACTTGCAAGGCTGAGGTGGGAGGATCACTTGATTCCAGAAGCTCCAGGCTGCAGCGAGCTATGACTGCACCACTGCACTCCAGCCTGGGGAACAGAACCAGACCTTGTACCTTAAAAAAAAAAAAAAAAAAAAAAAAGATATGGTAAAGAAAGTTCTTTCGATACCAGAAGATAGAGAAAGAGTAACCAAAGTGGTAGATATCTGGGTAAATACGATAGATTATTCCTCCCTTCCAGAATTTTAAAATATGTTTGACAGTTGAAAGGAAAAAATATAACATTGTCTAGTGGAATTTTTAATATATGTAAATGTAGTATGTAAGGCAACTATTGCATAAAGACAAGAGGACAAAGGAACTTTAGAGTGACAAAATTTCTACATTCAAACTGAAGTGGTAAAACCAGGCATGGTGGCACAGGCCTGTAATGCCAGCTGCTTGGGAGGCTCAAGGGGAAGGAGAGTTTGAGCCCAGGAGTTCAAGGCCAGCAGCATGGGCAGTATAGCAAGACCTTGTATCTAAAACAAACAGAAGAAACAAACTGAAGTTGTAAAATATTGATTCTATATAAAATGTGAAAAGTTAAGACTGTATTTTGTAATCCCAAGATTAACCACTAAAAAATATATACCAAAAAATACTCAAAATCAAAACAAGTTTAAATGACCTGCTAAAACATGCTTCAATAAACGTAAATAAGTTAGAAAAGGGGAAGCAGAAGAACCAAAAAATCCAACAGACAGACAACAAATATTAAAATGATAGACCTAAATCCAAACTTACCAATAATTAAATTTAATACAATGTCAATTAAAAGATACAAATTATCAGATTAAATTTTATATAATGATGTAAGTATATGCTGTTTATAAGAAAGTCACTTCAATCACAACAATAGTGGTAAGTTAAAAGTAAAAGAATGGAAAAAATATATATATATATCACATAAACACTAATTTTATTTTTTTATTATTATACTTTAAGTTCTAGGGTACATGTGTACAACGTGCGGGTTTGCTACATAGGCATACATGTGCCATGTTGGTTTGCTGCACCCATTAACTCATCATTTACATTAGGTATTTCTCCTAATGCTCTCCCTCCCCCAGCCCCCAACCTCACGACAGGCCCCAGTGTGTGATGTACCCCGCCCTGTGTCCAAGTGTTCTCACTGTTCATTTCCCACCTATGAGTGAGAACATATAGTGTTTGGTTTTCTGTCCTTGTGATAGTTTGCTCAGAATGATGGTTTCCAGCTTTATCCATGTCCCTGCAAAGGACATGAACTCATCCTTTTTTATGGCTGTATAGTATTCCATGGTGTATATATGCCACATTTTCTTAATCCAGTCTATCACTGATGGACATTTGGGTTGGTTCCAAGTCTTTGCTATTGACAAACACTAATTTTAAAAATCGGACTGGTTATATTAATATCAGACAGGATAGACTTTAGAATAAATAAAATTATAAAAGATAAAGAAAGATACTATATAAGCCAATTCATCAAGAATATAAAACAGTACCAAATGTGTATGTACCTAACTACAGAGCTTCAAAACACATAAACAGTTGACAAAATTGAAAGGCTTAATGGACAAATCCACAGTTAAAATCAGAGACTTCAGCATTTCTCCCTCAGTAACTATGATGGTTAATTTTATGTGTCAACTTGACTGGGCAAAGAGATGCAGAGATAGCTGGTAAAACATTATTTCTGGGTGTGTCAGTGAGGATGTTTTGGGAAGAGATTAGCATTTGAATCAGTAGATGAAATAAAGAATATCCACCCTTATCAATGTAGGTAGCCAAAATCCAATACGTTGAGGAGGGAAGAATTTGCTCTTTTCCTGGGTTGAAATATCCATCTTCTCTGCTCTCAGACATGAGAGCTTTTGGATCTTGGGCCTTCAGAATCCTGAACTTATACCAGTGCCCCGCTAAGTTCTTAGGGCTTTGTACTTAAACTGGGAGTTACACCATTGTCTCCCCTGGTTCTCAGGCTTTCAGACAAACACACACCACCTGCTTTCCTATTTCTCCAGCTTGCAGAGAGAAGATAGTGGAACTTCTCAGTTTCATCATCACATAAGCCAATTTCCATATCAATCTCTCTTATTTATAGAGAGGTAGGTAGATAGGTAGACAGATAGATAGAAATATATCCTATTGGTTTTGTTTCTCTAAAAAACCATGTCTATTAGACTAATAGACCATACTATGAGGCAGAAAATCAGCAAAGGATTTAGAAGAAATGAACAGCATGATCGACCATCTGGATCTAATTGACATTTATGGAACACTCCACCCAACAACAGCAGAATACACATTCTTCTCAAGTGCACATGAGAAGCATTCCCCAAGATAAAACAGACCTTCATCAATTTAAAAGAAGTAAAACCACACAAAATATGCTTTCTGGACATAATGAAATTGAGCTAGAAATCAATAACAGAAAAATAGCAGGCAAATGTCAAATCACTTGGCGATTAACAAACGTACTCCCAACTAATGCATAGGTAAAGTATTAACTCTCAATGGAAATTAGAAACTATTTGGAACTAAGTGAAAATGAAAATACAACATATCATAATTTGTGGGGTATAGCTAAAGCAGTGCTTAGAGGAAAATGTATAGCATCAAATCCATATATTAGAAAAGATAAAAAAGTCTCAAATCAATAATCTAATAAGTTGCCCTGTTAAGAAACTGGGAAAACTAGAGCAAAATATATTAGAAAAGAATAAAAAGCCTCAAATCAATAATCTAGTAAGTTGCCATGTTAAGCAACTGAGGAAGATAGAGCAAAATAAACCTAAATCAAGCAGAAGGGAAAAAATAGGTTTCATTACATTATTTTATGTTGCCAGTGATTTCTGAGGAAGATAATTGTTGGAGAAACTAAGCCACCTCAACATCTTTCCTGCTTAGAGATCTTCGGTGGTATATGGTTACTCACCAAAAAGAGAGAATGGTTACTAATGTTCTTCCCCATTATGATCCCACATAACTTCCCAAAATTATCATCTTCTCATTCCCATTTTCTCAAGTCAACTGAGTATTTCAGCTACTGCCAACCACGCATTCCTGCTCCTCATGCTTCTTTTGCTGACATGGTTCCATTTGGAAGTTCCTTGCCCACCTTTATCTTACAATTAAATTCTATTCAACCTTAAGATAAAATGCCTCTATCCTTAGTCCTGCAAGTTGAATATTTAGCAGTAAGATGCTGTTTTATATATGTCTTATGTGCATCATTTTATCTAATATTTCTGATAATTCTAAGAGGTAGGTACTAATAGTTTCTGTATCTTTAGAAAGTAAGGAGACTGAGGCACAGAACTATTAAATAACTTACCAAAGAGTACACAAGTAGTAAAAAGAGAAGCAGAAAATTGAACCCAGACATGCTTCCTCCTGCATTAACGCCCCTAATCACTTCAGGGCCCTGCTTCCCTTCTCTGAACTTCCCAAGGATCATGTCTACACCTATCATGGCACTTATCAAACTCTGCCTGGAGTTTCCGTCTTTGTGTCCTTATCTTAACTCCCTTAGTAGATTCTTAGTCTCCAGAGCACAAAGACCAGACCATACCAACTTTTTATCGAATTAAATTAAGGCTCTATACATATTTGTGGGATGGAGGGAGGGAGGCCACCAAAGCCTTCAGGTGGTGCCCTAAGTGCTTTAAGAGAACAAGTGATACTGACCCTTATCCGATGGAGAAAATTCTCTGAACTTGCACAAAATTCTAAAGATCTGATATCATGAGATTGTTCTGTGTCAGCCTTTCTTCTCACAATCACCACCTCCCTCCCTGAAACAAAGTATGTTTTAATAACATTTGTGTTCTAAAGAAGCTTCAGCTATCACTGGGTAACAGCAGATCAGCAAAGAGTTACACATCACCTGTCAGCATATCAACGTAGTCCCTTCAAGTTGTAAAAATTGTAAAAAGCAAATCAACCTACAAAACAAAAGAAGGAAGGAAGGAAGGAGGGAGAGAAAGAGAGAAAGGAAGGAAGGAGAGAAAAAGAGAGAGATGGAGAGAAGGAAGGAAGGAGAGGAAAGGAAAGGAAAGGAAAAGAAAAGGGAGAAAGTTGAAGCAAAGGAAGGAAGGACAGAAAGAGAGAGAGATGGAGAGAAAGAAGGAAGGAAAGGAAAGGAAAAAGAAAAGGGAGAGAGAAGCAAAGGAAGGAAGGACAGCAAGAGATAGAGAGATGGAGAGAAAGAAGGAAGGAAAGCGAAGGGAAGGGGAGGGGAGGGGAGGGGAGGGGAGGGGAGGGAAGGGAAGGGAAGGGTAGGGAAGGGAAGGGTAGGGAAGGGAAGGGAAGGGAAGGGAAGGAAAGGGAAGGGAAGGGAAGGGAAAGGAAGGGAAGGGAAGGGAAGGGAAGGGAAGGGAAGGGAAGGGAAGGGAAAAGGGAGAAAGAAGCACAGCTGGTGTTCATGACTTGGGTGAAGGGAAGTGTTACGGCAGTTTGAGGGCCTGGGAAGACTCTGCTGAACTGGTAATATCTGAGCTGAGCTCGGACATGCAAAGATCTGAAGAAAGAGTGTGCTCGCCGGGCACGGTGGCTCACACCTGTACTTTAGGTCAGGAGTTTGAGACCAGCCTGGCCAACATGGTGAAACCCCATTTCTATTAAAAATACAAAAAATTAGCCGGGTGTGGTGGTGCATGCCTGTAATCCTAGCTGCTCTGCTCAGGAGGCTGAGGTAGGAGGATTGCTTGAACCTGGAAGATGGAGGTTGCAGTGAGCGGAGACTGCACTGCTGCACACTCCAGCGAGACTCCATCTCAAAACAAAAAAAAAGTGTGATGGATGAAGAGATCTTTACATTCCCCATCCCATGGCAAGAATGAACCTGGTGTTTATGAGAGCTGGCAAAGTTGGCATGACCAGAAGCAGTAGGCAACAGGGGAGGCTGAGAAGGGGCTGGGGGTGCACAGGGGCCAGGCATGAGCAGCTCCACAGAGCACGGGAAGGAGGCTGGACTGGACTCAGAGGGTAACGGGCAGCCCAGATGCATTCGCCAATGGACACTGCCAGAAAATTGCTCTGACTGCGCTGTAGATCCTCGGTTCCCGGGGTGGAGGGGAGCAACCCTGGAAGTCAAGCTGAGACGCCTTTGAGGACATCCAGCCACGAGTGATGGTGGCTTGGACCGGGGAAGTGGAGGTGGGAGTGGAGCAGACAGATGTGGGTAAAGTCAAGGCATCCTTTTGGAAACAGAGCTGACAAGATGTGATGATGGATTAGACGAGGCCAGGTGGAGAATCTGCGGGACGGGACTGATTCCCAGACTCCTGGATAAGCAGCTGGTGGGGGCAGCAGGCATGCCCTGGACAAGAAGCAGGCTGGGGAGGAGCAGGCTGCGGCCTCAGACAGCAGAACCTGGAGGAAGGAGGTCCTGACCCCACAGGGAATCAGCATCTGAGGTCCTGCCCGCCCGAGTCCACGTGGGTCTTGACAGGCACCTGCTGTGACTCATGAGAGCAGGTTGCAGTCATCCCAAGCCTGCCTCCGTGTCGGGGCCCTAAGGAGTGTCCGGACACTGGGAGACTCACAGGTGCAGCGATGAGGTCAAAACCTGGGGAGTCACCCCCAGGGAGCCTGGATCCTCCATCTCAGGCAGGCTCCCATTTCCCAGCTCTCTGGGCCTATCCCGTGTTGGGGACTGTGAGGCTCCGGAGAATTCCCACAGTGCCCACAGGAACCACTTCAGAAGCCGCTTGCAAACCAAAAACGTCCTTGTCTACTGTGGGGCTTGTCATTGAAACAGGGGGTGACACCCACGTCTGGGCTCGCCGTCTGACGCGTGTTTACGTCCACTTCAGTGGTGAGAATCCCCCTGCCTCCCTGGGGGGGACTGTCTGACTGCCCCGTCCCGAGCTGCTAACAAAAGAGCCCTTCGTGCCCCTTAGATGTTGCCTGTGTATCTTTTCTCCAGGGCTCATCCATATTTATTTGTTTTCGATGTGGTGTTTTGCTAAGTGTCCGTGGATTGTGTCTCGGTTGCCAATTGAGCTGGAATAGAACAGAGAAGGAGGCGGCCATCAGTGTCATTAATTCCTTAAAAAGCATTTCTTAAAAAAAAAAGAAAGCAGCAGCACCCTGTCGGCGTCTCTGTCAGTTTCTCTTCTGTCCTCAACTGTCATTCATCCTTCCAGAATGAAAGGCACCTGCCTACCTGAGTCCCTAGAGCACAGCTAGACCCCGGCTCTACTCCAGAGCCCTGAAACCCTAGCCACGCTCTGTCCTTTCATGATGCCACATGGAAGGCAATAGATCAGATGTCACTTTTGACTCCTAGTTATGATAAAAAGAAGGGGAATGGACTTAGGAGACTCTCCCTGGCTGGCAGAAAGTTCATCAGGGTTGATGTTTTTATCTTTTGCTTTCCTCTGTAGTTTCATTTTACTCGGAGGTTAGTTGATAATATAGCTAAGAGATCGCTGTGCATCTCTGGTGCTAAAATATTTAGTAAATCTGGAAGAAAATGGTTTCATAAACTTCCCTGCTGTTAGAATGCATTTCTAGCTGGCCTCATTTCCCATAAAGACTTTACAACCCATGGAAACTCCAGAGGAGCAGGGTCATCTCACATCGTGTTGTTCTAAAATAAAGTGGGAAAAGCTATTGGCTGTTTAATGAGTCTGGGACTTCTGTCATTAGAAGGGGAATAAGAGGGATGCCATAACGGGGATGACTTTGCGGATGGGGGTTTTGGGTTTAGGGGAGCACAGTTTGCAGTCACCCAGGGGCTCTCCTGCTGTATCTATGGCTCGGGGTACAGGGGACAAGGAGGGGAGCGGGAAGCGTGTAAGTGTGTGTCCCAGCATCCCAGCATTCAACCTCGCTCTCGAAGTCACAGGCAGCCTCCCAGCCTCAGGGGAAGAGGGACAACAGAAAACATATGTGAAGGGATGATTTTATTTATTTCCTTGACCCTAAATTTTAGATGTCTATAAACCACACTTTAAAAAAATTCTCTAACTGAGAATGTGAGGAATTTGGGAAATTGAAAACGTTTATGCCCTGAGCTCATTCGTTTGCCTCCCATTTACCAACTCCAAGTGGTTCCACATCACTGAGGAAAAATACGCTATTTAGGCAATTACCAAAGATCATATTTCCTGAACTCTGATCCGGAGCATAACCTCTTGCATGTCACTTTAAACTCACTAATTACCATTTTTAGTAGAAATGCAGTGGCTGCAGGGGCTTTGCTTGTGTGCCTCACTCCTTTTTTTTTTGGAGACGGAGTCTCACTCTGTCGCCCAGGCTGGAGTGCAGTGGTGTGATCTCGGCTCACTGCAACCTCCACCTCCTGGGTTCAAGCAATTATCATGCCTCAGCCTCCCGAGTAGCTGGGATTATAAGCATGCGCCACCACTCCAGGCTAATGTTTGCATTTTGAGTACAGATGGGGTTTCGCTATGTTGGCCAGGCTGGTCTCACACTCCTGACCTCAGGTGATCCCCCCGCCTCGGCCTCCCAAAGTGCTGGGATTACAGGCGAGAGCCACCATGCCTGACCCTCACTCCTTCTCTGGTTCTTTGTTACATTATTCCTATAATGGCATAAACTATTCTTTTTGTTGTTTGTTTTCACTTTTCAGACGGGGTCTTGCTGTGTTTCCCAGGCTGGAGTGCAGTAATGCAATCCTGGCTCACTGCAGCCCCGACCTCCCAGGATCAAATCCTCCCACCTCAGCCTCCTGAGTAGCTGGGACTACAGGTGTGCGACATGACACCCAGCTAACTTTTTATTTTATTTCTATTTTTTGTAGAGATGGGGTCTCACTATGCTATCCAGGCTGGTCCCGAACTTCCGGGCTCAAGGGATCTGCTCCCCTAAGCCTCCCAAAGTGCTGGGATTAGAGGCGTGAGCCACCATCCCCAGCCCAGAAACTATTCTTTTTAAATGTATTTCTTTTGTACATGTGCTCAGAGATTATTAAACACAAAGCATGCCAAGTGGTAATGATAAATGTAGAAAGTAACAGTTTGTAATCCATTTACATGAATCACAGTAAGCTACAGAACAGCACATTCTTCTGAGAGCCTTTGGCCTAGGATTCCGATCATATCCTGTTAGGGGTGATGGATTGGAAAAAGTCCCCTGGAGAACTGGGGCTCACAACCTGTACACTGACAATTTCAGGAAAATCTTTTCAAAATTATTTACAAAAATCAGAATAAAGTATTTCTAAGGAGTAAAAAAACCCTGGGAAAGATGTGTGTGAGAGAGAGAAGGAGAGGCCGGGCAAGGTGGCTTGCGCCTGTAATCCCAGCACTTTGGGAAACCGAGGCCGGTGGATCACCTGAGGTTAGGAGTTTGAGACCAGCCTGACCAACATGGAGAAACCCCGTCTCTACTAAAAAATACAAAATTAGCTACGTGTGGTGGTGCGCGCCTATAGTCCCAGCTACTTGGGAGGCTGAGGCAGGAGAATTGCTTGAACCTGGGAAGCGGAGGTTGCAGTGAGCCGAGATCTCACCATTACACTCCAGCGTGGGCAACAAGAGTGAGACTCCATCTCAAAAAAGAGAGAGAGAGAGAGAGAGAGAGAAGGCTGAACCACTGATTATAACCAGCAGAGCCAGTTGGCAGTTACTGCACAGCCGGCCACACATCTCATTGAGACCTGCGGGAACAGCCACTAAATGAGTGGGAAGGGATGACCCCTGCATGCGGTCCTGCTCCAAAATCAGCACTGTGTCCGTGACCCACCTTGTTTCCCTCTGCAGAAAAATAACCTTGAGCCGTGCAGCTGCTGAGCTGAACATCCGGAGGACCCGGGCACATCCGAACCTGTGAGTGCCACAGAAGCAGCACTGGAATGGGGAAGTTTTAACTCATTCTGGGAGATGAGAATGCACACCTGAAACCATGATCTTTCAGAGATTTTTAATAACAAGCATACTTTTAGACTGCTCTTAGGTGCTGTTGTCTCTGAATTTATAGACAGAGACTCCTCAGTCAGGCAGGCTGTCCAGGGGCGCCAAGTCTTGCTAGAAGGCTAAATCACCATCCCCTTCCTTCACCGTCTTCATCTCGTGATCAGAGACAACGTCATCATCATCCTCAAAGGGATCAGTGGTAGGGCAGCCGCCAACGCCTACCCTGCCCCGAGTGCCTACCTGCAGGCATCCGCTGATTCCTTAGGACAACCCTAGCAAGTTTACGCTATTTTATTTTTACTTTGTGGAGACCAGGTCTCGCTCTGTCACCCCCGCTGGAGCGTAGTGGTGTGACCACAGCTCACAGCAGCTTTGACCTCCTGGGCTCCAGTCATCCTCCTGGCTCAGCCTCCCAAGTAGCTGGGACTACAAGCATGTGCAACCATGCCCAGGTAAATTTTTAAAATGTTTTGTAGAGACGAGCCACTATTTTTAAAACCTTCTTGGCAGATGAGGAAACTAAAGTTCTGAGGGGTAAAGTAAGTTCCCCAAGGTCAGTTTGTGAGTGGAGGATTAAAGATTCCAATGCAGGGAGCCTCACTCCAGCACCCGAGTTCTTAACCACTCCACCACGTACTTTCTGTATGTCCTAAACATTCTGAAAGAAAACCATCTTACAAAAAAGAAGTGCACAAGTAGGGTTTATCATTACCTTGATATTATATTCTGTGGTGCATGAAGACGTTATCGTCCCCAGACACACGCCCTGTGGTCACCTCTAACTCAATTCTCTCACACCCACATCTCAGACAGACACACAGGCTCACAATCACGTGCACCACCAAGAGGATTATTTTTACATTTTGATGATGATTTCATGTGTAGCTACTCAAAGGCTTTGGAAACCTTCCCGTCTCATAGCATCTTCAAGAGAATGTTTCTTTCTTTAACCCATGAGAAAACAACAACAACAACAAAAATAAACCTTCCTAGTCCGACCTTGCTCAAGGCTTTTTAACGGTAGACCCTCTTCCTCCGCCGCAGTAACGAAGAATAAAACTGGGTGGTCAAGACACCCAGCCGTGTCCTCATGAAGAGAGAAGCAGCACCACTCACACTCCACCCTGCTTGACACCATCAGAGGCATCTCGGGAAGAATTTCCAATTCCACAGTCATGTGGAATGAGGAAACAAATGTGGACGGAACATGTTTGTAAGAATTTACATCCAGCCTGCGCAACATGGCAAAACCCTGTCTCTACTAAAAGTATAAAAATTAGCCAGGCATGGTGGTATGCACCTGTAGTCCCAGCTACTTGGGAGGCTGAGGCAGGAGGATCGTTTGAGCCCAGGAGAGGGAGGCTGCAGTGAGCTAGATCACATCACTGCACTCCAGCCTGTGTGATAGAGCCAGACCCTGTTTAAACAAATAAACAAACAAAAAAATTCCAGGACTCATAGTTTTTTCTATTCGAGGGGAAGGAATGATGCGTTGGGGCAATTAGATGTAAATTTTGGCAGGAACTCAAGAATGACAAATACAAGAAAACTCAGGAAGGAGTGAAACTTCTCCATATGCCACTCCCCACACACTAGGTTAAAACCACGGCAAAAATGTGTTGCCAAATAAGTTATGCTATTGCCGCATAAATACAAGGCATTGCTGGGTTTGTTGTTTTCTGTGTGTGTGTCATTTTTTTGTTATGTTACCTAAGCCAAATATGAACTAATCCACGAGTACACACAGTAACCATGAATGCAGTCAGATAAGTAATGATTTATGTTGTATACAGATTGTTGATGTTTTTGGTTCTTTGCAGGGTTGGAATAAATAGAGAACAGAGGCAGAGCATCCAAGAAGGAAAAATAGAAGCTCCTGGCAGATGCGGAAACCAGAAAGAGTCATGAGAAGATAGCAATGGGATATGACACTATGGCACTGTCTGTCAGGGCTGTGTCAGTTACCAACCCATCTGATAGAAACAGAAGGAAAACAAACTGGTCCATGGAAGGAAAGGCCAGTGGTGATACTGGCTGCAGGCACAGCTGGATCCAGGGCTCAGGTGACATCGTGGGGTTCATCATCCCCAATGCTGGCCTTCTTTTCAGACCCTTTCCTTGCTGTGGATATTTACAAGCAGTGCCAAGCCTGGACTCACTCTCTGACTTGTCTTAATTATGTCATTAGACAGCTCTTCTCTTCTTTTCTCTTTTTTTCTTTTCTTCTTTGAAACAGGATCTCCTTCTGTCACCAAGGCTGGAGTGCAATGGTACGATCACAGCTCACTGCAGCCTCGACCCTCTGGGTTCAAAGAATCCTTCCACCTTAGCCTCCCCAGTAGCCAGGACCACAGGCATGCACTACCACACTGAGCTAATTCTTTCATTTTTTGTAGAGACAGGGGTCTCACTACGTTTCCCGGATGGTCTCGAACTCCTGACCTCAAGTTATCTACCCGCCTCGGCCTCCCAAAGTGCTGGGATTACAGGCATGAGCCACCGCGCCCGGCCTATTATTACTTTTTTGAGACACAGTCTTGCTCTTTCTCCCAGGCTAGAGTGCGGTGGTGTGATCATGGCTCGCTGTAGCCTCGACCTCCTGTCTCTACGATTTTTTTAATTTGTAGAGACAAGGTCTGGCTATGTTGGTCAGCCTGGTCTCGAACTCCTGGACTCAAGTGATCCTCCCACCTCAGCCTCCCAAAATACTGGGATTACATGTTTGAGTCAGGCCTCATTAGACCAGTTTTCTGACAAACATGATAGAGAAATCATAATCATTTTCTTGTTGGTTAGTAAGGAATCAAATAGAAAATAGCAACTCATTAATTCAAGCAAGTGAATATGTAGAAGGGGGGCCCACACAGGGGAGAAGGTGGCCATTTTTCCAAGAAGGAACTCTGACTTGCTGCAGATATTTAGGAGAAAATTCTTAAAATAATGGGGATTTTAGGAAGCTTGGAGAAATTCAAGATAACCTATTGCCAGCTAATGGAAGGAAGTTGTCAAAATATATGAATTTGAGGCTCTAGAATTCTCCAAAAGCTTTAGAGTGGCCTAAATAACCTGATTAATATTTTTCAATCCTGGGTGGCAGTTTATAGAATGCACGAGACTAACATGGGAAGAGCTCCAAGATATGCTGCATGAAAACAAAAACAAAACAAAAAAAACAAGTTACAGAACCATTAAGAGCATGTGATATCGTTTACGTAAAGCATATGCATAAATGACACCTGGGTACATATTATGTAAAGGCATAGGGAAAGTTCTGGAAGGATAGGATGCAGACCAAAAGAGAATATACTTCTGGAGAATGGAGAGAAAGGCCAGAAGTCACAGGTCTTTACTGCCCGGGGGCGTGCCTGGGACTATTCTACAGTCCCAGCTGCGGGAGGCTAAGGTGGGAGGATCACTTGAGCCCAGGAGTTCAAGGCTGCAGTAAACTGAGATTGAGCTACTGCACTCCAGCCTTGGAGACAGAGTAAGACATCGTCTTAAAAAAAAAAAAAAATTAAGGCCAGGTGCAGTGGCTCATGCTTGCAATCCCAGCATTTTGGGAGGCCAAGGTGGGAGGATCACTTGAGGCCAGGAATTTGAGATCAGCCTGGGCAACAAAGTGAGACCTCATCTCTAATAAAAATAGAAAAATTAGCTGGGCATGGTGGGGCCTCCCTGTAATCCCAGCTACTCAGGAGGCTGAGGCAGGAGGATCGCCTGAGCCTGAGCCTGGGAGGTTGAAGGTGCAGTGAGCCAAGATCACGCCACTGGCACTGCAGCCTGTGTGACAGAGCAAGACCCTGTCTCAAATAAATTAATAAAGTTTAAAAAAAGAGCTCTCTAGCCTTGTTGTGACATTTTACATCTTTACAAGAAGAATGTATCCAGTCAATGACTTAAGTAATAAAAATTCTTTGTTTTTTTTTTTTTTTTTTTTTTTGAGATGGAAGCTTGCTGTGTCACCAGGCTGGAGTGTAGTTGTGTGATCTCGGCTCACTGCAACCTCTGCCTCCCAGGTTCAAGCGATTCTCCTGCCTCAGCCTCCTGAGTAGCTGGGACTACAGGCATGCACCACTACGCCCAGCTAATTTTTGTATTTTTAGTAGAGACGGGGTTTCACCATGTTGTCCAGGATGATCTCGATCTCTTGACCTCATGATCTGCCCACCTTGGCCTCCCAAAGTGCTGGGATTACAGGTGTGGGCCATCGTGCCTGGCCAAAAATTCTGTTTTATAAAAGTTTCAAGCACATCTTAAGGTTTCTCATTTTAAGAAGCCAGCCTGTGGCACTGTTCTTTATTATACATTCAATTCTTCACCCGTCTTTTGTGTTTCCAAATCTGTGTAATTCACCCTTAACAACATCTCAGCATTTTGCAGAGCGAGAAGCCCGGCGGGAAAGCACGCTCCTCCCAAACCACATCAACCACACGTAGCCCTTACTTCCACGCAGACCCAGAAAACAAAGAGTGTCCTTTACTGAGTCAGAGACTTTACAACAGCAGATGAAAGAACGCTGTGTCCTTCAAGACTCCGACCGCTCTCCTCCTCTATCTTTAGCGTGAGTTCCTAGGATGCGTGAGTCACTGCTTGTTTGGGGCCAGCGTCAGCTGACCTGTTGAAGCAGCTGCCTTCTGTAGTAAGAAACCAGCCTATGTTTGGAAAACCACAAGTCTCCTATTTTTCATTGCCTGGTTGGCACTTGTTGCAATTAGCCATGGGTCAGAAATAAGGATCAAGGATGGTGCGTCTGTTGCTGAGAGCCAGAAGGAACAGAGATCGCACAGTCTCTGACCCTAAGAATTCTCAATCTTGCTGGAAACACAAACCCGCAGGGAACTCCAGTTACGAACAAACACAAACATGGTGTGTGATTAGCAGCCACAGCAGGGACTAGCTGTCAGCTGGAGGGCACCCCGACCTCACTATCAATTATCTGCAGGAGGAAACGGGACAGATCTATAGGCAGTGGGGACGGGCACTGGTTCGTCTCATCTGCTCTATTCATGAGAGTCTAGTGGGGGTTTCATCTGCCAAGTGAGCCCAACGCTTTGGTGGTGTCGCGCTTGAGGCATTCGTCGGCGTGTTGTTCCCAAGGTATCCCTTTTTAGCGTCCATCTAAGCGGTCATTTGGGGTGTGAGGATCTTCACTCACTCACTCCCGCCCCGAGCCCAGACTCGAAGGCTCATGCCAGCTGACGGAAGCCAAGATCGGACTCACACACATGACGCTGCGCCCTCCCCTGTGCTCTGTGCACCAGGAGGCTGATGTCCCCAATGACTTCAACAAGGAACTCTTGCCCTCCGGCTTCTGATTGGCTCTGCTTGGAGTCAGACCTCCAGGAAGTAGGGCCTGCCTCACCAGGGCTGGGCTCTCTGAGAGGGAGATTAAGAAGACTGGTTCGGCCGGGGGCGCGGTGGCTCACACCTGTAACCCCAACACTTTGGGAGGCAGAGGCGAGTGGATCACCTGGGCCTGGGAGTTCGAGACTAGCCTGGCCAACATGGTGAAACCCCGTCTCTACTCAAAATATAAAAATTAGCCGGGCGTGGTGGCGGGCGCCTATAGTCCCAGCTACTAGGGAGGCTTGAGGCAGGAGAACAGCTTGAACCTGGGAGGCGGAGGTTGCAGTGAGCCGAGATCGCACCATTGCACTCCAGCCTGGGTGACAGAGCGAGACTCTGTCTCAAAAGAGAAGAAAGAGGAAGAGGAAGAGTTCTATAAAGGCAAGAAGAAGCTGAAAATACCAGGATGGTGACCCGTTTCTGGGACAATGATACCTCGTGGAAGAGTTCCAGGTGGCCAGTAAGCACAGGAACAATTGCTCAACATCACTGGTCACTAGGAGAACAAACTCACAACGACTGTCCACTGCACACATCACACACACACCAAGCAAGGCTAACATACAAGACTGAGGCTAACATACAAATGTCGGCGAAGGTATGGAGGAGTCAGAACTCTTTCTCCGTTGCTGGGAGCCCTGGATGTTTCTGCTCCAGGTGCTCACCGGAAGAGAGGACGGTTGGCTCTGGAAGCCAAAAAGTCATCAGTACCTGCTCTAGAGGCACCGCACGTGTGTGGGGATCTTGGGAATACAGTCCTTTCTGCCAGGCAGAAACGAGGACTCAGTTTGGTAAGATCGTCTGATTTTTGTGGGGTTTTGGAGAAGCTGAAAATTCAGAATTGTGTAAAACCTTTTGATGTTTCAACACTGACCATTCAAGCACTCTGAAAAGATGCCCTGGGGCCAGGCACGGTGGCTCACGCCTGTAATCCCAGCACTTTGGGGGGCCGAGGCGGGCAGATCACCTGAGACCAGGAGTTCAAGACCAGCCTGGTCAACGTGGTGAAACCCCGTCTCTACTAAAAATACAAAAATTAGCCAGGTGTGGTGGCGGGTGCCTGTAATCGCAGCTACTCGGGGGGGTAGGGGGTGGGGGACTGAAGCAGGAGAATCACTTAAACCCAGGAGGCAGAGGTTACAGTGAGCCGAGATCACGCCACTGCACTCCGGCCTGGGCAACAAAGCAAGACTTTGTCTCAAAAAAAAAAAAAAAAAAAAAAAAAAGGATGTCTTGGAGCCAAGTAAGTCCTGGGGACACTCAGTGCTCTACCCCTATAAAGATAGTGAAGCTGACCTACGTACAATACGGATTTGACAACGAAAATAATAGTAAGTGGGTCAAAGATTGTTTTAGTCCATCCTGACTGCTATACAAAACCCCATGAGCAGGGTAAATTATAAACAGCAGAAACGTGTTTCTCACAGTTCTGAGGGTTGGAAGTCCAGGATCAAAGCATGACAGATTTCATGTCCAGTGAGGACCCCCTTCTTGGTTCGTCCAAGGCACCTTCTCACTGTGTTTTCACCTGATGGAAGGGGCGAGGCAGCTCTCTGGATTCCCTTTAATAAGGGCACTAGGCCGGGCGCGGTGGCTCACGCCTGTAATCCCAGCACTTTGGGAGGCCAAGGCGGGCGGATCACAAGGTCAGGAGATCGAGACCATGGTGAAACCCCGTCTCTACTAAAAATACAAAAAAAAAAATTAGCTGGGCCTTGTGGTGGGCGCCTGTAGTCCCAGCTACTCGGGAGGCTGAGGCAGGAGAATGGTGTGAACCCGGGAGGCAGAGCTTGCAGTGAGCCGAGATCGCGCCACTGCACTCCAGCCTGGGCGACAGAGCGAGACTCCGTCTCAAAAAAAAAAAAAAAAAAAAAAAATTAAGGGCACTAGTCCCCTTCTTGAGGGCTTCACCCTCAGGACCTCATCACCTCGCACAGGCCCCCACCTCCTAATACCATCACCTGGGGCGCTAGGTTTCAACATAGAATTTGCGGGGAGAGCAGTAACAAACATTCAGACCACAGCAAAGATCATCGCAGGTGTGTAAGGCCAGAAGAGACATCACAATCGCCCCCCATCTCACGCCCAGTTTTAAATAATTGTTATTACAGCTGAACACTGCGGAGCATGGCTGCGGGTCAAGGGATCTGCCTCAGACGCTTTTTCTAAGATCTATTAACCAGCAGGGAGTTTTGGAACTTTATAAGCACTGCCCCATAATCTTGCTAAGTGATACAAAATGGTGTTCTGTGAACCTTAAAACATCTATTTTCAACCAGGAAAACAGAACTTTCAACTTAGAAAAAGACTTTTTCTTCTTTCAGCTTTCTTGGTAATTTTGCATTCCCTAGTGGTGTTAAATGTTGCTTAGATTTATAATGGAAAGCAATTACCAGACACATTTACCATCTCCAGCTAATATGGTTTCCTTCAAAATGCAATGCGTCTGAAGAAACAGATAAAAGCCAGGCTTACGTGATCACACTGTGTGAGGCAATTCCTTTTATATCTTTTTAAGAGTGATTACAGACAAATTTGCTTTGCCAAAAAAGCCAACGCCTAGTACACTTGTACTTTATGTTTTTGGCATCCCTCAGTCTCTTAATTTTTTTGCAATTAGAGAAATATTTGGTGACCATAACTTCTCTCACTCGAATGAGGTTATCCCCCTTCCCTTCTTCCTCCCTACCCGGCCCCTCCAAACTGTACAGCTTTTCCCAAAATTCCATCTGTGGGAAAACCCAGCCTCCGGTCCCTACAGCTTACTTTCACTGCCTGTGGCTTATCTTGATCCAAATTGTAGCGTTTCATTCCAAACCCTCCCAGTGCAAAGTAGACTATATTTCAAGCCAAAGCTGGAGCCCAGCGACCCTTAAGGTTGGGTGGTGAATGGAACGTGTGAATCCTAGCTCTGTCACTGCCTAGCTGAAAAAAATCCCTCCACCGCCTATTAACTGAGTTTTCTCATTTGTAAAGTGGAAAGAATAGTATTTATGACAAAAAGGTAAACTAGCACCCCTAAGGATTAAGTGAGCTTACATCTGCGAAGTTCCTAATGTGTAGTAGCCATTCAACAAATACTAGCACCCATCCCTCTCTCCTCACAGCTCAAGAAAGGACCACATTCTCAAGCTCCCCATCCCCACATATATCAATTACTTTTTTATCTGTCCAAAAACCAAACATCCTCTGCTCCTGTAAAGGCTTATAGCAGAAGTCGTTGGCACCACACAGCATCCTTCTGCTTCTATGTCTCTCCCAGCATCCCTTGTAATTATGTTAGCCTTGTAACGAGTTATGGGAATATGAGCAAAAGTGAAGCATATCATTCATCCCCCTCCCCTGCTCTATCCAGGCCAGGGGGCATTTAAGATGCACTGGAGGTAACTTGCCTCCTTCTTTTCTGTTTGAAAGCAGAGGGCTCTGAAATGGAGCCCCAGGTTGGAAGAGCCTGGATCCCTGAGTCACTGCATGGAAGGGAACATACTCACTAGGAACACCAGAAATTGGACTCTGACACAGAAAGTGAACTTGTATCAGGTGAAGCCCCTGAAATGTTTGGAGGAATTTGCCTTTGTGTGTGGGTGGAGTAGGAGGGAACATTTACACCTCCTGTGAAAGCTGAAGTGGGTAAAATCCTTCCTTTCCCAATTGATATGGTTTGGCTCTGTGTCCCTGCCCAAATCTCATGTTGAATTGTAATCCCCAGTGTTGGAGGTGGGGCCTGGTGGGAGGTGATTGGATCATGAATAGTTTATCAATTACTATAGTAGTACTAGTTGAATAGTTTAGCACCATTGGGGCTGTTCTCGTGATACAGTTCTCATGAGATCTGGTTGTTTAAAAGTATGTGGCACCGACCCCCTTCCTCCTGCTCCTGCTTTGCCTTCCACCATGAGTAAAAGGTCCCTGAGGCCTTTCCAGAAGCAGGTGCTGCCAGGCTTCCTGTAGAGCCTGCAGAACTGTGAGACAATTAAACCTCTCTTCTTTGTAAATTACCCTGTCTCAGGTATTTCTTTACAGCAGTGTGAGAACCGATCAACACACCAGCCTTGGCGCAACTGGGAGCAAGCCTGTGACTCAGGATCTATGCACATGGCCCTCTCCCCTGGCGCTTTGAATCTCCAGCAGCGATGAACAGTCTGTACCTGCATCCTGGCCTCAGCTGTGATTCCTGCTGTCCAGCCTTCTGAAGTGCCCTTAGTTGGTTCCATTTTCCAAGATAGACCCTCTAGCTCCACAATGATGCTGTGAACCCGACGTCCTTTCAAAAATTCCCTTTTTGCCTAAGAAAGTCAGAGTGCTTGCAATTGAGAGCCCTGACTAATACACTTGGTATCAGTGGAGAAAGAATGTTTACGCATACTTCGTACATCCTCGGCCAAGCTGGCCACCCCGAGCCCCTCCACTCACTCTGATGCAACAGCTGAAGTGGCCACACCCTTGGCAAGGTCTCCATGAACATGTCTTGTGAATTCATGACAATCCAGCCAGTCCTGGTCATCCGTTGGCCATAAAATGCACATTGGCAGAGAAGGATCCATGAAGCCAGTGCTGAATTCCAAGAGCAATCTCAGATTTCTGAGCATAAGTGATAAAACTCAATTCTGGGAGGAGGAAGGTCAGGATAACGCCTCCTCTATCTGAGCACATGGGCCTCCACTCTGAAGAGAGCAGAACAGGAGAGATGGCCGGAGTGAACGCTCAGGGGACAGAGTTTTGTTCCCTCCATTCAGCCCTGCTGTGGTCTCACCAATACCTGGGCCCACCAGGCAGTTCACACAACTTCTCCTGGATCAGTTAACTCTCCTCCAACTGTGGTGTCCCTAGATCCAAACAAAAATCTAATGATGTGGCCACTGCTGCGGCAAACAAACCCAAACATAGAATGGCTCACACGTGATGGATGTTTCTTCCTCATTCTCAGGAGTGCAAAGGGTGCTTCCATGCAGCCGGCGACTGTGTCCTTCACGTGGTGACTCAGGGACCTCAGCCCCTTTCATCCGTGGCTCTGTGTGTAATGTGTGACCATTGAAGTTGCCTTGTTAGTCACTTCAAGTCAGTAGCAGAGAAAGTGAATTGCTGGCCGTGTGGCGGAAACATTTACGGTCACGAATGCAAGCGTCATGTACGGCTTCTACTCACATCCCATCAGCCACATCTAACTCTGCGGTGAGGCCGGGACATTTGACCACATGGCCAGAGAGTGAGGCTGTTTGCCCAAGAAGAGGAAACGGGTGGCAAGTGCTGACACTCAGCCACGCAAAGACTCTCCAACGTGGAGGCTGACAGAGCAGAAAATAGAACAAGCAACCATTCCAACCCGAGTGGTCAGGGGCTGAGAGCGCGGGAAACACCGCAAGCAGCCATATTCCAACCCGAATGATCAGGGCAGGTGTGTGTTGAAAGAGGGCAGTCCCCGAAATAGGTTGGTGTTTCTGATGACTGCCTGGTCAGCCCCTGCGAGCTAAAGTCGAGGACAAGATGATAAAACTGTGACCCCAATTGACTGCTCCAATTTCAACATGGGGGAAGTATGATTTCAACATGGGGAAATATGATTTCAACATGGAGAAATATGATTTAAACATGGGGAAACATGATTTCAAATAGAGAAATATGATTTCGACATGGAGGAATATGATTTTTAGGTGCTAAGTATGAGCAGCAGAGACGTTAGACTGGCAGACCCTTTGGAAACAGGCTGGCCCTCGATGCTCTGAGGTCATAGGGGAATCCTAGCCTCAACCAAAACAAACAAAAGAAAATAAAAGAAATAAAACCACTCTTCTCAGGCCCTGGTTCAAACAGTGCCCTTTACAATTCTAAGCTGATGGCAGCATTGAGTAGCCGCACCTGACAGCTGCTTTCTCCCCTCCTTCGAGGCCTGTTTGCCACCAGCTCCCTTCTCTGAGTGCAGAAAGCCTGGGAGGCTCACAGAGGCGAGGGCCGCCAGCCCGATGCCTGCAAGGTGGGGTGAAACCACAGACACTCAATAAACTTGGCCACCTGGCCCCCAAACCACCTGCCACCCCCAGAGTCAACAGCTCCTCCTGCCCCACCTCATAGCTAATGCAGGATGCAATCACATTGGCTGTCTGGCAGATGTCCATGTCTGCCGGGGCCCCGCCACAGGGCATAGTGGGAATTCATACTGGCAGGTTGTGCCACATTCCTCATGAGTGCAGTGCGGGTCAGGGAGGGCTGACCTTTCCCTTTCCAGATGCTGTTCTCACCTAGACACCAGCCACCCTGAAGGAACTGAAACAGGACCACTGGAGTGAGCAGGCGCGTGTGGGCCACTGTTGGCACACAGCTTCTACCGAGACATCTAGAATATGTCTGCAGAACTATCAATTCTGGAATTCTACGGCAAAGCCTTTCTCACGCAGTTTAGACTCCCAGCTTCAGCGTTCTGCTCTGCTGCCCCCTCGTGGAGATGGATGTCTACTGAGCTCGCGGAGCAGGTGGGTGTCACCTGTGCTAACAGGTGCTTAGTAAGGGGGTCCGTTCGTCAAATGGAAACACGCCACTCTTGTCGTGAAAAGGGGAGCCGTCAGTCCCCACTTTCTCCTAATATCCACTATCTTTACCGTCATCTAATGACGGAGGATGACCTGGTGTCCTAGCAGGATTACCAGGATCCCACCGACCCTAGCCTCACCTCCAGATACTCCACGCTCACCCAGCGTGTGCCCACCAGGTTCCAACCACACAGACCAGCCAGGTCCTCCAAAAGCCCGCATCCCTCCTGCCTCAGAGGCTTTGTACACACGCCTCCTCTCCATGGAATATTATCTACCCCGCCCCACCTGTGGCTCTCTTAGTCAATGAAGCCCAATTCCTCCTTTAACCTCGGCACTTCCCTGACTTCTGAAGCTCACAGCCCCCGTTAGACGTGTTCACAGCTGCCCACTGCACTTCCTCACTGCACAGCATTTAAAAGTTATACAGCATTTAAAAGTTAGGAATTACCAATCTCTGTGCTTGTCTCCCAAACCAAAATAATAAGCCTCAACAGGAGAGAAACCAAGTTCAGTTTGACTCACCCTTTGTCTCCAGCCACTAGCGTAAGTCAGGCCTCCCACAGTGCTGCCCAATTTTCTTGAATGAAGGAATGAGCTGAATCCTGCAGGTGGTAGACCGGGTGGTAAACAGGCTTCTCCCCTCTGTGGAAGCGCTTTCCTCGAGGTACGTACCACATAGCACCCTAACACAGAAGCGCGGTTCAAGAACCACTAACCTCAGTGTCGGCCGGGAGCTGGTTAGAAATACAGAGCACCAGGGCATCCCAAATTTCTCATGAAAGTTTGAGAGGTGCTGCACAGTGAAACTGAGGAAAGCAGGCACGGACGAACAAAAACTTGTGGCTTTTGTCTCAGAGTCCCTTTGCTAAAATCCTGCCGATTGCCTCTTTCCACGCATCAAGACCTAATATCCTCTGCATTCTTAGAAATCCCCAAAGTGACGGTATTTGACAGAGTCATGTAGCCTTACGAACCATCTGGATACCTCAAAGGACTTTTCCAGCTTAAAATGATTTATCTGATGCCCCCACAGTTGACAAAGCTACTGCAGCTGGTCTCACAACGTTAAGAGCTGCCACAAAGTGTCCTTGTTTTCTTGAGTTTTTATATTATACTTTCAATGATTGACCTTCCAGAGACACGATTTCACTGAGGCTTAGAACACTGAATTATTTCAAGACACAGCTCCACGCACACGTTAGTCTCCCTAAAAACCTGGATATTAGGTGTGTCTGAACTACCCTAGGAACTCAGTGACACAGCGTCTGCCTCGGCTTAAAATATGACTTCCCAATAATGTGGTTATTTCTACGATTGCTTTGCTGGCTGTGCATGCAGATATCTGCGGTTCTATGTGCCTCTTTGTAAAGGCAATCAGCCCAAGTAGTCAAGTGTAAACGCATTTCTAGTCATTTGTGCTGCTCAGGGCGTCTCAGAAGACACACCAGTCTTTCTTCCCCTAAGTTGTAATGCTTTGAAGCACTTAAGGATTTCATTAGCAGTGAACAAATCACTGTTCTTCAAGACCTAAAAAAAACGTGACCCAGAAAAGGACACGGTCCTTTGGTACCGCTGAGGCGGCCAAATCTCTCTTGTTCCAAACGACACATGCTTGATGTGGCTCTTCTTCCATAATAAGTTACAAATCCGTACTGCGATCATTAATCATGAGAGCCTCGTCCACGTCCCCTCTTTGAGAAGCTAAGCTGGAAGGATGATGACCGCGGACCGTTCGAACAAACGCTCCTGAGAGTGTGGCCACAGCGTGGAGCGTGAGCGCCCCCATGCGTCGCGTAGGGGAATTTATCCCCCGAGTGTTACCATCGCCAATTGCACAGCGATTCTGAGGGCCTGCAGCCCGCCAGGGTCCTGGGTGCCGGGGATGCGGGCGTGCATTAGGTAGACCAGCGCCCTATCCCCATAGCACATATTTCAGCTGCACAGCAAATATCTGTGCTCCACAAACAAGTCCCAGAGGACAGGGACCTCCTGCTTGGTTTACCAATAATCACTGAGCATCTAGAAAGGGCTTCGCACAGGTGATCAATAAATATGTATCGAATGAACGAATACAAATAAAAAGACAAGTATGCATTTTGGGCAAGGCATGTTGGCTCACACCTGTAATCCCGGCACCTTGGGAGGCCAAGGTCATCTTGAGTCCAGGCGTTTGAAACCAGCCTAGGCAACATAGTAAGACCCCACCTCTACAACATGCCTGTAGTCCCGGTTACTCAGGAGGCTGAGGCTGAAGCAGAAGGATGGCTTGAGCTCAGGAGGTCGAGACTGTAGTGAGCTATGATCACACCACGGCACTTCAGCCTGAGTGACAGAGGAAGACCCCATTTCAAAAATTTTTTTTAAAAAAAGGAAATCATGCATTTTAAAAATGTGGTTGCATGTTTTTCTTCTTGAGTTTGAAGAGTTCTGGTATATTCTGGATACAAGTCCTGTATCAGATACGTGACTTCCAATTATTTTTGCCCATTCTGGGATATACATACATTTTCATTCTCTTAGTATCATTTGAAGAGAAGAAATTCTTAATTTTGATAAAGTACAATTTATAATCTGTTTCTATTTATAGATCATACTTGTGTCATATCTAGGAATTATTTACTTCACCCAAGATAACAAAGATTTTCTCCTATGTTGTCTTCCTGAATTTTAGCAGTTTTAGGTGTTACAGCTAATTATATTATCCTTTTTGAGTTAATTTTATAGATGATACAAAATATTAATTGAGGCTTGTTTTTTCTGCCTATGGATGTCCAATTTCTACAGCATAATTTGTTGGAAAGATTATCTTTTCTCCATTGAATTTCCTTTGCAGCTTTGCCAAAAATCAATTAACCATATGCCTCTGAGTTCATTTCTGGAATCTCTACTCTGTTCCATTGATCTTTTTGCCTGTCTTTATGCCAATACCACACTGTCTTAATTATGATAACTTTGTAGTAATTCTAAAGTCAGGTAGTGTAAGTCTACCAGCTGTACTGATCTTTCTCAAGTTGTTTTGGCTCTTCTAGGTCCTTTGTACTACCATTTAAACTTTATAATTGCCATGTCAATTTCTTCAAAATCTGCTGAGATTTTTATTGGAATGGCATTGAATTTGTAGATCAACTTGGGGAGAACTGACATCGTAATAATACTGAAACTTCAAACCAAGAGCGCAGTATATGGCTATTCATTTAGATCTTCTTTCTCTTAGTACTGGGTTATAGTGCAATGTCCTTTACACCTTTTGTGTATACATCAGTTTTATGCCTCTGTAAGTTATATTTCTATTTCAATTTCTGCTTGTTCATTATGATTACATAAAATGCAATACATGTTGTATATAGATTTTATATCATTTTCTTTTTTTCTGGAGACAGAGGCTTCTTCTGCTCTGTCACCTAGGCTGGAGTGCGGTGGCACCATCTCAGCTCACTGCAACCTCTGCCTCCTGGGTTCCAATGATTCTCCTGCCTCAGCCTCCCCAGTAGCTAGGATTACAGGTGCATGCCACCATAATTGGCTATTTTTTTTGTATTTTAATAGAGATAGGGTTTCACTGTTTTACCCCGGCTGGCCTCAAACTCCTGAGCTCAGTCAATCTGCCCACCTTGGCCTCCTAAAGTGCTGGGATTACAGGTGTGATCCACCATGCCTGGCCCACTTTTCAATTATAGCAGCTTTTTTGTAGATCCTATAGAATTTTCTACATATACAATATACCATCTGCAAATAAATAATGCCTTTACACTTTCCTTCCCAATACAGATCCCTTTTATTTCTTTTTCTTGCCTTATTGCATGGGCAACTGCACATTGCACTGTACCTCCAGTACAACATTGAGTAGACGTGATGAGAACCAGCACCCACCCTTGCCTTGCCCTGATCATAGGAGAAAGTCTTTTTAACTGCTTAAGTATAAATATATATTAACTGTAAATTTTCCATAGATGTCTTTCATAATGATGGGGAAGCCACCTTCTAGTTGTAGTTTGCAGACAGTTTTAATCAGAAATGGATGTTGAAGGCTGTCAAATGCTCACCAGGCTTCTATTGAGATGATCGTGTAATGTAGCACCTGATATGTTTAATTATATTGATTAATTTTTAAATGTCAAGTTAATCTTACATTTCTGGAGTAATGCCTACTTGTTCATGATGTATTATCCTTTATATATACATTTTTTTTGGATTTGCTAAAATTTTAAGAATTTTACTGAAATATTGATGTTCAGTGCTATAACTTTCCCTCTAAGAATGTAATGCTAGAAATTTCCCTCTAAGGCCACTTTAACTCATCTCATAAGTTTTGATATGCTGTGTTTTCATTCTCATTTACTTCAAAATGCTAATTTTTCTTTTGGTTCCTTTTTTTACTTACGGGTAGACATGTGTTATTGAGTTTCCAAATACTTAGAGATTTTGCTGAGTTTTTTTTTATTGATTTCCAATTTTTCCAATTTTTTATTCCACATTACTAAAAAATGTATTTTGTGTAACTTGAAGTCTTTTAAATTTACTGGGACTTTTCTTATGGCCAGAATATGGTTTTCCTTGGTAAATGTTCTGTATGCACTTGAAAAGAACGTGTATTCTACCATTGTTGAGTAGATCGTTTTAAAAGTGTCGACTTGGATGATGATGTTCATGTTGTTCATGATGATGTTCATCTTTACTAAGTATTTGTTCACTTGGTCTATCAATTGTTGAGTGAGGGTGTTAAAATCTCTGACAATATTTGTGGTTTTTCCACTTCTTGCATATCTATCAGTTTTTGCTGTGTATATTTTGATGCTCTTTTATTATGATTATTAAGATTTCTTGATAAATTTACCCCATTTACAATTTTGTAATGATCCTCTTAATTCCTGTTTTTTCTGCCACAAAGTCTACTGTCTCAAATGTTAATATAGTCAATGAACTTCCTTGCTATTCATATTAGCATACTATAACTTTTTCGATTATTTTACTTTTAACTTACTTGAGCCTTTATATTTGAAGTGAGTTTCCTGTAAGCAGCATACTAGATTGTCCAATTTGTCATCTCTGTCTTTCAGTTTGAGGTATTTATACCATTTACATTTAATGTGATTATTGGTATGGTTAGATCTAAATCTATTATCTTGCCATTTATTTTCTATTTATCCTATCTATTCTTTGTTTATTTCTTCTACTTTTTCTGCCTTCTATTAGATTAAGTGTTTTAAATGATTCTATTGTATTTCCATGCTTTGCTTATTGGCTATAAATCTTTACTGTATTATTTTAGTAGCTGCATTAGAATGTATCACATTCGTCTTACACCTACCACACTCTACCTTGAGGTAACATTATATCACTTCGTGTATGGTATAAAAGCCTTATAACAATACACTTCCATTTCTCCCTTGTTGGCCTTTGTACTGTTGCCATTATACATTTTACCTCTACATATGTCATAAACCTCATAGGACATTGCTATTATTTTTGCTTTAAACAATCGATTATGACATGAAGAAATTTTAAAAGTAGGTAAAATATTTATATACACACATAGTGACCATAACCAGTGTTCTTTGTTCCATTGTATAGATACAGATTTCCATCTGGTTTCACTATCCTTTTGCATTTCTTATAGTACAGGTCTCCTGGCGATTAATTCTTTCAGCATTTGTTTGTCTAAAACTTTCTTTTACCTTTGTTTATGAAAGATACTTTTTCTGACTGTAGAATTCTAAACTGGCATTTGGGCATTTTATTTCATGATCAATGCCTTAAAGATGCTGCTCCATTGTCTTTTCCATGAACACTGTTTCTGATGCAAAATCTGCTGTCTTCCTTATCTTTTGTCCTCTAAACAAAATGTGTCTTTCTTTCTCCCTTCCCTGCCATTCTTTGGCTGCTTTGAAGATTTTCTCTTGATTACTAGTTTTAAGCATTTTAATTATAATACACCTTGCTGTGGTTTTATTCAGGTATTTTATGTTTGCAGTTTATTGAGCTTCTTGGACCTGTGAGTTCCATAGCTCTCATAAAATATAGAACTTTTTCAGCAATTATCTTCTCAAATGTTTTGTCTGTCTACCCTGCTCCTCTTATATCTACAGATGGTCCCTGACTTACAATGGAGGACTTAACATTTGATGGGCTTGTTGGGACATAACCACATCATATATTGAGGGCATCTGGATTTAACAGTGGTTCAACTTATGACTTTTTGACTTTAAGATGGGTTTATTGTGATATTGAATGAATTTTCAACTTACAATATATTTAACTTATGATTGGTTTATCAAGGCGTGGCCCTATTGTAATTTGAGAATCATCTGGACACTTGCAGTAATTCCACAGATTACCAATGCTATGTGTGCTCCAAGATTTGTCCTCCCTAGTCCTTTTGGGTGGTTCTTTCCCTGGCCTCAGATAATTTCTTCACATGCGCTTATCAGTACTCAGATAAAAAACACAAAGAGGGTCCTCTGCAGGTCTAGGAAGTTCTCTCTGTGCAACTCCCTCCCTGCACCCTGCCCTGAAAACTCAGGTTACCTCTCTTGACCCCCACCTCTCAACTTGGGATGGCTGGGCTCCACCTGGGCCACCCACGCTGGGCCATGGCCTGAAAACTCTCTCTGGGCAGTAAGCTGGAGTATTTGAAGGGCTCATCCATCAGTTTACCATCTCTCAGGGATCACTATTTTCATTTCTTAAAGTCCAGTCTTTGAAAACCATTGTTTTACATATTTTGTCCATTTTTCACTTCTTTCAGGTGAGAAAGTAAATCCAGTCCCTTTTGCTCCTTTGTGGCTAGAAGCAAGTCTAGATTTTTCACTATATATAAATAAATACTTTTTGTTTCTATGTATGTATTTCTTTATTTCTGTTGACTTTATAGAGATGGGTCCCACTGTATTGCCCAGACTGGTCTCAACCTCCTGGACTCAAGTGATCCTTTGTTTCAGCCTCCCAAAGTGCTTGGATTCCAGGCATGAATCACCACACCTGTCCAAAATACTTTTCTGTATTTAAGTCACATTGATTTAGATTTTCTGTCATGTGCAATTTTTAAAAACCTGATAAATACAGCCATCCAATCTGAACTGTTTCATTTCACTTTATTAAAGTGTCATAAATTGTATCAATTAAACATTAATATAGGGGTGCCAAGAATCTTTCTTAAATGCCAATACTTCCATAGGAAATAGGAGCAAAGAGCTATCAATAGTTTCACCTACTCAGATGAATTATTTCTGGTTGCTTTCCTCCTCATTGCTAGCCGAGACTGACCAAACTAAAAATGGAAAGTTTAGTTGAGGGGAAAACAAGAAAAAGTCAAAAATTAGGGGAGGAGGTAGAGTAAGCTTTGGTAGAATCATATACTTGGGTGGAAAGCGGGAAGAGCTCTGTTCCAGGTGAGGCTATTCGTGAGAGACATTTCAGCAAAGACCCAAGAAGATGCCAGGTCATCAGGATCAAACATGGGAAACTGCCATGCTATAGCCTGAATGTTGGTGTTCCCCCCAATATTCATCTGTTGAAATCCTGACCCCCAAATGATGGTATCAGGAGGTGGGGTGTTTGGGAGGCGAGTAGGTCATGAGGGTGGAACTGTCACAAATGGAATTAGTGCCCTCATGACAGGGACCCCAGAGAGCTGCCTCACTCTGCCACCACTTGAGGGCATAGCAACAAGGCATCATCTATGAAGCAGGAAGTGGCCCCTCCCAAGACACTGAATCTGCCAGTGCCTTGTTCTTGAACTTCCCAGCCCCTAGAACTACGAGAAATAAATTTCTGTTGCTTATAAGCCAGCCAATTTAATGGTACTTATACCATTAAATTTATAGTAGCCCAGATAGGCTAAGACATGCCATTTTGTAGATCAAAATATTAAAATATTGGTAATTTCATATGGTTTCATGAAATGCTATTTTCACAATTTTGCAATGAGCTGGCCAGTCCACTCAAAGCAACTTGCTTCTGGGGTGTACAACACTGGCTGGTATGCACCAGCCATCCTGTGAGTGGATTTGTTCATTCAACCATGATCCTGACATTAGGGATAAGGCAGTCAACAAGCCCGAAGGACTCTGGTGGAACCCATGGCAATACTAAAGGGAGGGTGGCCAGGAAAGGGCATCTGAGCAGAGATCCAAACATTCAGCAGGAACCAGCCTCTGAAAAACCTGGAGCAATACTCTTCTAGGCAGATGGATTTAAAAATGTTAAGATACCAAGAAGGGTATGAGCCGGGCATATTTAAGAAATAGAATGGGCCGGGCACAGTGGCTCATGCCTGTAATCCCAGGACTTTGGGAAGTCAAGGCGGGCAGATCACGAGGTCAGGAGATCGAGACCATCCTGGCTAACACAGTGAAACCCTGTCTCTACTAAAAATACCAAAAATTAGCCGGGCATGGTGGCATGCACATGTAGTCCCAGCTACTCAGGGGGCTGAGGCAGGAGAATCACTTGAACTGGGGAGGCAGAGGTTGCAGTGAGCCAAGATTGCACCACTGCACTCCAGCCTGGGAGACAGAGTGAGACTCTATCTCAAAAAAACAAACAAAACAAAAGTAGACAGAATGAGGATGTGGCTGGAGAAATATGGAGTCTGACAAGAAGAATCCAAAATCTTGAGATGGGTTTCTGTTTTATTCTAAGTGCCCTCAGATGCCATTAGGAGTGATGAAGTGACATGATTTGGCCTACCTCTTTAAAAACTAACTCTACCCCCTGCTTCAATAATATATTCATGGACTCATCTAGGAACTTAATCCACCACTTTTCACTTTCCTATTTAAACATACCCTTACACATTAGGTTGTCTTAGACCAGGCCTAGTGGCTCATGCTTGCAATCCTGGCACTTTAGAAGGCCAAGGCAGAAGGATTACTTGAAGTCGGGAGTTCTTTTTTGTATTATATTATATTATATATATATATGGCAGTATTTTTATATCTATTATTTATATAATGTATAATATAATAATATATAAAATAATAATATAATAATATGTATTTTTAAGACTAGTCAAGTGCAGTAGTGAGAAGGGGGGAAGAGGAGAACAAGGACTTTGATCTGTGACTGGCCTTGAACAATCAGTTGAGATAACACACTACTTTTGGACCAACTGAGGCCAGCAATTCAAGACCAGCCTGGGCAACATAGTGAGACCCTGTCTCTACCAAAAAATAATTTTTTTAAAATTAGCTAGGTCCAGTGGCCTGCACCTGTAGTCCTAGCTACTCAGGAGGCTGAGGCAGGAGGATTGTTTGAGTCCAGGAAGTTGAGGCTACAGTGAGCCAAGATCATGCCACTGCACTCCAGCCTGGGTGACAGAGTGAGACCCTATCTCAAAAAAAAAAAAAAAAAAAAAAAAGCCTGTCTTAGTGTGAGACATTTTCAAAGCACAACTCTGCTCCCAAGGGGTTTCTCTTTCTTCTCTTTCTTCACTAAAGAAAGAAATTTCTGGCATAAATTGTTATTTAACAACTCATCATTTTGGCCCACATTGAGAATGGGGTTTTCAAAGATGAGAGATGCAGTGTGTCGAATGTTTTCGCGGAGAAGCTGAGAGCTTCAGAGAGGAACGTACAGTTACGTTACCACATCGAACCCTCACGCTCCTTGCTGACTTTTTCCGAGAGACGGAAACAGCATTACTTTGCCTCCCCTACAAACTTCAGAACCTTGGAGATTTGCCCATCTGCTTAGAGAACGTCAAAGACCCGACACTGATGACTTTTCTTCTGTGGGAACACTCAATTCAGACCTTTCCTTCCCACCGTCTGCTGTCCTCGTCATTTCAAGTTCACTTGATGCAAATATTTTATGCCTCAGGTACAAGGTTGGAGTCAGTAGATAAATTCCTTAAATAATTCCAGACTATAGAAGATACGGAATACAGACAGATCCTCGTTTCCTTTTTTTTTTTTTTTTTTTTGAGACAGAGTCTCGCTCTGTTGCCCAGGCTGCAGTGCAGTGGCGCCATCTCAGCTCACTGCAACCTCTGCCTCCCAGGTTCAAGTGATTCCTCTGCCTCAGCCTCCTGAGTAGCTGGGATTACAGGCCTGCACCACCACATCTGGCTGATTTTTGTATTTTTAGTAGAGACAGGGTATCACCATGTTGGCCAGGCTGCTCTAGAACTCCTGACCTCAGGTAATCTGCCCACCTCGGCCTCCCACTATGCCTGGACCTCATTTCCTTTTAAAAAGACAGGGCAGTCAGGCATGGTGACTCACACCTGTAATCTCAGCACTTTGGGAAGCCGAAGCAGGTGGATTGCTTGAGTCCAGGAGTTTGAGACTAACCTGGGCAACATAGTGAGACCCCATCTGTGTTTTTGAAAACAGAAAAATTAGCCAGGCATGGTGGCATACACCTGTGGCCCCAGCTACTCAGGAGGCTGAGGTGGGAAGATCCCTTGAGCCCCTGAGTTCAAGTCTGCAGTGAGCTATGAGCAGGCCACTGCACTCTAGCCTGGGTAACAGAGCAAGACCCTGTCTCACACACACAAAAAAAGGGCAAATTTTTCTAACATGTACTAGCGTTCTACATACCAAACGCTCTTCTAAATTCCTTAATCCTCACAGAAATCCTGTGAAGGAAAAGTTACCATATTCTCGTTTTACAGACAAGACAGCCAAAGGAAGAGAGCAAGTGCCTAGGTACATAGCCAGTAGGAGGCAGGGATGGACCAAACCCAGGCAGCCTGTTCCCAAAGCCCGTGTGGCTCAGCCTGTGGGATGCCACCACGCCTGGGCTTTACACCAGAACCTAACAATGGTCACTGCAAACTAGAAAACTGTGGATCCATCTCCCATAGAAATACAGGCACAAAAATGAACAAAGAGAACAGAAATAAATCAGATAAACACTATGACCAAGCACGAAACCTAAGCAGGGCTTTTCCCCAGAAATTCAAGAATGATTGATGTTCAGGAATCTGTCAACATTTAAAAGTTATATCAAACAACTAAGGAAGGGAAAACAAATTTCATATGAAGAGATGCTGAAAAGGCAGTTGGTAAAGTTGAGTAACTATTTCTAATAAAGTCTTTCTAAATAAATTTCTTAAATGTTAAAAATTACTTGTCAAACCCCAAGAATACAGATCATTTAAAACAGCGAATACTGGTCAGGCACGGTGGCTCACATCTGTAATCCCAGCAGTTTGGGAGGCTGAGGCAGGAGGATCGTTTGAACCCAAGAGTTTGACCCCAGCCTGGGCAACATAGTGAGATCCTATCTCTATCAAATAATTTTTTTAAAAAACAGTAAATATTATTACCTTTTCATTTATTATTAATTAGCTATTTCAGCCTACTTAAGAATATGAGAAAATAAAATAATCAGTATAAACATTAGAAATGTGATAATATAATCTCTTTTGCTGTCTGTGATTACATACCTTGAAAAAGCAAAATACTTGAAAAATAAATGAATGAACAAAAGAAACAAAGAAGTGTGTGAAGACACTTGGATTAAAGATGAATACAGTCTTTAATTTTTTTCTGTAAATTAGCAATAACCAGATAACACTTAAAAATGAAGAAAAATTGGCCGGGCGCGGTGGCTCAAGCCTGTAATCCCAGCACTTTGGGAGGCCGAGACGGGCGGATCACGAGGTCAGGAGATCGAGACCATCCTGGCTAACACGGTGAAACCCCGTCTCTATTAAGAAATACAAAAAAAACTAGCCGGGCGAGGTGGCGGGCGCCTGTAGTCCCAGCTACTTGGGAGGCTGAGGCCGGAGAATGGCGTGAACCCAGGAGGCGGAGCTTGCAGTGAGCTGAGATCCGGCCACTGCACTCCAGCCTGGGTGACAGAGCGAGACTCCGTCTCAAAAAAAAAAAAAAAAAAAAAAAAAAGGAGAAAAATTGGCCGGGCACAGTGGCTCATGCCTGTAATCCCAGCACTTTAGGAGGCCGAGGTGGGCAGATCACGAGGTCACAACATGGAGACCAGCCTGACCAACATGGTGAAACCCCGTTTCTACTAAAAATTACAAAAATTAGCCAGGTGTGGTGGTGGGTACCTGTAGTCCCAGTTACTCGGGAGGCTGAGGCAGGAGAATTGCTTGAGCCGGGAAGCAGAGGTTGCAGTGAGCCGAGATCACACCACTGCACTCCAGCCTAGTGACGGAGTGAGATTCTGTCTCAAAAAAAAAAAAAAAAAAAAAAAAGTTTCATTTGTCAAAATACAGTTTTTTAAGTAAAAATAGCAGAATAAGATGAATTTTAAAACAAAGTATCTTATTGGATGATGTGAAACAAGATCTACACAAATGGAAAAAGATACTAACTGTAGAAGACTGATTCTCCTCTCATTATTCTAAATATTTTTTTAAGAGTGTAATTGAATCACATTTTCAGTTGGATAAAATGGTTTTAATACATACAGTATAAGAAATGTTCCACAGGTGTGGTGGCTCATGCCTGCAATCCCAGCACTTTGGGACGCCAAGGCAGGTGGATCACTTGAGGCCAGGAGTTTGAGACCTGCCTGGTCAACATGGTGAAACCCTGTCTCTACTAAAAATACAGAAAATGTTAGCTGGGCATGGTGGTGGTGCATGCCTGTAGTCCCAGCTACCTGAGTGGTTGAGGCAGGAGAATCTCTTGAACCCTGGAGGTAGAGGCTGCAGTGAGCCAAGATCGCACCTCTGCACTCCAGCCTGAGCAACAGAGCAAGACTTGTCAAAAAAAAAAAAGTTCAAGAATAGCCAAGGAAATGGTGGGAAATAAAGGGGATTGCATACCAGAGAGGACAACAGAGTCAGAATCCACTCGGAATCCTGGGGATCTTGGGCTGGAGAAATTGATGGTAGAACAGACGCCCAGAATGGAGCCCTGCTGCATGAGGATTAGCACAGGGCATGGGTGTCACTGCCACGGCGGGAGGTGGGTGGAGGGGCTACTTCCTAAACGCTGCTGCAGCAAACGTGTCATCAGTGTGGGAGAGGGAAAGACGAACCCGACCTGGATCCCCAGACACAGAATAGTTTCCGGAAAGAGTAACACTTTCATGCAAACAAATACAATTAAAATGTTAAAATAATTTACAAGACGATCCATACAACTTAGATTGGAGGAACCTATTTAGGGCCAACAGAAATCCAGAAGCTGTGATAAAAAGATAAAAAAATATTCAGCCATAATTTTAATTGCATGACCAAAAAAATGTCAAAAATATCAGTACACAAATTAAAAATTAAGAAAATATTAGACAAGTGCAATGGCTCATGCTTGTAATCCCAGCACTTTGGGAGGCGAAGGTGAGTGGCTCACCTGAGGTCAGGAGTTTGAGACCAGCCTGGCCAACATGGCAAAACCCCATCTCTACTAAAAAATACAAAAATTAGCCAGGCATGGTGGTGGGTACCTATAATCCCAGCTACTTGGGAGGCTGAGGCAGGAGAATTGCTTGAACCCAGGAGGTGGAGGTTTCAGTGAGCTGAGATCATACCATTGCAGCACTCCAGCCTGGGTGACAGAGCAAGACTCCGTCTCAAAAAAAAAAAAAAAAAAAAGAAAGAAAGAAGAGAAAAGAAAAAGAAAGAAAGAAAGAAAATATTTGCACGGCATATGAAATATCAAACGTTATCTTACAAATCAATACCAAATAATGACCAAAAGACAAACAACCTAATTTTTTTTCTTTTTTCTTCTTTTAATTTTAGAGATGGGGTTTCGCCATGTTGCCCAGGCTGGTCTCAAACTCCTGGGCTCAAGCTATCCTCCAACCTCAGCCTTCCAAAGTGTTGGGATTATAGGCATAAGCTACCATGCCCGGCCAAAAATCCACTTTTTTAAAGAATAAAAAAATACAAAGAAGAAACATACAAAGTAAAATGGTCTTTATACAAATGAAGGATGCTCCCACTTCCTTGGAGTCAGGGAAGTGCAAATTCAAATAATAATGAAATATCACTTTATACCCAGTAAATCTTCAAAATGTAGAAGAGTGATATTAGCCGGAAGGATGCAAGGAAGAAAGAAGGTGCTCTTAAACAAGCCTAGAAATGTGAGGTATCCATTTGGGAGAGCAACCTGGCAATATCTTTTAAATTATTTCCATTCCATCTGGGAATCTATCTTACAGAAATAAAAGCATCAACACATAAGTGAGAATATATATTGCAGAAATATTTGTAGTTAGGAGGAAAGACTAGAAATGGAGTAATAAACTGTCAGTTTAACAAACTGCAGTACTTTATAAAGAGCAAATATTATGCTCCCATTAAAAAGAATGGGTTTATGGAAAGAGAAAGGAATAGATAGATATAGATAGAAAGGTAGGTAGGTAGGTAGGTAGGTAGGTAGGTAGGTAGGTAGGTAGACAGACAGATAGATAGATAGACAGACTGATAGGGCCAGGCACAGTGGCTCACATCTGTAATCCCAGCACTTTGGGAGGCCAAGGTGGGTGAATCACCTGAGGTCAAGAGTTGAAGACCAATCTGGCCAACATGGTGAAACCCCATCTCTACTAAAAATACAAAAATTAGCCTGACATGGTGGCAGGTGCCTGCAATCCCAGCTACTTGGGAGGCTAAGGCAGGAGAATCGCTTGAACCCAGGAAGCAGAGGTTGCAATGAGCAGAGACTGTGCCAGCCTGGGCAACAAGAATGAAACTCTGTCTCAAAAAAAAAAAAAAAAAAAAGATAGACAGACAGACAGATAGATGAGTGGCAAGACAAGCGTAGTAAAATGTCAATGGTAGATTCAAGGTGGTGGGTATATGAGAGTTTGGGGGAATTTGTTGACTTGAACAAATTGAAGGTAGTTCCACTATGTATTACTAAGTAAAATAAGTTAAGTGTGGGTGAGTAGATGAGTCCCATTTTTTGTAAAACAAACAATGGAAAGACACTACAAAGGCAAACTTAATGAACTTTCATATATACAAAGAAGTATCGCTTAAAAGGTATAAGAAAAAATGACTCCATATACTTAAAAAAAATCCCACAGGCCAGGCGCGGTGGCTCAAGCCTGTAATCCCAGCACTTTGGGAGACCGAGACGGGCAGATCACGAGGTCAGGAGATGGAGACCATCCTGGCTAACACGGTGAAACCCCGTCTCTACTAAAAAATACAAAAAAAAACTAGCCGGGCGAGGTGGCGGGCGCCTGTAGTTCCAGCTACTCTGGAGGCTGAGGCAGGAGAATGGCGTGAACCCGGGAGGCGGAGCTTGCAGTGAGCCGAGATCTGGCCACTGCACTCCAGCCTGGGTGACAGAGCAATACTCCGTCTCAAAAAAAAAACAAAAAACAAAAAACAAAAAATCCCACCAAAAAAATTTAAAATACGTCTAAATAAGCTTAAGAACTCTACAAGAACTGAGTGAAGAAAACCCTTACTATATTAATGTTTTAATGTGAAAAATAGAAAGAAATATTATATTCTTGGAGAGAGGACTGTATTAGTCAGTTAGGGCTGCCATAATAAAGTTCCGCACATCTTTTGCCTTAAACAACAAAATGTATAAAACGTATTCTTTCACAGTTTCGGAGCCTGCAGGTTCAAGACCAAGGTCAGCAGGTGGATTTCTCCTGGGGGCTCTCTCCTTGGCTTGCAGACGGCCGCCTTCTTGCCTGTGTCCTCGTATGGTTTTTCTCTCTGTGTTCGTCCATCCCTGGTATCTCCTTGAATGTCTGACTCTCCTCTTCTTATAAGGACATAAGTCAGATTAGAACAGGACCCACCCTAAGGGCCTCGTTTTAACTTAATCACCTTTTTAAAGACTATCTCCAAACACAATCACATTCTGAGTACCAGGGGTTAAGGCTTCAACACATGAGTTTCAGGGTGTGAAGGCACACAATTCAGCCCTGAACAAGGACTCAATATCATAAAGGTGTTCTTGTCTCTTTGTTGATTTATAAATATGAAGTGTTGCTAACACAAATACTATAACTAGATTCTTTTCTTGCATTGGGTTCTGTTTTTTTGGAACTAGATTATGAGGAAAAATAAACAAGAAAGAGTAGCCAGAAAAAAAGTGTGTGTGTATATATATATATTTTTTCATATATATATTCATATATATATGAAGAGGATGGATTATGAAGTGACAATAGTTAAAACCTTGTGGCATTGACACAAAAATAGATCATTGTAATGCTATCAAAAGCACAGGAACATGCCTCAGTACAAATAAGAATATAACATATGATAAGTTTGACATCTCAGAGAAATTACGGGTAACTCTTCAATAATGGTGTTGAAACATAGGCATAACTATCTTGAAAAAGAAAATAAGGCTGGGTGCATCAGCTCAGGCCTGTAATCCCAGCACTTTGGGAGGCCAAGATGGGTGGATCACTTGAGGTCAGGAGTTTGAGACCAGCCTGGCTAACATGATGAAACCCGTCTCTACTAAAAATACAAAAATTAGCTGGGCGTGGTGGAGTGTGCCTGTAGTCCTAGCTACTCAGGAGGCTGAGGCACGAGAATCTCTTGAACCGGGAGGTGGAGGTTGCAGTGAGCC
Organism: Macaca nemestrina; assembly: GCF_043159975.1. NCBI lineage: Eukaryota > Metazoa > Chordata > Mammalia > Primates > Cercopithecidae > Macaca > Macaca nemestrina. Next base: position 2,139,338 of record NC_092134.1, read on the forward strand.
GAGATCACGATACTGCATTCTAGCCTCGATGACAGTATAAGATTCTGTCTCAAAAAAATTACATAAAAATGCAATAGCAAAAGGTAAATGATGAACTGGGAAAAAATGTTTGCATCTCATTACAAAGGATGTTCTTCATAATAAAGAGCTCCTAGAAATGGATTTTCAAAAAGGAAAGGCAACTAACAAAGAAAATAGAGAAAGGAAGGCTACAAGCATGCAACTTACAAATAACTAGGAATAGCTGTTCCACAAGTGAAGCGGTTAAATCTCACCTGTGATAAGATAAATGCAAATTAAAGCCACATGAAATTACATTTTTCAGTTATCAGAATGGCAAAGTTCCAAAAGTTTAATAACACAGGCTGGTATCAAAGCTATGGGAGAAAGACAGCACCCCCACTCTGCTAATGGGAATGTGAACAGCACAAGAGTTCAGGCCGTTAAGCAACAGCTACCGACGTTCATCTGTAACCCAACAATTCCACTTCTAGGAGTTGGTCCTACAGATATATTTGCACATATGCAAAATAACAAATGTGCAAGAACATATTCACAGTGCTGTTTGTAATAATTAAATATTATAACCAACCCAAAATGTCCTCAATAGGGGGCTGGTTATTAAATTTTGATGCATCCATCCAGGCTCAATGGTATACAACTACTTAGAGAGATCTCAATACTCACTGTGAAATTATCTCCAGGATACGCTCTTATGTGAAAAAGCCAAATGCATATTGTCTAAACAAACTAGCTTTTGTTTGCTTTTATAACTGGTGGAAGACTAAGAGTCTACATTCTTTTTTTTTTTTCTTTTTGAGACAGAGTCTCCCTCTGTTGCCCAGGCTGGAGTGCAGTTGCGCAATCTCAGCTCACTGCAAGATCCGCCTCCTGGGTTCACGCCATTCTCCTGCCTCAGCCTCCCGAGTAGCTGGGACTACAGGCGCCCGCCACCTTGCCCGGCTAGTTTTTTGTATTTTTTAGTAGAGACGGGGTTTCACCGTGTTAGCCAGGATGGTCTCCATCTCCTGACCTTGTGATCCGCCCGCCTTGGCCTCCCAAAGTGCTGGGATTACAGGCGTGAGCCACTGCGCCCGGCCTAAGAGTCTATATTCTTACGTGTTTGAGCATAAACAAATTATGACAGGACGTATAGGAAACCAATACAAGCCAGTGTCTATTGGGGTGAGACAAAGATTGCTGGATGGGGAGAGACTTCCCACCGCTGTGCCTGTCGGCACTTTGTGGGCTGTGGATCATGTGAGTGTGTAAGTGTTCCCTGTTCAAATAATCAAAAGTATTAACATTCACCTGTGACGGTAAATATTAGATGTCAACTTGTTTGGACTGAAGGAGGCGTAGATGGCGGGTGAAGTATGGTTCCTGGGCGTGAGGACGTTGCCAGAGGAGATGGACATTTGAGTCGGTGGACTGGGCGAGGAAACCTACCCTCAATGTGGGTGGGCACCATCCAGTGGGCTGCCAGCGCGGCTGGAACAAGGCAGGAGGAAGATGGGATGACCTGGCTTGCCGGGTCTCCTGGCTTCCTTCTTTCTCCTGTGCTGGATGCTTCCTCCCTCTCCTTCTGCCCTTGGACATCAGCCTCCAGGTTCTCCTGCCTTTGGACTCTGGGACTTGCACCAGTGGCTTCTGGAAGCTCGCAAGCCTTCCGCCACAGACAGAAGGTGGCACTGTCGGCTTTCTTGGTTTGAGGCTTTTGGACTGAGCCACTACTGGCTTCTCTCTCACCCAGCTTGCAGACGGCCTATCCTGGGACCTCGTCTTGTGATCATGTGAGCCAATTTTCCCTAATAAGTTCCTTTCATGTATACATACATTGTGTTGGTTCTGTCCCTCTGGGGAACCCTAAGACACCATCAAATCTGTGCACACACGCACAACACACACAAGCACACACACAGTGTGACAACGGAGAGAGCATGGAGGAATAGACGACCAGGCTGTTACTTGGTGAGGCAAGATGGAAGGAAAATAAAATGACTGTGCTTTTTAAGTCTCTGAGAAACCGTCACATACAATGACTTGCGCCAGAATGCACAGAAGCTTGTCTCAGAGTGCGGTACTGTGGATGGCTGTGGTATTTCTATATACTGTCTGAATATGTTTATAATTAACATCCACTCGTGTAATTAGAAAAAAATGGTAATTTTCATTTCCTTGCTGGGTGCAGTGGCTCACACCTGTAATCGCAGCACTTTGGGAGGCTGAGGCGGGCGGATCACCTGAGGCCAGGAGTTTAACAACAGCCTGGCCAATATGATGAAACCTTGTCTCTACACAAATACAAAAAAAAAAGCGGCCAGGCATGGTGGATTTCAGTCTCTCTAGCAGGTGGGATTACAGGTGCCCGCCACCACGACGGGCTTTTTTCTTTTTTTTTGTCTTTAGTGGAGACGGGGTTTTGCCATGTTGGCCAGGCTGGTCTTGAACTACTGACCTCAAGTGATCCACCTGCCTTGGCCTCCCAAAGTACTGGGATTATAGGCGGGAGCCACCATACCCGGCCAATAATAATAATTTTAAGACTTTTTAAATAAATGCATATGTTAACATTGTTGATTGACCAAAAAAATCCCTCTTTTCACAGTAGCTATGGCAGCGCTGGGCCTAGTGGTGTCACAGAGGTTCATAGGTACAGGGTGGACGACATCCTGCGTGTCCTGGCTGTGGGACCTTGGCTGGCCATGAGGATTACCATGAGACTCCATTAAAACACAACAGCTTCTCATTATCCAAATATCCTCATGGAGGTTGCTAGAGGAGGTGAAAGTCATCAACACCCGACGTTATTCACTGTTGATCACTTACAAAACGGCTCCCCAGCATCTCCCCCTGCCTCATGTTGGCACCTATCATCCAAGTCAGGGAGTCAAAATCCCAGGCCTTGGTCATCCTGGCCCTCCCTAATGAATGGAATCAGAGTTAAATCAGTTAAAAGAGACATTGCAAATCCTGCAACAGAAGATCACTTGGGGCCAGGTGTGATGGCACATGCCTGTAATCCGAGCATTCTGGGAGGCCAAGGCAGGTGGATTGCTTCACCTCAGGAGTTCAAGACCAGCCTGGGCCATGTGGCAAAATCCTGCCTCTATAAAAACTACAGAAATTAGCCAAGTGTCGTGGCGAACCCCTGTAATCCCAGCTACTTGGGAGGCTGAGGTGGGAGGATGGCTTGAGCCCAGGAGGCGGAGGTTGCAGTGAGGTGAGATCACACCACTGCACTCCAGCCTGGGCGTCAGAGTGAGACCCTGTCTCAAAAAAAGGAAAGAAAAAAACAGAGGGTGTCTTGGGAGAATTTCCCAAATGTCCGTGAGGACAATCAATGTCCATAAGAGAATATTCTGAGGACAGAAGACGAAGAAAGGGCCTCCAGGAAGGTGATGAAGCCCTGAAGTATTTTCACACAAATCTCTTCTTATGATTATGCTGTGAAAACCAAGTGTGAATTGAAGAATAAACTATAATTCTACCATACAAATTATGTTCCTCCCAAATGAAGGCAGTTCGTTTTTTGCTTTGTTCCAAGAATCAGCATATAATTTCAATTATGAAATCCATAGCATCAAATCCAAAACTTGTCACATTGTAACTCTGAGATTCCCGTCCTCGTGTTAAGTAGACTCTTTTCAAGTGACTACTTTTAATACCAATTATCTTTGGATAACAAGGCCTTCCTATGGCATGTATTACAGAGCTTTATTAAACTCGAGCACTGTGAGGACTTAATGGGATTAAATATTGGGTGATTTAATCATAGGAGAATCCCGAGCCAGCACAATTTCCATCTGTCTCAACATCTCAGCAGTGATGTTGCCCCTGATGAGCACCGTCAGCCCTGCCCTCCTCAGCCCCTGCAGTAATCCTCGATTGTTAGACACGAAATTCCAGGTGCCCTCAGCCTTCAAGGCCAGGCCGTAGACCCTACACACTCCTGCCTTTCCTTCCGTGCTAGCCTCATTAAGATGAAGGGCAAATACTCCCACTATTTCAAACTCGACTCAATGTCTCTACAATGAAAATAATTTTTAAAATTCTGGGGAAAACATTACAAATTTAACCATAGATTGATTTGTTTTTTTTTTTTTTGAGACAGGGTCTCACTCTGTTGCCCAGGCTGGAGTGCAGTGGTGTGATCACAGCTCACTGCAGCCTCGAGCTCCAGGGCTCAAGCAATCCTCCCACCTCAGCCTCCTAAATTACTGGGATTACAGGTGAGTGCCACCATGCCTGGCTAATTTTTGTATTTTTAGTAGAGACGTGGCTTCACCATGTTGCCCAGGCTGACAATTTCTGTTATATCAACATGTTATGAAGCATGCTGAGCCCCCTCTATACACATACACACACACACACACATGCATGCACACACACACACACATGCACACACACATGCATGTACACACACACACCCCCATGTATGCACACACACACATGCACACACACATGCATGCACATGCACACATGCACGCACACACACGCATGCACACACACATGCACGCACACACACATGCACGCACACATGCACGCACACACACATGCACGCACACATGCATGCACACACATGCATGCACACATGCACGCGCACACACATGCATGCACACACATGCATGCACACACACACGCATGCACACATACACACACATAAGCACCATGAGAGCAGAGACATGTGTGTCTCATTTACAGGTAAACGGCAAAGTCCAACTTATAACAAGAACTCACAAATTCAAATGCCTGTAAACTAGCGCCTACACCAAGTATGAGCAAGCAGGCCCACATTTTGCAGAAGCCGAAGTCCTGGTGATCTGCTGAACTCTGTCCCTCCACACAGAAACGGGCATGGCCAGATCATCTCATTTCTCGGGGGAAAATGTAAATCCACACTTTCATGAGAATTTTTTTTTAATTTTAGAGACAAAGCCTTGCTTTGTTGCCCAGGCCAGCCTCGAACTCCTGGCCTCAAGAGATCTTTCCACCTCAGTCTCCCAAAGTGCTGGAATTACAGGTGTGAGTCATTCCATCTGGTCCTGAAAAGTTTTAAGTTGCATAAATGTTTTTAAATGACCTTGGCCAAAACAGAATACGTTGCTGGTGGAAATGAAAATGGTTTTGAGCCCTAAAGGGAAGAATTTGGCAGTATTTAGCCAAATTGAATATGCCTTTACACTTTGACCCCAGTCTCACTTCTTCTACAAAGATGCTCTGGCACAACTATATGAAATTATAAGTGCACAAGACTATATTCGTCTGTTCTCACGCTGCTGTGAAGAAATACCCAAGACCGGGTAATTTATAAAGAAAAGAAAGGACGTTTAATTGACTCACAGTTCTGCATGGCTGGGAAGGCCTCAGGAAACTTACAATCATGATGGACGGCACCCCTTCACAGGGCGGCAGAAAAGAGAATGAGTGCCGAGCGAAGGGGGAAATGCCAGACACTTAGAAAACCATCAGATCTCGTGAGATTCACTCATTATCACAAGAACAGCCTGGGGGAAACTGCCCTTGTGATTCAATGACATCCACCTGGTCCTGCCCTTGACCTATGGGAATTATTACAAGTCAAGGTGAGATTTGGGTGGGGACACAGAGCTACACCATATCAACTTTCATTACAAAAGACTGGAAATAACCCACATGTTGTTCAAGAGGGTCTCATTGAACATATCCTGGATTATAATATGATGTGATGTAATACCTATGCTGTTATAAAAATGAATTCAAAAGATCCAGGGATTTATTAATACTTTTCGCTTCCAAAAAAAATGTTTCCTACCTCTGTCCCCCAGACAGTCGAGTGGCAATGACCAACTGGCGACAGCAAACATCTTGTGCCCCAGACCCAGGTCTCTGCAGAGCATTTCTCGTTAACGAGAGTCAGGGCTTGCTGGGGAAACTCTGACACTTAGTCTGGAGCCAGAGATATGTACGGTGATTCCAGGACATTTTGTCAAGACTGAAAGTAAAAATGTTATTAAACAGGAAAAGTGTCATACTGCAATGATGCCAAAGACAGTGGAATTTGACCATCAAAAAAGAAAAGAATGACCAGGTGTGGTGGCTCATGCTTGTAATCCCAGCACTTTGGGAAGCCAAGGCAGGCGGATCACTTGAGGTCAGGAGTTCAAGACCAGCCTGGCCAACATGGTAAAACCCCATCTCCACTACAAATACAAAAAAGATTAGCTGGGTGTGGTGGTGCATGCCTGTAATTCCAGCTATTCAGGAGGCTGAGGCATGAGAATTGCATGAGCCCAGGAGACGGAGGTTGCAGTGAGCCGAGACCTCACCACTGCACTCCAGCCTGGGCAACAGAGAGAGACTCCATCTCAAAAAAAAAAGAAAGAAAGAAAGAAAAAGAAAAAGAAAATAATGATTGCAATATGTGGAACCACACCAAATGCATACAAATCTATGCCCACATGAGACTGCAAAGGGGAATACTCATCCGCTGCTTCTGCAAGTGGCCAGGGCACCAAATCAGTATCCAGAAAATTGATCAGGAAAAAAATCAAGTATTAATTCTGTATTTTAGGATAACCAAATGGTTGACGGAGAAAAGCCATTCTGTACAAGACAATCACACCTGACAAATGCAGGTGTAATAGGATAAGCAAAGTAACACATCACAATCATTTATTAATAGATAAAATAGTGGATCTCTTAGTCATCAAAGATTGCAGTCATTTATTGATAGATAAAATGGTGGATCTATTAATACTCAATGACTGCTGTGAAACTTTTATCAATGAGCTTTTGTTGCTGTTGTTTCTTGTTTGTTTGTTTTGAGACAGGGTCTCACTCTGTCACTCAGGCTGGAGTGCAGTGGTGCACTGTAGCTCACTGCAACCTCTGCCTCCTGGGCTCAGGTGATCCTCCCACCTCAGCCTCCCAAGTGGCTGGGACTATAGGCACACACCACCACACCAAGCTAACTTTTGTATTTTTTTAGAGACTGGGTCTCACCATGCTGCCCAGGCTGGTCAGTGAGTTTTTTTATTACAGACATTTTCACACATATAGCAAAGTAGACCTTTTAAAACCTTATTAGCACACAAAAAATGAACAGCAATTCCTTAGAATCATCAAATATAGAGTCCTCAAATGTCTTTATCTAGCAAATATTTTTCTTCAACATTAAAATCAAGATCCAAACTAGTTCCAGAGATGGCCTTCAATCCACGAGGCTCTTAGGTCTCTTTTAAGCTGCAATCTTACAATTCCACCCCTTGCTCTTTGTTGTAGTTTTTCTAGAAGGAAATCACTGTTCCATCGAGTTCCACACATTCTGGACTTTGCTGATTTTGGGGAGTGTAATTTATCTTAATCTTTCGGATCCTGAATTCCTATGAAATTGTAGTTTAAAAGCTGGATTCAACGTTTTGGCAATGACATTTTGCAGGTGGAATTTTCAGCACCAGCATCTCGGTAAGAAAGGCATAAAAAGGCACCAGGGCATCTGCAGTTCCTGAAAGCAGAACCCCAACAAGTCAACAAGCTCTCCACCGAAGCAAAGAGCAAAGTGGGAGGCCGCTGTGAGGAGCCCAGGGAGCCCGGCAGGTGCTGGGGCGTCAGTACCTCAGAGCAGCTGCTACGCACTGAATGTCTCTGCACCAAGATTCCTGTGTTGGAGCCTTGACTCCCAGTGTGGTTGTTTTTCGAGTAAGGCAGGAATTAAGGTTCCATAAGGTCTAGGGGCAGGACTGAAATCCATCCTTTTTTTTTTGAGACAGAGTCTCACTCTGTCGCCCAGACTGGAGTGCAGTGGTGCGATCTTGGCTCCCCGCAAGCTCCGCCTCCCGGGTTCACACCATTCTCCTGCCTCAGCCTCCTGAGTAGCTGGGACTACAGGCGCCCGCCACCACGCCCGGCTAATTTTTTGTATTTTTGGTAGAGACGGGGTTTCACCGTGTTAGCCAGGATGGTCTGGATCTCCTGACCTCGTGATCCGCCCACCTCGGCCTCCCAAAGTGCTGGGATTACAGGCATGAGCCACAGCGCCTGACCTCAAATCCATCATTTATTATTTATTTATTTATTTACTTATTTATTTATGTATTTAATTTTAAAGACAAGGTCTGGCTCTATCGCCCAGGCTGGAGTGCAGTGGTGTGATCTTGGCTCACTGCAATCTCCACCTCCTGGGCTCATGCCATCCTCCCACCTCAGCCTTCCCAGTAGCTGGGACTACAGGCACCCACGACCATACCTGGTTAATTTTTATATTTTTTGTAGAGACAGGGTTTCACCATGTCGCCCAGGCTGGTCTCGAACTTGTGAGCTCCAGTGATCTGCCCACGTTGGCGTCCCAAAGTGATGGGATTACAGGCGTGAGCCACCATGCCTGACCATATTTTTAATTATTTTTAGTAGAGATGGGGGTCTCCCTATGTTACCCAGGCTGGTCTCAAACTCCTGGCCTCAAGTGATCCTCCCACCTCAGCTTCCTGAGTAGCTGGGCTGACTTACTGTCATTATCCACCGTGCCCAACTAAAAAATCAGTCAAAAAAAAAAAAAAAAAACCCTGAAATACTTAACCTACCTGACTTCAAGGCTTAAAATTACATAAATCAAGGCCAAGTGTGGTGGCTCACACTTGTAATCACAGCACTTTTTGGGGCCAAAAAATACAAAAATTAGCCAGATGTGGTGGTACACACCTGTAGTCCCAGCTACTTGGAAGGCTGATGTGGGAAGATCACTTGAGCCTGGAAGATCAAGGCTGCAATGAGCCAAGATTGTGCCACTGCACTCCAGCCTGGGAGACAAAGTGAAGCCTTATCTCAAACAAACAAACAAGAGCAGCAAAACTACATAAATCAAAATACCTTGTCAGAAAGATAGTCACAGAGATCAATGACACAGAATTTGCAAGTTTAGGAACAGACCCACCCAGGTTTTGTCAATGGATTTTCAACAAGATGTCCAAGTAACTTAACACAGAAAGGAAATTATTTGCAACAAATGGTGCTGTATCAACTGGATACTCATGTGGGGAACAAAAATGACTCTTAACGCCTGACACCATATACAAGTTTAATCCAAAATACATCACAGAGGTATATGTAAAATCCAAAACTATGAGTCTCTAGAACGGGAAGAAAATCTTGGTGATATGGCATAGACCACAAGAGAAAAAAATTAACTAGACGTCATCAAAATTAAAATATCTTTTTGTGGCAGGGCGCAGTGGCTCACGCCTGTCATCCCAGCACTTTAGGAGGCCAAGGCAGGAGGATCACTTGAGGTTGGAGGTGTGAGACCAGCCTGGTCAACATGGTGAAACCTTGTCTCTACTAAAAATACAAAAATTAGCTGGGCGTGGTGGTGCGTGCCTGTAATCCCAGCTACTCAGGAGGCTGAGGCAGGAGAATCACTTGAACCTGGATGGCAGAGATTGCAGTGAGCAGAGATCGTGCCACTGTACTCCAGCCTAGGCAACAAAGTGAGACTCGGTCTCAAAAAATAAACAATAAAAATAAAATAAAATATTTTGCTCTTTGAAATAACCCATTTTTAAAAATAGAAAGGCAAGGTATCCATTGAAGAAAACATTTGCACCACACATGCCAGAGAAAGAACTTACATCCAGAACATGGGAGAACTCTTAAAAGCCAATAACCAGAAAACAAATAACCCACTTTTTAAAAAAGGCGATAGATATTTCGTAGGATAATATTTGTAAATAACCAATAAGCACATGAAAAAACGTGCCCCATGCCGGGTGCAGTGACTCACGCCTATAATCCCAGCACTTTGGGAAGCTGAGATGGGCGGATCACCTGAGGTCAGGAGTTCAAGACCAGCCTGGCCAACATGGCGAAACCCCATCTTTACTAAAAATACAAAAATTAGCCGGGCATGGTGGCATGTGCCAGTAATCAAGCTACTTGGGAGGCTGAGGCAGCAGAATTGCTTGAACCCAGGAGGCGGAGGTTGCAGTGAGCTAAGTTCCTACCACTGAGCTCTAGCCTGGGTGACAGAGGAAGACTCGTCTCAAACAGAAAAGAAGAAGAAGAAGAAAAAGAAGAAGGAGAAGAAGAAAAAGAAGAAGGAGAAGGAGAAGGAAGGAAGAAGGAAGAAGAAAGAAGAAAGAAGAAGAAGGAAGAAGGAAGAGGAAAGAAAGAAGAAAGAAGGAGGAGGAGGAGGAGAAGAAGGAGGAGAAGAAGGAGGAGGAGAAGAAAGAGAAAAAATGTTCCTCACCATCATCAGGGAAACAAAAAACACAAATTAAAACCACAATTGGACACCAGCACATGCTTGTGAACAACAGGCATTGTCTCCCACACTGCTGGTGGCAATATAAAATGGTATAAATCCTAGAAAAAAATAGGACTTTCTTTCTTAAAACAGTAAACATACGCTACCATATGACCCAGTCATTTCAGACTTGCTCCAGAGGAAAAAAAATACACGCCCACATAAGGACTGGTATACAAACATTCCCCACAGCTGTGTTTCTAATAGCCAAAAGCTGGAAACAACCAAAATACCCATGAAATGAAGAGGGCGGGCATTTCATGGACAAAGGAAGGGTGATGTATCCATACAGTGGGATGTTACTCAGCAATTTAAAAAGCAAGCTACTGACACAAGTTACAGCACAGTTGAATCTCAGAAGTACACAGAGTGAGAGAAGCCAGACAGAATCATAGCCAGGCACGATGGCTCACACCTGTAATCCCAGCACTTTGGGAGGCAGAGGCAGGAGGATCGCTTGAGGTTGGGAGTTCAAGACCAGTCTGGGCAACATGGCGAAACTCTGTCTGTACTAAAAATTAAAAAAATTAGCCGGTTGTGGTGGTGGGCACCTGTAATCCCAGCTACTCTGGAGGCTGAGGCAGGATAATGGCTTGAACCCGGGAGGCAGAGGTTGCAGTGAGCTGAGATCACGCCACTGCACTCCAGCCTGGGTGACAGTGAGACTTTGTCTCAAAAAAAAAAAAGAAAAGAAAAGAAAAATAGAATACACTGTATGATTCTATTTGTATAAATTTCTGGAACATGAAAACTAGCATACAATGACAGAAACCAGATCCTGGGTATGAAAAACCAATGAGAAAACACATCCTGGGGATGGCGTGGAGGTAGGGATGGGTAGTGGAGGTAGGGATGGGTAGTGGAGGTAGGGATGGGTAGTGGAGGTAGGGATGGGTAGTGGAGGGAGGGATGGGTAGTGGAGGGAGGGATGGGTAGTGGAGGGAGGGATGGGTAGTGGAGGGAGGGATGGGTATAGACGGGCACTAGAAACTTTTGGGGTCATAGAAATAGCTGCTACCTTGAGTGTTATGGATGTGAAACTCCACATGCATGTCAAAAACAAAGGCTACACCAACAATATCTGCGCTTTAGTGTACTTCAATTAAACCTCCATAAAACTGAAGTTAAAAATAAATGACAAGATGAAACCAATTCAAAATGAGGAATAAGTATAGAAGATCAGAAAAGAAGATCTAATATAAATTTAATATGAGTTGCTGAAGAGGAAAACCAAGGCAGTAATACAAAATAATATTAAAAAGTATATTTGGGCCTGGCGTGATGGCTCATGCCTGTAATCCCAGCACTTTGGGGGGCCAAGGCAGGTGGATCCCTTGAGGTCAGGAGTTCGAGACCAGACTGGCCAACATAGTGAAACCCCATCTCTACTGAAAAAGAAAAATACACTCACACAAAAATTAGCCAGGCATGGTGGCGCATGCCTGTAATCCTAGCTACTTAGGAGGCTGAGGCAGGAGAATCGCTTGAACCTGGGAGGCAGAGGTTGCAGTGAGCTGAGATCACCCCGCTGCACTCCAGCCTGGGGACAGAGTGAGACTCCATCTAAAAAAAAAAAGTATATTTTGAGAAGTGTTTCCTGAAATGAAAAAAGGCTTGAAATTAGGTATTGAAAGGGCACAATATCTAGGAAAATTAACCCCAAGTGGCTAAGCCCATGTTGCTTCAGACCATCTAAATGACTGGAGAGATACCGGGGACTACTGGTTAGAATGGAATATACATCTCCTTGCAGAATTAGGACGAATGCCTATAGGAGAGAGTGATGTCATGTGACAGCTATGGGTTCTGACAATGTCAATACAGTCCAACTATCAAAATGAAGAAAAAAATATTTGTGCACATTACTGAATTTTGTTACATACCAATTTCAGCAAGGATTCAAAGGAGGCATATGGAGAGCATATTAAAAGTAGGTCGGGCACGGTAGCTCACGCCTGTAATCCCAGCACTTTGGGAGGCCAAGGTGGGTGGATCACGAGGTCAGGAGATGGAGACCATCCTGGCTAACACGGTGAAACCCCGTCTCTACTAAAAAACGCAAAAAAAAAAAAAAAATTAGCCGGGCGTGGCGGCGGGCGCCTGTAGTCCCAGCTACTTGGGAGGCTGAGGCAGGAGAATGGCTTGAACCCGGGAGGTGGAGCTTGCAATGAGCCAAGATCACGTCACTGCACTCCAGCCTGGGTGACAGAGCGAGACTCCTTCTCAAAAAAAAAAAAAAAAAGAAGTGTAGAACTGGGCCAGGCGCGGTGGCTCACACCTGTAAACCCAGCACTTCGGGAAGCCGAGGTGGGTGGATTGCTTGAGCTTGAGAGTTCGAGACCAACCTGGGCTGACAGTTGTGTAATTTTATGCACCAGGAGTGTTTGGATTCCAGATTTGTATTTGATAGACCCCTTCCAGTGTCTCATCTTGTATCTCTAATTGGAAACCAAACCCAGATACCAACACTGTGATACGGCCTGAGACCATATGGTGCTGGGCTGCTTATTGCTGGTGATGATGCTGCAGGCCCTCACATTTTCCAAACCTGTCCATCTGGTAACGATTTTGACTGCAGAGCTAATGTCCATTGGAGCCTGTTTTCAGTCCGCTCGTGCTTACTTGGAGAGACATATGTCTGAATTTATGGAGTGCAATTTAAAGGAACTGGCTAAACATGGTCTGCGTGCCTTAAGAGAGACACTTCCGACTGGGCACGGTGGCTCACGCCTGTAATTCCAGCACTTTGGGAGGCCGAGGCAGGTGGATCATCCAAGGTCAGGAGTTCGAGACTAGCCTGGCCAACATGGTGAAACCCCACCTCTACTAAAAATACAAAAAATATTAGCCGGTCATGGTGGCATGTGCCTGTAATCCCAGCTACTAGTGGGTGCTGAGGCAGGACAATTGCTTGAACCCGGGAAGTAGAGAGTTCAGTAAGCCAAGATCATGCCACTGCACTCCAGCCTGGGTGACAGAGCGAGACTCTGTCTCAAAAAAAAAAAAAAAAAGAGAGAGACACTTCCTACAGAACAGGACCCGGCTAAAAGAATGTTTCCATTGGAATTGTTGGTAAAGACTTTGGAGTTTACAATCTATGATGATGATGATATGTGTCCATTCCTGGAAGGTCTTGAAGAAAGGCCACAGAGAAAGGCACAGCTGCTCAACCTGCTGATAAACCTGCAGAAAAGGCTGATAAACCAATGGAATGTTAGGTGATAAGCCAGCCTATATATGTATTATCAAATATGTAAGAATGCAGGCACCACATACTGATGACAATAATCTATATTTTGAACCCAAATTTGTAGAGTGGTGGAATGCTATGTTTTAGGAATCAGTCCAGATGTGAGTTTTTCCAAGCAACCTCGCTGAAACCATATCACAGAATACATTTTTCTTTGAGAGGGTCTGTACAATCATTTTCTAAAAAGTATAGGTATCTGTACTAATGTTCATATATGAAGAAAAGGTATCTTTGTGATTTTAAAGACAACTGTGAAATAAAATTGTTTTGCCTCCTGGGCACAAAAAAAAAAATTAAAAATTAAAAAAGTGCACGGTGGCTCATATCTGTAATCCCAGCACTTTGGGAGGCCAAGGTGGGAGGATTGCTTGAGGCCAGGAGTTCATTGGGCAACATGGTGAGACCTGTGTCTCTGCAAAAAATTAAAAATAAAAAGAATTGCCGGGCGCGGTGGCTCAAGCCTGTAATCCCAGCACTTTGGGAGGCTGAGACGGGCGGATCACGAGGTCAGGAGATCGAGACCATCCTGGCTAACACGGTGAAACCCCGTCTCTATTAAAAAAATACAAAAAACTAGCCGGGCGTGTTGGTGGGCGCCTGTAGTCCCAGCTACTAGGGAGGCTGAGGCAGGAGAATGGCGTGAACCCAGGAGGTGGAGCTTGCAGTGAGCTGAGATCTGTCGCTCCAGCCTGGGCGACAGAGCGAGACTCCGTCTCAAAAAAAAAAAAAAAAAAAGAATTAAAAATTTAAAAAAAGAAACGAAGTACTGATTCATCTACAACGTGAATGAATCTTGAAAACATTATGCTGATGAACGAAGCCAGACACAAAAGCCTCCACATGGCAAGAATCCGTTTTTATGAAATGTCTAGAATAAGCCAGTCCATAAAAACAGAAAGCAGGCTGGGCGCGGTGGCTCACGCCTATAATCCCAGCACTTTAGGAGGCCGAGGCAGGCGGATTACGAAGTCGGGAGATCGAGACCATCCTGGCTAACACAGTGAAACCCCGTCTCTAGTAAAGAATACAAAAAATTAGCCGGGCGTATTGGCAAGCGCCTATAGTCCCAGCTACTCAGGAGGCTGAGGCAGGAGAACGGCGTGAACCCAGGACGCGAAGGTTGCAGTGAGCCGAGATTGCGCCACTGCACTCCAGCCTGGGCGACAGAGCAAGACTCCATCTCAAAAAAAAAAAAAAACCAAAAAAACAGAAAGCAGATTCATGGTTGCCAGGGGCAGGAGAAAGGGGGACACAGAAGTGATTACCAATGAGTATGGGGTTTCCTTTGGGGGTGAAGCAAATGTCCTGGAATTAGATAGTTGTGTTCGCACAACACTGTGGCTGTACTAAACGTCACTGAATCGTACACTTAAAATGGTTAATTTTTTTTTTTTAATTCAACGTTTTATTGACTAAGTCATGTGTGCCGGGCACTGTGCTGTCAGGTGGGGGCAGGGAAAACAGCATGGCGTGGTTCCAGTGTGCATTAAGAGAAACATTAGCCAAACATGCTCTACAGATGTTCCTGTGGAAATAGACAGTACAACTTTCTCCTGTAACCATCATGGTTAACTGTTATATCAGACATACATCATTGTCACGGTCACCTGTCACCATCACTATCACCATCACCTATCACCATCACGGTTGACTGTTACACTAGACACACATCACTGCCACGGTCACCCATCACCATCATGGTCACCTATTACATCAGACACACATCACTGTCACAGTCACCCATCACCATCATGGTCACCTATTACACCAGACACACATCACTGTCACAGTCACCCATCACCATCATGGTCACCTATTACACCAGACACACATCACTGTCACGGTCACCCATCACCATCATGGTCACCTATTACACCAGACACACATCACTGTCACGGTCACCCATCACCATCGTGGTCACCTATTACACCAGACACACATCACTGTCACGGTCACCCATCACCATCGTGGTCACCTATTACACCAGACACACATCACTGTCACGGTCACCCATCACCATCGTGGTCACCTATTACACCAGACACACATCACTGTCACGGTCACCCATCACCATCGTGGTCACCTATTACACCAGACACACATCACTGTCACGGTCACCCATCACCATCGTGGTCACCTATTACACCAGACACACATCACTGTCACGGTCACCCATCACCATCGTGGTCACCTATTACACCAGACACACATCACTGTCACGGTCACCCATCACCATCGTGGTCACCTATTACACCAGACACACATCACTGTCACGGTCACCCATCACCATCGTGGTCACCTATTACACCAGACACACATCACTGTCACGGTCACCCATCACCATCGTGGTCACCTATTACACCAGACACACATCACTGTCACGGTCACCCATCACCATCGTGGTCACCTATTACACCAGACACACATCACTGTCACGGTCACCCATCACCATCGTGGTCACCTATTACACCAGACACACATCACTGTCACGGTCACCCATCACCATCGTGGTCACCTATTACACCAGACACACATCACTGTCACGGTCACCCATCACCATCGTGGTCACCTATTACACCAGACACACATCACTGTCACGGTCACCCATCACCATCGTGGTCACCTATTACACCAGACACACATCACTGTCACGGTCACCCATCACCATCGTGGTCACCTATTACACCAGACACACATCACTGTCACGGTCACCCATCACCATCGTGGTCACCTATTACACCAGACACACATCACTGTCACGGTCACCCATCACCATCGTGGTCACCTATTACACCAGACACACATCACTGTCACGGTCACCCATCACCATCGTGGTCACCTATTACACCAGACACACATCACTGTCACGGTCACCCATCACCATCGTGGTCACCTATTACACCAGACACACATCACTGTCACGGTCACCCATCACCATCGTGGTCACCTATTACACCAGACACACATCACTGTCACGGTCACCCATCACCATCGTGGTCACCTATTACACCAGACACACATCACTGTCACGGTCACCCATCACCATCGTGGTCACCTATTACACCAGACACACATCACTGTCACGGTCACCCATCACCATCGTGGTCACCTATTACACCAGACACACATCACTGTCACGGTCACCCATCACCATCGTGGTCACCTATTACACCAGACACACATCACTGTCACGGTCACCCATCACCATCGTGGTCACCTATTACACCAGACACACATCACTGTCACGGTCACCCATCACCATCGTGGTCACCTATTACACCAGACACACATCACTGTCACGGTCACCCATCACCATCGTGGTCACCTATTACACCAGACACACATCACTGTCACGGTCACCCATCACCATCGTGGTCACCTATTACACCAGACACACATCACTGTCACGGTCACCCATCACCATCGTGGTCACCTATTACACCAGACACACATCACTGTCACGGTCACCCATCACCATCGTGGTCACCTATTACACCAGACACACATCACTGTCACGGTCACCCATCACCATCGTGGTCACCTATTACACCAGACACACATCACTGTCACGGTCACCCATCACCATCGTGGTCACCTATTACACCAGACACACATCACTGTCACGGTCACCCATCACCATCGTGGTCACCTATTACACCAGACACACATCACTGTCACGGTCACCCATCACCATCGTGGTCACCTATTACACCAGACACACATCACTGTCACGGTCACCCATCACCATCGTGGTCACCTATTACACCAGACACACATCACTGTCACGGTCACCCATCACCATCGTGGTCACCTATTACACCAGACACACATCACTGTCACGGTCACCCATCACCATCGTGGTCACCTATTACACCAGACACACATCACTGTCACGGTCACCCATCACCATCGTGGTCACCTATTACACCAGACACACATCACTGTCACGGTCACCCATCACCATCGTGGTCACCTATTACACCAGACACACATCACTGTCACGGTCACCCATCACCATCGTGGTCACCTATTACACCAGACACACATCACTGTCACGGTCACCCATCACCATCGTGGTCACCTATTACACCAGACACACATCACTGTCACGGTCACCCATCACCATCGTGGTCACCTATTACACCAGACACACATCACTGTCACGGTCACCCATCACCATCGTGGTCACCTATTACACCAGACACACATCACTGTCACGGTCACCCATCACCATCGTGGTCACCTATTACACCAGACACACATCACTGTCACGGTCACCCATCACCATCGTGGTCACCTATTACACCAGACACACATCACTGTCACGGTCACCCATCACCATCGTGGTCACCTATTACACCAGACACACATCACTGTCACGGTCACCCATCACCATCGTGGTCACCTATTACACCAGACACACATCACTGTCACGGTCACCCATCACCATCGTGGTCACCTATTACACCAGACACACATCACTGTCACGGTCACCCATCACCATCGTGGTCACCTATTACACCAGACACACATCACTGTCACGGTCACCCATCACCATCGTGGTCACCTATTACACCAGACACACATCACTGTCACGGTCACCCATCACCATCGTGGTCACCTATTACACCAGACACACATCACTGTCACGGTCACCCATCACCATCGTGGTCACCTATTACACCAGACACACATCACTGTCACGGTCACCCATCACCATCGTGGTCACCTATTACACCAGACACACATCACTGTCACGGTCACCCATCACCATCGTGGTCACCTATTACACCAGACACACATCACTGTCACGGTCACCCATCACCATCGTGGTCACCTATTACACCAGACACACATCACTGTCACGGTCACCCATCACCATCGTGGTCACCTATTACACCAGACACACATCACTGTCACGGTCACCCATCACCATCGTGGTCACCTATTACACCAGACACACATCACTGTCACGGTCACCCATCACCATCGTGGTCACCTATTACACCAGACACACATCACTGTCACGGTCACCCATCACCATCGTGGTCACCTATTACACCAGACACACATCACTGTCACGGTCACCCATCACCATCGTGGTCACCTATTACACCAGACACACATCACTGTCACGGTCACCCATCACCATC